>NC_134708.1:16221200-16548700 GCF_043290135.1 Rhipicephalus microplus | reverse complement strand
CGTTCAGCAACAAAACGTACAGTGACTTGTGACGCAGACAAATGACCAACGGTCATCTGGCAATCATCAGCTGATTCTAAGGACCTGGTGAGCAACCACTGGACGCTATGCGCTTTCTAAAACTCTTATGCAGACAACGGCCAAAAGCGATAGTGACCAGTTGTGATCGAATAGGACGCAGGTTACAGCCCACCATAGCTAACCCCGACTGTCCTGGTGTACTTTCGCTGTCTGGCATTACTGTTCGAACCACCAGTGGAACCGAAGCAGGACAAGACCGGAGTAAAACGTTCAGCGCCAAAGAATTCTTTGTCTTGTCGGAGCAAGCCGTACAGATCCTTGCGTCAGCCTGTCCTTGAACATCCGTTACAGACTAATCCCAAAGATTATGTGGTCGCCGATACTGGCCGCTGTTCTGTTCAGTGCATTGGTTGGTCAACATGTGTTCTCCGCATCGGGAAATAATAAAAAGACAGCTGACTCTTACAAGTCAAGTGCAAGAACCTGCAGGCCTAATCCGAAAGCCGACTACGTGGGCAATAGGTCCATCTGCACGTTTGTCAGGAAGGAAGACTCGAAGGTTGGAAGAGTTCCCGAGAAAATATATCACTTGAACTGCAATTGTCCCGTAAGTCGGTGCAGCGATCGCGACGACTATCGGTGCGTGCAGGTCAAGGAAAAGATGCAGGTGTCCTTTCCGATAAGAAACTCACACCTGGTGACAAAAAAGTATGTCACCGTGAACTCCTCTTGCGTGTGCGCCGCATCTAAAAGCACCATCGCTGTCCTTAACGATGACCGCCCCCTCGACGAAAACGGAAACAAAGAGATACTGAAGGAGGTTAACGGCACTATCAAGATAAAAGTCGACGAAACGCCCGATAGTCTTTAAATATATAGCATGACGGACATTAACGGATTCGCAATAAGAAGCGTTTAAATTGACTAAGCTCTTCTAACAAAATGACGTTGTAACGATTTGCCCTTTTGGAGTGAAAAAAGAAAAAGGATTCACTTTTGGGACTTTGCGACAAATATTCAGCTGCCATATGCATAAGTCAGCAATCTAACTCGTGAGTCGACTCTTGCAGAGTAATATCGGGCCATGAATCTAGGCTTGAGCAATATTTTGACGAGTTCGTGTCCGAGTGAGTCCAGTTGAGTAAAATTTTTGTGAGTCTGTCTCCTGGTGAACGTTGTTGAGAGAATATTTGGTCCAAGTCCGAATCCGAGTGAGCCCTGAGAAAAAAAATATATATTTCTCGAGCGAGTGTGGTTAGCTGTACGTTTTTGACCGGACTATATGACCGGATTTATAGTGTGACATTACGGATTTCACAGCTTCGTTTTAACACCAATATATTTGTTAAGTGGTTTTGGAGCTCAGCATATGTAGATCGTGTCTGTTAGGAAATATACTGCAGTTTTGTTTCACAGTGTAAAACTATCTGCACGTGAGGTGAATTGCTTCCGCTGCCAATATCTGGGATGTCATGGCGAACCAGCGAGATAGTCTTAAAACTGTGTTGCCACCAGGTTTTGTCACGTATTTCTTTTTTTCTGCATTGGCACTTTGCCCCTAACAAGAAAAGTGCAGAGCTTTTGTATCACGAAACCGTGATCTGACTATACGGTTCAATACGTTTCGCTGCTTAGCTTGCTGACAGACAGTCCGCGAAAGTTCCATGGCTTTTTTTTTTCAATTCCGACAATGATTTTTTATGACAATTTACCCAATATAAGCTGCAGTACCGTTCAACAAGTGAAGGCTTTTCTTTCATACGTAACAGTTTGAGTTGCAGTATTCTAAGAGTTACGAAAGCTAACCCACGCAAGAAAAAAAAAAGTCATTTCTATATTAATATTATCCTTGTTTTTTCTATCTTTATCTTTCCAAGTTATCCTTGCTTCTTTGATGCTGGCTGTGCTTTAGCAATTTTTCATGTGTAGAACTAGCTAGACATTTTTTTTTCAATAGAGATGTACATATTTGAACAGCTAAATAGTACACTATATCTGATTGATATGTGAGGTTTAACGTCCCAAAACCACTATATGATTATGAGAAACGCCGTTGTGAAGGGCTCCGGAAATTTCGACTAATAATACACAATATCTAGCACATGGTATTTTCTAATATTATGTTATGTTAGTGATATTGAACGGTACTCAAGACATTTCTTGTTTTGTAGCATTTCATCGTGTTATTTTGGGAGCATAAAAACTATAAAGTGTATCATGACTTCTCTAGATTTTGTTGACATAGGTTTAGAGAGGCCGTGGCATAGATAAGGGTGAATCAATTATGCAATCCACCTTGACTGTATCCGAAACTATTTAGTTACGCAACTTATTTATAAATCAGTGTGAAGGGCAATGGTGAACGTCCATCCAATATCAAATAAATGCGTTTTTGTAGCCTACGTTGAAGTAGGGTTCAACCTAATGTATCCTGTACGACTTTGCTAACTTTTATTGCTTTATTAAAGGCTGCGTATCGTTGGTGCTGAACTTCACCTATTTAGTACTTCAAGTGTCAATTTTTTTCAATAAACTGAGATTTGAAGATGTGTGTTTTTGTGTGTTTTTTTTTTCTACGCCTAAATATTCCAGACACACGGTGATATATGCACAGCAGTTCAAGTGCTGAAGTCTCGAAGCATCTTGAGTCGCATGAATACACTCTGGAAAGCTTTCTACGTCGATAAAGAGATAGATATGTTCTGCTTTAAAACACGTAAGCCTGTGAGAGTGTGTTGAAGTTTTTATACATTGTCATTTGGGTTAGCTGTAGTAGCAGATGTAAAAACGGAAGAATATTCATTAAAAATAACTAGGAGGTATAATGCAACACTGAATATTCAATTTCTTGTTTCTTGCACTTCTCCTTCGCATTTGGGATAAACTGCCAACATGGATCGTGGTTAGATAATCTGATAACTGTTCCTATAATTTTAAAACATTCCGCCACGATGGTATACTTATGTGTTGGTGCTCAGCTGCTGACCAGAAGGGCGCGAGTTAGGTTTCGACCACGGCGGTTACTTTTCGGTCGAGGTGAAATGACAAAACGTCGTGTGGCGTGCGACGTCAGTACAGGTTAAAAAAAACATCCTAATGGTCAAAATTTCCGGAGCTCTCCACTTCGGCGTACCCCATACGCATATTGGCAGCGCAAAGTAACGGCATTAGGTCCATGCATTAAACAAAACTAACGGTGGCTACATAGTTAGAGCGTCTGCTTCCAATGCGACAGGTACCAGGTTCGATTCTCAGTACCAACCGGGAATCCACCGGTTTTTACTCTGAGCACACCAACCTGGCCCTCTGCCGTTTGTGGGTACTCATCTCGAAAGGCAGCCCCATAAGGTTATGCGGAGGCCCCTGGGTGTACCTTAATCCACCACAGGCTCGGTGAAATAGTTGAGGATCTGCCAGTGATGTGTGAGGCAGAATATGGCTGCCTCCAAGCACCTACTGGTTGAATGAGTGTACTTTCGGCCTGGTGCACGGCAGAATTAGGTTCATAGTCACTTGGAAGGGCACCTACACTGGGAAACTGGCGGAATAAAACCGGTAGACCTAAAATAAAGTAATCGACTTTTTGCGCTTGTTTGTCTCCTCCTTTTGCGTCCTGCTAGCTTGCGCTGCCAATATTTCAGTATGCGAAGCAATACCAACTAGGGCTTTTGAGCCCCTGTGCTCATAATCATATCGTGGATATGGTACGTAAAAACCCAGGTAATAGTAGTACGAAGATTGAAGGTATACATACCGAACAGGTGTCGATATGTTGCAAACACATACCGAAAGAGACGTCTGGTTATGCCTGCCATATCCTAAGTACGAGATTGAATCAAAGCAGTTATAAAGTAACATCTACACGAAGTTGAGTGGCGTTCTTTTACCACGTCCTCTTTTCATTCAGGAATGCCATTTTGTCATCCAGGAATTCAGAGTGTAGTGTGACATGAGTGGGCGGGCAGTTGGAGCGCTAGACGCAAGTGCCATCTCTTAGGGACAGCAGATCCAAGTTATCACGAAACGTAACCATGGCAGTAACAAAAGAACAGGGTTTCAAGCCAGACGCCAATGAAATGCGTCACCTTCAGTCGTAAGCGTGTGCAGTATGTTCGATTATAGGGTTCCAGGCTTCACCCCCCCCCCCCCCCCTGGTGGTCGAGCCCGAATAAAACAAAAGCTCCTTATTCGGTTCAAGAATGAAAGTGAAGCCTTTAAGTGATTTTTGCAATGGTTTTACACTGGCTCCCAGCTTTTCTTAGTACCATTGGTAAGTCAACCGCTCCTGGATGGCAGCAACAGGGATCCTCATCGTAATTATTATCAGAGACATCCGTATTCCTGAAAACCAAATCGAGCTTTTTTTTTTTTGCTAAGAGGGGGAGGTTAATTGTACTTTATGCTCGCGGGTCCGTACGCATGTGCTGCTTATATACGTAAGAAAAACTGAAAAATTTTCGTAGAACGAGTACGAAACAGCCCCCACACATTTGTCTAAACCACTGATGGCCGTTACTCTGCGTATTGAAAAAAAAATGACGTGAGAAGTGTCATTAATAAGGTATGAGACCGAATTGATTCCGTGTTTCGATTAGTAAGAAGGGCCACCACCCCCCCCCCCCCCTCCCCTCCTGCTCCTTCCCGTGCACATGCCCATGACCGGCAATACTGCAGGAGCCGCTGTGCCTGTATAGTGCATACCTCAGGTATGTGACATGCATGACTTGCTATACGTCTGCAAAGTATACTGCATGCAATGGGCAGAAAAGTTTTGGTGCTTCGTCAGAATTTCTTGACGAAAAATGGGTCGAATTCAACGTCCGGAAAACTAGGTGCCTCCAGCTCAATAATGTGCGCAACGACTGTGGACTACCTGTTTGTCAATACCTGAGGACAATCAATGCCCGCGACTTAAAATTCAATAGAGAGAGATACACTTTTTGTTAAGAAAAACAGATATTTTTGCCGGCGTCTATACACCTCTCGTCGACGAAATCAAAGAAAGCCAACAGACGATAAGGCCAGGGAAAGCCCAGAGGACGTTGATATATTTGCACTCTTTGCACTGTTTGCGCACCAATGATTCATGCGTAAATAGAAATGAATTGAATGAAACGAAACGTCACCTTTCCCATATGTGGGACCCCAGCAAGAAAAGTGGTAACACAAAACAAATGGAAATTATTTGGCTAATCTCCTGCATTGGGTAAGAGCCATGGTTTGAGGATATGATGAACCACCGTGAACGTGCGACGTTTGGTCGCACTTTGGTGAAACTCACTTTAGTACCATTGATTTAACTCCTCTTTAAGGTAATCTCCCGGATTTCTGGTTCGAGTGTATGCAGGTAAATAATCCATTTCATGCATTCATATCAACTCTTCTTTTCTTGTCTCTCCGATAATCGTATATTCCGAATACTTAAAACTTCATATTGATGTGGCCGAGAAGCGGGTCACAGGCGTTCAACCAGGCGCCGGGCAAGAAACAGCTCTTGCGAGGCTCCGTATATAGAAAAACATGCGGTTCATTTACATACTTACAAGACTGATAACTAGGCGTCGAGACACGCTTTTACACGAGACACCACCGGCAACGACACCGAGACTGACTCAAGGCCGGGGGCTCCCGTGAGGCCGTGAATATACGTCATCAGTAAGGGGCCCAGTCCCACGTCTCCACTAGATGGCGTTGGTCCCCTGAGCGGCGGGGACCATGTAAACTCCCTAAGAAATGAGACGAGTCTAGAGCAGAGTTTTATAACTACTGCCCAAGGTGCTAGGCTAGGAGGGGACGAAGCTATTGAATATACAAGAACAAGGGTGACAGAAAAATTTCAACAAAGAAGTACTTTATGCACCACAATAAACAAGGACGAATAAAGTGGTGCAATGGCTTCATTTTCACAACGAGAGTGGGAAAGGGCTGAGAAAAGGGTTCCTAGTAGTACATCAACAGGCCCAGATGGCATTCTAATTATGCTGATAAAGACATTAGGTCCGAAGTCTAAGCAATCTTTGAGAGAGGCAGTGAGCATAATAATAATCGATGGTGAAGTTCCCGATGGATGGAAACTTAGCAGGATGAGCATGCTCTATAAAGGAAAGAGGGACAAAGCTGACATAAACAACTACCGTCCTATAACAGTGACATCAGTGGTCTACAGGCTGGCGATGCAGATTATAAAGGAAAGACTGCAGGCATGAATAGAAGATTAGGGGGTGCTGGGGGAACTGCAGAATGGGTTTAGGAAACACAGGAGGTTGGAAGACAATCTGTTCTCACTGACGCAGTGCATCGAAATAGCAGAAAAGGAACACAGGCCCCTGTGGCTAGCATTTTTGGATATCAAGGGAGCGTACGATAGCGTGGTTCAAGAGGAATGATGGGGAATACTGGACAGACTAGTCGTTGAAAATGTAGTCACTAATCTTTTAAAGGATATCTATAAAGGTAACAAGGTAGTTATAAAGTGGGAAAAACAGGTATCCAAGCCTGCAGAGGTAAAACGGGGGCTTAGGCAGTTGTGTCCCCTGTCACCCTTATTATTCATGATGTACCTACAAGGATTAGAGGCCAAATTAGAGGGAAGTGGACTGGGCTTCAACCTATCTTTAGTCAAACAAGGAAAACTTATTGATCAGGCACTACCAGCATTAATGTATGCAGATGATATAGTGCTAATGGCCAACAACAAGGAAGATTTGTAGAGATTGATGGACATCTGCGGTAATGAGAGAGATATGTTATATTTTAGATTCATTAAGGAAAAATCAGCAGTCATGATTTTCAATGACAACGAAGGTAGTGAGCTTAGAATACAAGAGGTCACGCTAGAGTTAACAGATAAATACAAATATCTGGGCGCATGGATAAGCAATGGGACCGAGTACCTGAGAGAACACGAAATATACGTGACGACTGAAGGTAACAGGAATGCAGCAGTGATGAAAAATAGGGCACTGTGGAATCACAATAGGTATGATGTTGTGAGAGGAATATGGAAAGGGGTCATGGTTCCTGGGCTGACGTTCGGCAATGCGGTCTTGTGCATGAGATCTTAAGTTCAAGCAAGATTAGAAATTAAGCAACGTGGAATAGGTAGGCTTGCTTAGGAGCTCACGGGAATACACCAAATCAGGGAGTACAAGGTTATATGGAATGGACATCATTTCAGGGCAGGGAAGCTAGCAGCAAGATGAAATTTGAGAAGCGATTGAGAGAAATGGCGGAGGAGCGTTGGGCTAGGAAGATTTTCAGCTACTTGTACATGAAGAATGTCGATACAAAATGGAGGAAGCGAACCAGGAAATTGACTGGTAAATACTTAGAAAACTGCAGGTGGCCAAACCAAAAACAACTATCGGTTAAGAAGAAAGTGAAGGAAACGGAGACTGACATGTGGAGAATGGGCATGATTAATAAGTCCGCACTAGAGATCTATCGAACTTTTAAGCAGGAAATTTCCAAGGAAAGGATCTATGATAATACTCGGGGTAGTTCTCTACTGTTTGAGGCCAGGACGGGAGTACTGCGAACCAAGACATATCGGGCCAAATACGAAAGGGTAGACACAGTATGCAGTGCGTGTGGAGAGGAAGAAGAAACTGCCGAACACTTGATAATGTTCTGTAAAGGGCTTCACCCTATAGTTGAGGATGATGGCGCAGAGTTTTTCAAAGCACTGGGGTTTAGTGACCGGGAGGGCAAAATAGACTTTAAGCGGGTAGACTTAACTAGAAGGAGGTTATCTGATTGGTGGCTAAAGTCAAAGCACGAGTGAAAATTAAACTCTTCACCACAAAGTACGAATCCTCAAACTCACTTCTTAAAGAAAAAAAAATAAATCTAGTTTTTGGTTCATTGAGTATTACGGCTTGGTGGCGCTAGCCACCGGCCGATCTAAAGGGTACAGCCATATCCATCCGTCCGCCCGTCCGTCCGTCCGTCCGTCCTTCCGTCCGTCCGTCCGTCCATCCATCCATCCATCCATCCATCCATCCATCCATCCATCCATCCATCCATCCATCCATCCATCCATCCATCCATCCATCCATCCATCCATCCATCCATCCATCCATCCATCCATCCATCCATCCATCCATCCATCCGGGGCCTCGGCAGCCTCGGTGCGGCGAGCACGTTTAGACGCGCAGTGAGCGTTCGTGGCGCGGATGCACGTTGCTGCTTGGATATTCGTTTCTGTGCGTAGTTGGGAAACGGCGAGTGACCTAAGTGTTTATCGCGTGTTATGTGTGGCGAACAGGCTCGTGCAGAGTTAGAATCAGCGCCCAAATGCCAGAAAAGTGTTGTGTGCCACGGTGCAACGGCAATTACAAGACAGGCCCCAAGGTGCACGTTTTTTCGTTCCATCAAGTCGACGAAGCAAGACAAGCGTGAATACGTGCCATTCCACGTGAAAACCTGGTCGTGTCAGCGAATGCCATGGGTAAGAAATTTTGAATGTTTTATAATTTTCTCATGGAGGTTGCTCCTACCGTTGCGTGGCGAGCCTTGCAGTTTGTAGCACGTTACGCTATAAACTTGTCACGCAAAGCCCTGAATGTACTGTTGCTGCTACGAGGTAGCCGTACTGATGCTAGGATATGTTTCTTTTGTTTTAGGTGTGCGAACGTCACTTTAAAGCCGAAGACATCGTTCGGGAAACAAGCTATATTGACCAAGCCACCGGCCGCACAGTGACCGCACCGCTCTCACGTTTGTGGCTTCGAGCTGAGGCAGTACCGACGGTATTCCCTGATTGCCCAAACTACCTGTCTATAGAAAGCTCCAGAAGAGAGGACCCAGAGAGCAAGCGAATGCGCTTAGAGGCCGCTTCCCTTGAGAAAGTGCTCGCAGAGTCAATTCTCACTGCCAAAAACGAGGAAGAAGCAGATAAGCTTTGCGATACGAAAGATGTCGCAAACTTCGTTCGAGGCAAGAAGCTGACATTTTGGCATGCCATCGAATGCAGTGACCACGTCATTTTGGCTCACATTTGTAATGATGACGCTCCTTTGATTAAGTACTCTGTTGTCGTAAAAACCGACCTAACTCTTATACGGTAAACGTCGCAAAAGCGTCAGTGAAGCGGCTCGGGTCCAAAATGGTAGTTCCGTCCGTGAGCGACAGCAAACGACGGCTGCTGGAATTGCTGGGAGGAGTCGAGGGTTTCGACAGTGCCCAGAGGTCAAGCTCTGAAAACTCAACCGCAGACATCTTCGAGACTGTCCCTTCTCTTCTGAACGAACTATACACAGCACAAGAAAGCGATAACACTCCGATCATTCAACCGCTCGCTGAGCAAGTGAAGTTAATGTCAACAAAAAAAAAGAACGACGGCGCTACTCAGTAGAATTGATGGTGTACTGCTGCATACTATTTACTTTATCGCCTCACGCGTACAAGTACATGCGCAGTCACGGGAGCATCATCATGCCGCACCCAAGAACCATTAGGTCAATATGTTCGTCTTTCGGAATGAACCCCCAACTAGAGCATCAAGACAATACATTCCTCCACTACATGGCCAAGAAGATATCCGAGTTGAATGAGCAGCAACGCTACGTGACTTTGATGGTGGACGAAATTCATCTAAAGCCATTTTTTGACTATAAGGGAGGCAACATCGCTGGTATCGCGTTGAACAACGCAGAAGCAGCAAATAGTGCATTTGTATTTATGGTACACCGCCTCATGTGTAAGTTTAAGGAGGTAGCGCACGTTGTTCCCGTTCAAAAGGCTAATGGAGAATTTCTGCTCAACATTTTAGGAGATGTCATTCGCGGCTTAGAAAAAATTGGATACAAAGTAATGTGTGTCGTGACCGACAACAACGCCGTGAATCGAAGCGCAATGGTGCCGTTTAAGTATTCGGTGAGCAAGGCCCCTCAAGCCGTTTCAAAAAAAAAAAAAATCACTGGCAAATGATTTCGTGTTTCCGCACCCATCAGATCCCCACAGGCCATTGTTCTTCGTCATCGACCCAGTGAATTTACTGAAGTGCGTGCGCAACAACTGGTTAAAACAAAATGACCAGTGTTTCTGGTTACCTCAGTTCGAACCAAGCACAACGGGGCAGCGGCGCATGCAGTATGCGTATTTCAAGACAGTCAAAGACGCATATAATTGAGAGAGTGAGCAGTTACTCCAGTACGGCTACACTTTGTCCAGAAAAGCTGTTTCCCCAATAGACATCGAGAAACAGGATGTTAAACCTGCTTTGCAGGTATTCAGCGAGTACGGACCGAATGCACTTCGATTCATTGGAGCCAAGCACAACCTGAAGCACTACGAAGAAACCGCCAGTTTCATTGCTGTAATAGTGAGATGATGGAAGGTTGTCAACTTAAAGACTCCTTTCAAAGGACTGAGACTAAGGGATGACTTGCAAAAGCCAGTCTACCCTTCTCCATTCGACCCCAAGGTTTCCTTCTTGAACGATTTTTTGGACTGGTTGGAGGAGTGGAAGGAAAGGAGAGCGGATGCCTGTAAGTTGTCTGATGAGACACATGGGGCTCTTATTCAGACGACTCGGGCGTTCATTGAAATCTGCGCATATTGCTTTGAGGAGCTCAAGATGTCCTTTATGCTTCTTGGGAAGTTCCAAACAGACCTTCTGGAAGAACGTTTTGGTTGTTACCGACGACTGGCTGACTCGCAGTATCATTTGTCCGTAAGACAGATTTACGAGTGCGAGAACAAGTTGCGGCTGCAAACCATGCTACCACAAATCAGCACGGCGTCCGCAATTGATAACGACCAAAATCAAAATTGGGAAGAGCTCCAAACGCAGGCAGCAGTGCCAAGTGGAAAGTTCAACGTTGTTGTGACCCAGGATGCGCTATGAAAACTGAAGGATGTCATTTCAGTGGTTACCTAAGTTGCTGGTTACCCGGAGCACATCGCTGTGAAGAGGTTAAAATGTGACAAATGCAGAGAGCTCCTCAGAATTGACAAGACTGTCGCAGTTTTTCCGGAAAATCGCATGTACAGTCTTGTCAAAGAAATTGACAGGGGAGGGCTGGTTTACCCAGCAATGCCAGCTGTGAATGCGGTGGCTCATAATTACGTTGTTGTGGAAGAGCTTTCCAAATGTGCCGAATTTTTAAAAGTTCAAAACCAACGTCAAGTGGCCACAGAACTAACACTGCAACTGCTCAGCGACGAGGAGCCTTCAGATTTCGACGTCTGTGAAAAAAGACGCGCAAGTCAAGTGGTGCTCAAATATATATTGTGGTGCAGCACGAACATTCTGCTGAAGAACTTTTGCCCGCAATTGAACAACAAAGTTCCGGATCTGGACAACAAGTCTAAGAAGCGGAAGCTGCAAACTCTAACAAATAAATGAATAAAACGGCGATGGGTGTAAATATGAGTGGTCTCTTTTGTCTTTTCCTTCCTAATTTTATTCCGTATATTACACGTGTAGTACTTAGATTTAGGTGCACGTTAAAGAACCCCAGGTGGTCAAAATTTCCGTAGCCCTCCACTACGGCGTCTCTCATAATCATATCTTGGTTTTGGGACCTTAAACCCCAGATATTATTATATAAGTATATTACACGTGTAGCAGCAAAAAAAGTCAGCCAAGCGCACAACTTATGCCCTCCGTAATGCCCTCCGGCGCCCTTAGGGTGTCTGAATAAATAATATAAGGACTTCTGTTCAAGCGTTCCCCCGCTTCCGTCGGCCCCATCCCGGCTACATCACAGAGGCAGCCCCCGGCCTGGAAAGAATTTCCTCTAGGTGGAAAGAATTTCCTCTAGGTGGTGTTGCCACCGGTCGTAACTAAGGTCCCTAGATGAAACAAGGTAGCGTCACTCATTGTTCTCGAGTCGTCCTCCTCACTCTCTCGATTACTCCTCTTTTTCTCTGCCATCCGCGTCTGTAATTGGTGCATTACTTGCACGTGATCTTGGAAATGGCTGGTGGTGTTATTTATTATTATGCAAAAGGTTCAAAACGAGTACGCATGCGCATATGGCTCCAGCCGGATTCTCGCCGTGACCAGAAGACAAAATCGTAGCCAGAACATAAACTGAAGAGGAGGAGCGTTTCGGTGTGCGCTAAGTCGACCAAGATTGTTTCGCCATGCTCGTTCAATGCAACATCTGCGTTTTTCAGCAATGCTGCGTTGCCGTAAACAGAAAATGGTTTCGCTCTCTTCAACTTACCTCGTGCTTTCCGAGATGAAGCGCACCATGAAGCGCAACTATGAACCATTTCACGCGAATGCTTTCGTGCAACTCCGTCAACGTATGTCGACGCGGATCTGCGAAGCGAGTTCACTTGTCGGTTTTTATTGAAACGCCAGGTGCGCGTCTAATGCGTGTCTTGTGCATGCCAGTTGGTAAAAATACATGTGGGTATGCACGTATACAGAGCAGCTGTAGGTTGTAATCAACGCACCTTCAGAAATATTTCACTCTTGACCAGTTCCCGCTTGAGCCGAAACGCGCTGCTTCGAGACACCTCACCAGTAGAACTCTCACTTTTCAGGAAGTTCCCAGCACCGCATCAGAATCGCTTGGCATCACGACTGTCCAAATGGGCACATTTAAAAAAACGTCATCGCAGTGCTGCTGGACGAGTGTTCGTACCAGTCTGGTCGTAGTTTTTTTTTCTTGCGTGTGCACAAGCCGTGTTGTAATCAATCGTCACAACGTCACGCCCTGTGGCCACTTACAGGATCCAGCAAGAAGCACGTTCACAGTGTCACAACACGAACAAAACACAATCGGAGAAGTGAACTAGTTAAACTGGACGAAATACCGCGGCCGTGGAACTAAAATATACTACGCGAGACGCCATGGCTAGTGGTGTAAAGTATAGAACTGCACAACGTTGCCGGTTGAGTAACGCCCATCCCGCTTGCTCTTGTGTTGTGCCGTTTATGTTCATAAAGGTAACTGTTTATTCTACGTCTTATTTCGTTCCATTTTGTTTCATTTACATCTATTCACCGTAGCAACAGAACCCAAATATTCGCTTTCGGATGAAAGTTTTGAACCTTCTAGGGGGCGCTTCAGGCAAATAAGCGAGGAGGAAAAGGGAGGGTGTCGCTATTTTGGAAACTTGTTTCGTCTAGGGACCTTAGTCGTAACGAAGGCCAGAGAGAGAGCGAGCAGCTCACACGCGACGCTCGTTTTATAACCCCCGGTCCGTGCACCCGCTCAATGTCCGTCGCCGACTGCACGTTTCAGCGACGCCGACTGCGCGTTCCATGTGGCGCACAGGGACTCCTCTCGCGTTCCTGCAGGACGCCAACCGCGTTTGGAGGGCTCGCCGATGTTCGTCCCTTGCAGGCAGAGTCCATGCATTGCCAGTCATAGCAGTATCAACAATCGCTGGATAATTCTACAGAGTGGGTACGAGCCATATCAGAAGGAACATTGTCATCATCATCACCAGTACCACCACGATCACCACCGCCACCATCGCAATACCAAGTCTCAAGCATCGATACCCATGGAAGACAATGCCATTCGCAGTGAACTGCTTCACCTGACTTGCACACAGGAGCCTGCCCGCGTTTGTCAACTACTTCGACACTTAGGGGCCTGCAATCAATTCTTGTGGCCGGTGCGCCTTCAGCTCGCAGAAGATACTCGCAACAAGCCCGGACACTTGAGCATTGTGACGGACAAAAATACTTACAGGCCGCACCCATCCGCCCACGCAGAAAAAACAGTGCTCGAAATGCTATGCCGGCTGTTTGAACGACACCGATGCATCGTATCGCTCGAGTTGCGCTACGACATCCTGAACTCGGATGGGCTACTTGAAACACTAGCACGTTCGTCAAGCCTCAGAAGGCTCACCATCAAAGGCATCGTGATGGACCCAGTCATTGAGCAAGTGGCAGACGCCCAGTTAGCGGAGGACTGCGCGATTTACACCGCGAGAATGGAAGTTCCCATCTGCCTGCTGGAGAAGAGCGACGCGACACTCGTGTCTCTGGACATAGCGGACCTCGATATGAGTACTTTCACCATGAAGAAGTTCATCGAAGCTCTCGTCAGGAACGGCAGCGTCCAGGAACTGGCCGTTGGATACAGCGTTTTCCCTTACGGCCCCGATGAGGAAGGGCGTATGGGCTGCTTCCTGCAGTACTTGACCAAGCAAAACTCGACACTTCGCAAGCTCACATTCAGAGCTAGCTTCTACGAGATCGACATTGCCAAGCTGAAGACAGTAGCCGAAGCCATCTGTGCAATGACGACCTTGGAAGATCTAGAATGGCACGGTGGTACAACAACGCGTGACTCCGGGCTGTTCCTGGCAGCCTTGGCTCAAAGTAGGTCCGTGCAGAGTTTGACGTTCCAGCTCAAAGAGCGCGTCTTTTACGAATATGCTCAGCGCCCTCGTGTGACCCCACGCGTGACACATTGGGTCATGGCACTGCTGGCAAACAACGCACTGCAGAAGCTAGACCTAGATGTCTCGTGGTCCTCCAGCACGGAATGTTGCCTTTTACTCGAAGCACTGTCAGAAAAAGAAGACTGCCATCTTCAAAGCCTGACCTTGCGTAATTTTCCCAACCACCATGATTTGCGAGAAGTTTGTAGCAGTATACAGAAATGTGGACTCAACCGAAGGGTCCACATTGACGGTTATGCCATCGTGCCCAGGGATGAAGGCATGCTCGCGGCGTGTCAGCAAGTGACGTCCCTCAACGTTCGTTCTAGAAACTTCCGAATGAATGTTGGTGCTCTTCGCGACTTGTTTAATGTAATGACTACTTGCTACCATGTCACGTCACTGCACGTCTCCCTTCACGTCTTCGATGAAGAAACTTTCGCAGCATTCACAACATGCGTGAGCAAATCGCCCAGCGTCAAAGAAATATTGCTGAATACGATATTTCCTGAATTTTATGAATCATTTATAGCAAACTTGCAGGCTGGAGTCAAGTCAATGTGCACTTTGTTTGAGGCACTGTCTTCCAATGGCAGCATCACCAGGATACAGCTGGCTTCGTCTGTCGCCCTGAATGACCGGTACTCTCAGGCGCTCGCCGACGCCGTTTTAAACAACAAGCAGCTTGAACAACTCTTGGTTAGAGGCATGAACGACACTTCCGTCCCTGTATTTCTCGACCGTCTTGTGCCCGGACTCGAGCACAACTACAACTTACTTGTCCTGGATGTCCCACCCTGCGACGATCATCATAACGAGCTTATGCGCGTAGCCCAGGAAATGGTGCGGCGCAACTGCAGCCTCGTCGACCGGGCTACCCGGTTCGTGATGGGAGACCACAGTTTGTACTGTGCATGCGCTTTTGAACGCATCTCCGAAGAACCAGTTCTCGTCAGCAACGTTCAACAGAAGGTGACTTCGAGTGAAGAAGCTAATGACATGATCCGGCATGCACAGCGGTTCGTGCGTTACATGGACCTCAATACTTACATGAGACTGACCGGCGTTGTCAAGAAACGTGTCGAGTGTTACGACCGCGAGGACGGTAGCCTGCGATTAGATCAGCTGTACGATGAGTGCTGGTTGCATATTCGTCGGTTTCTATTGATAGAGGACGTGCTGATTCTTTGACGGCCTTTGTTCACACCATCTGGTTATTTAATGTCTCATGATATTTGAAAATAAAAAAAACTCCTCAAATGAACTAAAAACGTTACTGTCCTATACGCATTTGCCTAAGAAGACTTCCAAGAAAAAGTTATCCTGTTTTTCTACTCAGTAAACTGTTTTTACCTCTGCACCCTCACCCGGCAATTTTTCTGCCCTCAATCTGCAATGTTAGAGATTGTGCGCATAGGAAGCCATATGAGCTTAACTTGGTTTGTAGGGTCTCCAGGATCAGCCCACATTTGATCAAGCGGCGATGTCACATAAAAGCGAGACCATGTGATGCAACCACGGTGACACCATTATGACGTTATAGCGTGACGCCTTCGCACAGTAACGTTTTTTTTTTGCGTCACTCGTGCTGATGCGGATGCCGCTGACGACAACGGCAACTTTTCGCCTTCGATGAGGCAACCAAGGATTTTGTTTTAAAGGAAACTTGGGGGAACGAGCGAAGCTCATGCACATAGGCGAGCGCACCTAGGGAGGGGGAACGCTTGCGCCATCTTTTATTTTATTTTATTTATACAATACTGCAGACCCTATTTGGGTCCATGCAGCGTGCCCCCCTTGAGTGGAAGGGGGGCACGCGAGTGGCGTCCACCGTATATTATTTTTCTCTTCTTCTCTTTTTCTTCTTTTTCTTTTTTTCTGTTTTTTTTCCTCTTTCCTTGCCCTCTGATTTGAGATTGTATAAAGTTGAGCACCGACAAACTGTATCTTCAATCCTGATGAAAGCCAGACTCTAGGCCGAAACGTCGAAATAAACCACGTTGTGACCGCTCACGGAGGATCTACTGGACTATATATATATATATATATATATATATATATATATATATATATATATATATATATATATATATATATATATATATATATATATATATATATATATATATATATATATATATATATATATATATATATATATATATATATATATATATATATATATATATGAACAGCAATCACAAAAAAATGAAAGAAGAAAGTCACAACTAAGTAAGTTGTACACTGAAGAAATATGAAAAACATAATGAATAAAAACAACGTCAGAAAGAAATAACAGAAGTAAGAACACATTGCATGCGCATAAACATTTGCCTATACCCCCGCAAGACACTTGAAATAAAAAAAAAGAATTGAAATACAAAAAAGGAACACTAAAAATAAGAAATGAAAGATTAATCATTATGACAATGGCGAAACATGAAGTAGATATATGTTCAATGGAATCTGCGCTTATTAGTTGTGATAAATGCAGATTATTCTAATCGTTTATAGTGCGCGGAAAGAAAGAATATTTGAAAAGGTTAGTTCTGGTCTTATATGGTGTTATGACCGTCGTCAGTAGGCGCCATGCTGTCGCTGGAAAGCGTAGCCGGGCAGCGTTCCCCCGCCTGGAACCCCAGTTTTCTTGGAACCAGCGTCCAGAGCTGACTGGGGAGCGGCGCTCTTTTGATCCTCAAACAAGTATCGACTGGCCGGCTGCCTATGCCCGCCAGGTATTGTCCCTGCTTGCCGGAGGATGAGACGTCATGTCGCCACGACACCGTAAGCCGTTCCAGAGAGGACAACATAGACAGCGTCTTCCTTGGAAGAAACCGTGGCCGCGGCCACAAATTGCCCTACTAATTGAGCGGACAAATCGGCGGACCGTTTGATGTCTGCTGTCAGGAGCGTGGGACCCCTCGACCAGCGGCACACACACGACGAGGAAGAGCTCCTTTGGCGCCACCTTGCAGTGCAGTGATCACGACTCAATATTAGATGTTCACGTGGGCCGTGCATGCTCGTACCCCTCGCCTGTTGTGTGTGTGTGATTGGTGTTCTACTCAAGAAGGAGGAGCCTGGAAGGGCTTATAACGATGCTTCAGAGTGCGGGACGTGGCTCTGAACCATTTAAGGTTCAACCACCACGCTCGTGGTTTGCGAAAACTCTCAACCTTTCTATGATGTAAATATTTGTAAATAGTGCCATAAACTTGTTTGTCTTTTCGTATCCCCATCTTGTAAGCGCTCGTTTCCTCAACCCGAAGCTACACCACGCTACCACAAGAGACCGGGCAGCCCCCGATCTGCAACAACTGGTGAACAGCGCCGGAATCCGCAACAACGGGTCCTCAGTGCTGGGAGCCGCAACAATGGTGTTAAAGAAAATTCGTGACGATGCCGTGTTCGACGTGCTGCAAGTGGTGTCACATACGCGTGTGGGTTCAAAGAGAAAGAGTTGTTTTTCAGTTGGTAGAAAAATTTTAGCCTGTGTATTTTCCTTCAAAGTGTCTGGATATTATGTTGTTTCATTAGGCTAGTGGGAGAGTCAGTTATTCTATATTTAGAAAAAATGAACCTAACTGCTCTGCGTTGAATCATCTCTAGAGCGTTTATGTTAGTTTTTGTGTAGGGATCCCATACGATGCTTGCATATTCTAGTTTCGGGCGAATGAGTGAAGTGTAGGCTAGCATTTTAGTATAATGAGGAGTGTGCTTTAGTTTGTGCCTGAGGATACACAGTTTTTTGAAGGAGGAGTTACATATGTTGGAAATGTGGTTATTCCAACTTAGGTCACTAGTTATCACGATTCCAAGATACTTGTATTGGTTTACTTTGGTGAGCGGTTATAAGATCCTAGGTTATAAGCAAACGACATCATATTAATTTTTTTGTTATAGACATGTAGACTGTCTTTTCCTTGTTCAATTCCATCACCCGCACCACGACAAGATGTTTTGAAGGTTAGAATTAAGCATTAATTGATCATTAAGAGAACAAACTTCGTTAAACACCATACAATCGTATGCGAATAGCCTAATTTGAATAGAGGGACAAATTTTGTTAACGATGTCATTTATATATTAGAAATAGTAAAGGTCCCAAAACACTACCCTGGGGTACTCCAGACGTTACTGAAAGTTCATTAGAAGAGTAATTACCGATTGATACAAACTGTTTGCGATTATACAGATAAGCTGCTACCCAGTTAACTATGTATGCGGGAAGGTTAATTGACTGCAGTTTTTCAATAAGTTTACTGTGAGGAACAAGGTAAAACGCTTTCTTAAAGTCCAGAAATATCACGTCGATTGAAATATCACGTCGATCTTAAGAAAGGAGGGGGGGAGGCAAAAACCTTCCCCATATTTTGACTTGTAGGAGTGGGGCGCTCAATGAACGACCGGGAGTACAAGAGAACTCAAGAGCGCGCTGTTAAGGGCTCGAGGTTGATGGCAGGTACGGCGGGCTTCTTTACGGTAGCTGGCTCCCCGCCGTCGTCCGCATAGCCGATCTTCGCCAGAGAGGGGACGCGCTCATAGAGAGGGAACGAAGGTTTATTTCCATGATGTAATGAGGTGGAACTGTACAGTGATTCGGCTCGGATTCAGCGACTCTTTACAAAATGACTTCTACTTTTATTGCCCGTCGGCTCCTGTGCACGTTAGTCTGAAGAAAGCGGTGAGCACTGTTGCCACGAATCAGGTGACATGAAGTCCCAGTGGTCCGCCCACCGGAAAGGATAAAGAAATTGGGCCACTCGGGAGAAGAAGAACGTGGGTGAGAACGTCCAATGTTTATCACGGGCAAACCACACAATAACGCACCCGGCCCACCCCTTGAAGACAACGCAGGGCGAGGAGGTAGAGTCCGGTGGAAAGAGAAAGTTGAGCTCCTCCAGGGAGATGGCCACTGACACGAACGTCAGCAGCGGTCCATGGCTGCTTTTAGCTACAGGCTTCCACAACACCCTTGAACATGGCAGACAAAACGCTCGATCCCTGAGAACGGCTACTTCGACGCCTTCCCACGCTTCCGAACTGTCGGAGTTTTGCTACGACCTCGCGTAGGCGACAATAGCCGAGTCGAGATATTGGCTCCATGAGAACTACCACAGTGGCGCCGTCTCATGCTGCTTTAACCCGTTCAACAAAAGGATTGTTTGCAATGGTTCCGTCGAGTTCCTCGTAACCCGACCACAGCAAACTGCTAGGCCCACCTGCAGGACAGCGTCATGCTTTCCGCTTCCGTCCGGGCGCCGATATCGGGGAGAGAGCCTTCTCGTAGACTGGCTTACGCGCAATGGCGTACGCTGAGATGAACTGCCGGGCCATACGTAACAGCGATCAGAAGCCCCCGTACTCAAACTCTCCAATCGCCTCGCCTCTTTTTAACAGCGTTTGTTTACCGAAGCAAGCTCACAATGCCCCAGAAGCCGCCAATAAGTAAACTTGCACGCGTGCTTAATCATTGACCAGGCGAAGTTTCTAAATGCGAAGCACTTCTTTGCGTTCTGCAGGATTTTGAAGCATCTATCTATCTATCTATCTATCTATCTATCTATCTATCTATCTATCTATCTATCTATCTATCTATCTATCTATCTATCTATCTATCTATCTATCTATCTATCTATCTATCTATCTATCTATCTATCTATCTATCTATCTATCTATCTATCTATCTATCTATCTATCTATCTATCTATCTATCTATCTATCTATCTATCTGTCTGTCTATCTGTCTGTCTGTCTGTCTGTCTGTCTGTCTGTCTGTCTATCTATCTATCTATCTATCTATCTATCTATCTATCTATCTATCTATCTATCTATCTATCTATCTATCTATCTGTCTGTCTGTCTGTCTGTCTGTCTGTCTGTCTGTCTGTCTATCTGTCTGTCTATCTTTCTGTCTGTCTGTCTGTCTGTCTGTCTGTCTGTCTGTCTGTCTGTCTGTCTGTCTGTCTGTCTGTCTGTCTGTCTATCTATCTATCTATCTATCTATCTATCTATCTATCTATCTATCTATCTATCTATCTATCTATCTATCTATCTATCTATCTATCTATCTATCTATCTATCTATCTATCTATCTATCTATCTATCTATCTATCCGCTTACAAGTGGGTGATCGTCAAGAAAAAGCTGACCTTCGCCGCGTTGACCGGACGAATGCAAAGATTAAATGTGATTGTCTCAACAGGAATCCAGCCCTAGGATTCTGCGTGACAATCAAGCATTATACCACAGAGCCACGCCATGTCTCAGAACTACATTTCAGATAGGCCCTGATGATTGCGAAACGCAAAGTGCGGTTGCAGTGCTGGCTTTCCTCTTTTAATTAACATTACATTTGCACTCCTACAATACAGCCGTCACGTCTGGTTAACATCAACTGTAGCCATGTGTCTTCCGCTTAAGTTTATCTATTTAACAGTGTCCAGGGCTATGATACTCGCGAGCAGCGGTGCTTTATATCAGCTTGACGCTTCGAATATTGCTAATGTTCATGTTGCTATTTGCTTCGTTACGCAACTGTTAACCACTGGTGATGTAAAACATGAGGCTGTTTTACGCATGTCTGTGCGTACATTTGTACACATCTTTAGCGCAACTTCGTAACGTTTCTCTCAATAAGAAATTACAACACAGTCACCTAGCATGTGCATGCTTCGCATAACATCCGATTCCCAAGGTACTTGGGATCTGTCGATTTTTTTTTCCTGCTTCACTGAAAAAGAGACGTTATCGCTGTCACGCAGTGTCAAGTGCCAGTTTGAACGATAACGAAAAATTAGAAGTGACTTATCTCGACTATGCCAATATATATATACAGCGTGAGCTACGGACGGACGTGCGGACGGACTAGACAACGAGCTCACGCAGGTCAAGCGCCTGTCCACTACTGCCACGTCACTCCAGGAGCTTCAAAGCCTTCTCCGGTGCGCCAGCTGTGCGCCGTGTGACAGGCCAGAACGGCGCGTTCGACCGCATGTCAAAGCAGGGTAGGAGCCGAAATTCACGACTGATATCTCTCGCATATAGAGCCATCGAGGACTTAATTCCTCGTGACGTAACGGGAAGGAACTGCCGCTGTCACGAATTGTGCGGGAAAGACAAGACATGGGAAGGAGAACGTGCTCGTTGTTTGCTCTTTCGGAGGTTGTTTAGAGCCCTTTTGAAAACACAGCCGCATACTGGATGAACACTTTTGCCCCGAAATCGAGGTGGGAAGTTGCCGGGGGAAACTCGTTGAACCCTTTCGTTACTTGAGATCTCAGACAAGTGTAACGGGAAGTTCGAAAGTAACGGCATGGTACGGTCAGTAATCAGTGCTTGTTCGAAGTGAAATTCGAGCGCGAGTCGGCGGAAGACACCCCGATGTATGTCTGATGGTGCTTTGTTTTGTGTATTGTACTCCATCTTTGAGAAACACGGGGGTCTCTGCCTTCTCAGCAATTTTAATCGCCGATTGATTCCCTACGCATCAAATCCAACAGTGGACGTCGGTAGCATATACTAAGACATTCAGTCCATTAGAGCTTTAGCACCGCTATGGAGTGACGTTGGTCCCACCGCTTGTAGCACCACCTCTGTTCTCTGCAGATGTTGGTTGACTGCTCTTCTTGGCATAGTCACACAGAAGAGAACACTTTGAAACTGCTCTAGCGATATGTCATCTCATCAAATAATTCGGATGCTTCCCTCGTACTTTTGCGTTGCCGAGTCCCATTTACTCTTCTGCTGCATGATGTAGCGATATGTCATCTCATCAAACAATTCGGATGCTTCCTCGTACTTTTGCGTTGCCGAGTCCCATTTACTCTTCTGCTGCATGATGTCATCCCTCCGTGCTACCTCACTGCTTATCAGCGGATCCGTCAGAAATTGAGCTTGTGGGTTTCTCACTCGGACTTTCAGCTCAACAGCTTCTTAGTTGGTTTCCTGGATTTTCGTCCTTGTTAGGGATTTCAGCCCGACGTTGCTCGTCGGTCGTTGTTCTGGGGTTGCCTGGAGCTACAGGCCTCATGGGGGCGACTGCTAGCGCGAACTTCATGTCGTGACCTGAAACGGTGCGACACTCCGGCTTCTTAACGGCCTCGATCAATGCCTCCCTGGAAGAGAACTTCACCTGAGCGTGCACGGAACCGTTAGGCCACACGCGCACGATCTGGCCCGTGGGGAACAAGGCGGCGAGCTTGTCCCGATTTCGAAAGGACTCCGGGACGTCGTGCAAGTCCAGAGTGTCCTGCAGGACCTCGGGGCGTTGGGTGAGATGCCTCCACTTGGCCCCGCAGTGCACGATAATGAAGGGGGCTCCCTTTAGCTCGACGTCCTTGAGGTACCGCACCGCCGCTATCGCCTTCTCTTCACTCTCGTACCGCGCGAAGGAACACTTGAGCCTGGTACCCTTGAACATGTGCTTCACATCGAGCGCGTCCCAACACAGTTCATCGACGTCGACGTGGGAGACCCCTTTGGTGAAGTTCGACAGTTCGAGGGTGCACGTGTCGCGAGTCTCGTAGTCCAACACGAAGGACTCGGGAATGTAGTCCGATAGTCTCAGTTTCTTACCGCTCGAGGTAGACGGTTCACAGACCACTATTTCCCGCTTGCGACTCGTGGGCTGGTTTTGGTCGCAGGAAGACGCCGACGTGGACGTGCCCGCTCGGCACTGCCACGACGTGGACGATCCTACTTCCGATGATTCGGGAATTATCACGTACTCGCCTCGGAGGATCCTCTGGGAGGTACTTCGCGCCCGTTCCTCGGCATCAGATTCACACTGGCGAAGCTCTTGAACGTTGATCTTCTCGCCGGCCATCGAAAATAAAAGAACTTGCGATGACCGCTTTTTCTCTTTTCATTCACAATAGATGGCTCGCACCCACTATTAGAGATTCGCCTAGAAGGTGGGGCTTCTAGGCGAATGACGCACAGTGAATCTCCGCGTCATTCCCTCTTAACGTGCAGGCTATTTGCAAATCAAAGGAAGATTTTGTTAGAAGTACCTCTCCGTAGGTTGGCTTTGAATTTATCGCTTACGGTAGTCCTTTCTTCAAGCAACTGAAAAGGGGTTTAGCCACAGGAACCTTAGACATAAAGTCACTTTATTTTCAACCCTATTATTTTGTTTGGCTTTCTTTTCTTAACTTATTTATTCTACTTTTAACCGTGTTTTACCAATTTGTTCTTTGAAAAACATACCTATCTAAACGCATTCGGCTGGTAAAACAACTTTATTTACAGGATAAGGTACCGTCCGTTCGATGCGCCAACCAACCAACCATGAAGTTTCGGTGCATTGATTCATAATTATTCAACGACATGGGCAGTGCACGTTGTCACGTTGAATAGTTATGTGAGGCGGATGAACAACTATTCATATGCCTCACGTGGTTATGAGAGCAAGAACAAGATCATTAAGTGCTGACCGGCTGACTAGGAGAATGCTGCACAGTTGGGGTGACCTTTTGATTGATACGGCAATGTATTTTCGAAGCCTTAGAAACGCTGCCACACGGGTCATACACATGAGGCGTAAGGACTGGCAAAAAAAAAGATGTTTGTGATTTGTCATGAATAAGACTCATGATACCTACATTATGACCAAAATAGTCATGAAGACGCCTTACAAAGAACGAAAACTCTCTGTGTTCTTTCACATAAGGCGACGTGAATGCGAATGCCATCCAGTGTGGTTATGTTAACATGCACTTAGGTTGACGTACAACGTTCGCTATTTAAATATTACTTATTCATTGTAGTTGATGTGACTGTATATCCTGATTATCTCATTACTCAACTTGCTTTAATTCCCACCACATACCATACTTTCACGAATTAACACGCTATATATGGACTATATCAGTTAGATTATCCTCATATATATATATATATATATATATATATATATATATATATATATATATATATATATATATATATATATATATATATATATATATATATATATATATATATATATATATATATATATATATATATATATATATATATATATATATATATACGATCATTCTTTAATTTTCTTCATATGTCTTTCGTTTTGATGCCAATAATACGAATCACAGGAGCACCGCTTTTTTATGATTTCCATGTGACGATCACCGCTCAGTGGAAACCTTCCATAATACTTCCAGCGCTAGGGGATTGCTTTCTCTACCTCCTTATTTTGTCACCTTTGCTTCGCACCTTCAAAAGACTGAGTGGCCCCGCCGCGGTGGTCTAGTGGCTAAGGTACTCGGCTGCTGACCAGCAGGTTGCGGGATTGAATCCCGGCTGCGGCGGCTGCATTTCCGATGGAGGCGGAAATGTTGTAGGCCCGTGTGCTCAGATTTGGGTGCACGTTAAAGAACCCTAGGTGGCCGAAATTCCCGGAGGCCTCCACTACGGCGTCTCTCATAATTATATGGTGGTTTTGAGACGTTAAACCCCACATATCAAAATATTGAGTGAGCGAGACGTGGTCGCTGCATTCAAGAAGCGAACTCGCGTGCGTGCGGCGACGAGGCATGCAATCGGTATTTTATTTACTTTGCATTAGACGACGGCCTTTTGCCCCCGTGACCCCTTCCATAAAGCAAGTGAGACATTGACCTTATTTACTCGCTTACTTTACTGTACAAGAAGTAAATCCGGTTACAGAAAATCTACGGAAGGAAATCCAGCGAAACAAAGAATTCTGAGCCACCGCCATTGTAAGCGTTTATTCGGCGGCAGCGCGAAGCTCGGCTCGTCCAAGCACAGCTTGGGAGTCTGCTAGGAGATACCAGTCCACACGAGCCACGTTGCATGGGACTACGGTCTTCCGGTTCGGATACGAAAGACGAGACGACTTTTCAAACCCCGGCTTTAGTAGAGACTCGTTCGCGTTCTCGTCACGCAGGTTTGGCGCCCTGTAGGAGACTGGTTCGTGATGAAGCTTCTGTAGAAGCCCGGCGAAAGGCGCGTTTTCTTCGTGGCTCAATTCTTCCGGGTCATCTTGTTCTGACCAGAAGACTTGCCCTTTGAGCGTTTTGGTGGTGGGCTCTTCATAGGGCGCTTAGGGGACACAAAGTCTTTATCGAGGAGCATCTTGACATTGCTGCACTTTTTGGCGAGGACGGGTTCAATGCCCATCGCGAACTTCAAGCGCTGTCCACCCAGGGTGTGGTAGCTTGGGTCCCTGACGGTCTTGATAAGCTCCGTGGAAGAGGGGAACTCCACTTTGCATCCCGTTGCGGACACCTTCGTCACCTCGCCCATCTTGAAGATGGGCTGCAGCTTCTCTTTGCTGCAGTACTCGCTCGGCACGTTTGATATGTCCAGGATGTGGGACGACACCGGCGGGCACCTTCCGGGGTCGTGCCAGCGCTCACCCATGTACGTAACCCTGACGCGGGCTTCCTTAACCTCGACGCCATCGAGCTTCTGAGCGGCAGCGACGGCTTCTTCCGGGGTGGCGTACGTCGCGTGGTAGTGAACCAGGTTTACGCCCTTGACCAGGGTACCTGTAGAGACGGCGCCCTTGCAGAGGCCGGCGATGTCTTCTTCCGTGGTGCCCCTTTGCAAGCAGGACAGCCTCAGCCTGCGCGAGTCGACCTCTTCGTAGTCGATGACCTGAGACTCCGGAATGAATTCTTGGAGACTGATCTTCACGAAGGGCCGGTCGCGCTGCTGGTCCCTGTCCCGGCGCTTAGAACTGGTCGCTACTTCCGGTCGAGCGGCGGGTTCTCGCTCATCCGACAACTGGGTGACCCGGTCACTGGCTGGCTCCTGGCGCTGGGCGTGGACGTCGGCCGCGCCTTCTCGCGAAGGGCCGGCCACGTCTTCCGGCAAGGAGTTTGGCTCGCTTCGCCCGTCGCCGTTCTCCTTCGGCTGGGTCGAAATGCTGCGGCCAACTTTGCCGCCCTCCATCGCCTGAGCCTGGAACGCCAAGAACGTGCCTTCCCGGTAGGCCTTGCTTTGCTTTGCTATCCTAGTTACATGACTCGTACCCGCTTTGGGGGATTGGCCAAGAATGCAACGTAGAGACTGGTAAATGTTATTTTAGGCAAGCTATAAAATTTTCAACCAAAAAGAAAGAAATGAAATGGCAAATATACGTAAAATAATAAATTTAACTGCAAGTAATATGCTTTTGAGCTTGTATTCCAGACTGCCGTAATAAACTGACGTGAATAATTTAGAAACTTAAGTTCTGACCTAACGAAACGAGGAAGAATTTTAAATATCCTTGTGACGCCGTCGTCTTCGTCAGAATTTTTACCATCGTCATTTTCTTTCGAGAAGTATTGATCCGATTCCACGATGGTGGTCAAATCTTTTTAGAGCCAGACGCTAATGTCGGTGTATAAGCTCCAGAATATGCCTATACTACCATTTGTACCACTCGTATGTCCCTCTGGCATTTATCACGCCCTCACGTACAGTTCTAGCGGTTCCAAGACTTCGGAGAAAACTTCTGCGGTTATACGGTATCGTTTTGGTTGATAACTCATCGCAATGAATAGCGCCAAACAAACAAACAAACAAACAAACAAACAAACAAACAAACAAACAAACAAACAAACAAACAAACAAACAAACAAACAAACAAACAAACAAACAAACAGAAAGCTCGCTGCATCCTTCACACACTACTGAAAGGCGAGAGCTACACGGCACGGCTGTTTTGTCATCCTCTCTATAGTTGCCATGGGAGCTTGAGAGCTCGCGTGAGCAGCTGCAAGATTCGTTGATGCCGCGGCTGCCGTTTCTGCTGATGACGATGAATCAAGGCTTAGACCCTTCTTATGGATTGGTAGCTATTGACCTAACACTCGCTGCGCATTCAACAAGGAGTGACGCACACGGTGCGATTCCAAATTTCTACCACACAATACAACATCGATAAACGGTGCAATGTCGTGGTAATAAGTACTGCATAAGTTTTTTTCAAGCAAATTTTTAGCACTAGCGTGGCTGTGTGGTGAAAAACTTGTCCGCCACGCAGAATACCCGAGTTCGATTTCGGCTTGGAATCAATTTGGTAGCGAAGTTGAATAAAACCCACATAAATTGAACAAAATCCACTACTCACCACTGGTCGACTAAAATTGAGGAAGGGAACACACTGGAGGCTGTGCCTGTGATCTTATTTTTTCGGGGCCTCTATTTTTGGGTTCTTTAGTGCGAAGCTTTGCGTGGCTGCGTGGAATGACCTCAATTAAACTAATCCACTAACCAGCAGATATATATTATTATCCATCTGTGTCAAAGCACGTATTTACTTTAAAAAGTGAGGGCTTGGATTTATTTTATTGTTTATAACTAAAAGAGCTTTCATTTAAAAAAAATCATGAAGCACCGAATTTCAAATAAAGATTGCAATGCTTCTTTTTATAGCCTCCCTTATTCTGATCTACTATAACATTTCATGAGACCACTCAAATTTCTCAATACTCGACAATGGGTGTGAGCCACAGTTTAAGGTGAACAAGAACGAGAAAGAGTGCTAACGAAGACCATGCACAATAGATAAAGCGCGTGAGGCAAGCTCAGCAAGATAATGCTTGTCGGGGCAAAAAAAATTACGCTGTTCGAAGGTAAAACGTAAAAAAAAATATGCGCTAATCTTAGAAGGAACTTTCTCGAGAGACATCGGAGATTTAGTTCCAGGTGGTGTGATCGGCTGTGGTTTGAAATTTTTGGTGACCTCTGTGTCCATGTCAAGTGACAAGCACAACCAGTTTCACCAAGTTAAATGCCTGTTCAGTTTTTATTTGACGGGTTTGGCAGTGTACTTTCAAAACTGTATAGTTTCAACTTCTTGAGTGAAACTAGCATGCACAACGACTGTCGAAAAAAAAGAGGAATAAACACCAACAATTAGGACACTGCGCGAAGCGAATTTTGAGCGCTGGCAGTGTTCGCGCTGCTCTTCGAAGAACGTCTCGTTTGCAACTCGCTCACGTTTCTATACCTCATTGCAACGTTTAATTAACTGGAGGTGAGAAGCTTGGAAATTCCTCGCAATGCGCAAGGGCTAACCTTGATCTTACACATATTGTAACGGGTCCAAGAGAATAAACACCAAAAACTAGTTTATTATGGGCGAACTTGTGCCCTGAAAACTATGTGCAAAAAATGGAAGAGTCCGCTAGAGCGTTCCAAAACAAAAACTGTTCATCCGCCAACGCACCTTGTTCTTCGCAGCTCCAACCCACACTGACTCGTGCCCGTGAAAAAGAGGCGCAAGTTGTGCGGCCATAAGCAGGAGCGCGCACAAGACTGTAGACGCTGATTCTTCATAATATCGGATAGTGTGATTAGTCTCTGTGGAAATATCAGCAGTAATTATTCTCATTTGCTATGAAATGGCAGAAATGATGGTGACATCACCAAGAAGAAACTCACTCGAAGAAACAATGCTGGGCTACAACCAAGGTAAGCGTTTATTTGACAGTAGCACGGAACTACTAGGTCCTTCCTAGCAAAGGCTGACCTTATGCTTAGGGACATCCAAGCTTCAAAAGAAACCCCTTCGGGTTCTTGCCACACGTTTCGCGTTCTCCGGGAGAGACCAATCAACGTTGTGGCTTCTGTGAAAACATGGCAACGTCACACGGTCACCTCGTTCACTTCTTCGGGACCTCCTTGTTCTGACCAGAAGACTTGGCCTTTGAGGTTCCCAACGGCGAGCTCTCTTTAGATCGCTTTGCGGCCCCTGCCCTTTTATTGCCAAGGCTGTTGGCTGCGACGGGTTCATAGGCCATCGCAAACTTCAAGCTCTGTCCATCCAGCCTGTGGCAGCTGCGGTCACTGACCGTCTTGATAAGCTCCGCGGGAGAGGGGAACTCCACCGTGCAACTTCCCGTTGCGGACACCGCCGTCACCTTGCCCATCTTGAAGACAGGCTCCAGCTTCTCCTTGCTGCGAAACTCTCTCGGCAAGTTCGATATGTCCAGGATGTTGGACGATACACGCGGGCACGTTCCGGGATCGTGCCAGCGCTCGGCCAAGTACGTAGCCCTGATGGGAGTTCCCTTGACCAGAACGCCATCGAGCGCTTGAACGGCCGCGACAGCTTCTTCGGCGGTTCTGTACGCCGCGTAGTACAGGGTCAAGTTACCGTCTCTGAATAAAGTACTCGTTTCCACGGCGCCCGAGCAGAGGCCCACGACGTCTTCAGCCCTGACGCCCTTGGCGAAGCCGGACAGCCTCACCCTACGCGAGTCGGCTTCCTCGTAGTCGATGACTTGAGACTGCGGAATGAATTCTTGGAGGTTGATCTTCACGACGGGCGAGTTGTCGGGATCGTCCCTGGCACGGCGCTTGGAACCGGTCGGTACTTCCGGTCTAGCGGCGGGTTTGCGCTCCTCCGACGTCTGGGTGCCGTGGTCGCTGGTAGGCTTCTGGCGTTGGGTGTGGGCGTTGGCCGTGCCTCCTTGCGACGGGCCGGCCCCGTCATCCGGCAGGGAGTTGGACTCGCTCATGGAGTTGGACTCGCTCATGGAGTTGGACTCGCTCAGGGAGTTGGACTGGCGTCGCTCGTCGCCGCACTCGCTCGGCTGGGTCGACAGGCTGCGGCCGACTTGGCCACCGTCCATCGCCCGAGCCTTGGTCTCGTGCGCCGAAAGAAGAACGAGCCTTCCCGACGGCCTTTGCGATCGTCCGCTTCGCCAATTTGTTTGTTTGCTTGAGCCTTTCAGAATATGGCACATATCCACTTTGGGAGATCGGCCAAGCTTTCAGTTTTAAATATAGTAGAAACTTCAAACTTTGTTGAACGATTAAAAACAATTACGTAAATAAGAAGAGAACACTTTTAATATATAAAAAATAAGAAGAGAATTCTGGCTAATGTATCAAATATATGCTGTTCTAACTGTGCGATTGTGGTAGTAGAACAGACTGCCGAATTGACCTGATGGTATTTCGAATTTACTTGCTGGATTCTAAAAATGATTCCCCTACACTAGGAACAAGGTAGCGCGAGCAGTCGTGTTAAAAAGTAATACTTCATGATAGAATCGCAGTGTCATACGAAGCGCCGCCACGTGACATCAGAAGCTTTCACTGGGCAAGTTGGTGTGATGGTGTTGGTGATGATGGTGATAATGATCCTTGAATTATTGGCACCTGACCACTCAGTGGTCGAACAAGAGTCCGGCGCATCATGCAAACTGGTTTATTATTTTTAGGTGATATTATAGGTTACAGATACAATTGTATTAAAGCGTTAATAATTATGGATCCTAATATTAGCTTACACTACCTGGAGTGCTTTCACCTTGAATGTTCTTTACATATTTATCGTTCTTTCGTGCTCGCTATTTGTTTACGATGCCACCATGCGAATTACGCAACGAGTGGGTGGTTTAAAGGATCATCCACTACAAAGCACTCAGGCAAAATTATGTTTCATAGTTAGCCACCCCATCGACAACGTGTGTGGCAGCGTAGATACGCCTAATTGATTGATTGATTGATTGATTGATTGATTGATTGATATGTGGGGTTTAACGTCCCAAAACTACCGTATGATTATGAGAGACGCCGTAGTGAAGAGCTCCGGAAATTTCGACCACCTGGGGTTCTTTAACGTGCACCACAATCTGAGCACACGGGACTACAACATTTCCACCTCCATCGCAAATGCAGCCGCCACAGCCGGGATCCGAAGTAGATACACCTGTTCCCGTACGGAATCGTAGTGGCTGCTTCGCCAACTCACAAAGTGACGAAATATGGCGTGTAAGGCATTCACAACCGTATTTGCGGAACAAAGTTTACGCACAGAGTATATAAAAAGATGATTTTTTTTAATCTACGTATTCTACACAGCTCACATGCAGTATTTTATTTAATCTGTGCATTGTTCGTGCTTTTATACCGAATTAAAAGGCTCTTTCATTCACATTTTTTTTTCAGAGAGTGCGCTTTGTTGTGTGCCAACTTGCCTTACCATCGTGCTTTTATACGTGTCGCACGATTTTTCGTGCACTATTTGGTTGTTTGTTCGCATTTATTGTGCTTGCCACAGTTGGTCGGAAGTTTCTTCTTAGCATTTTATCTTTCTTACTTAATGTTTGCGTCCACCTGTATATGAACCTATGATACTTCATGAGACGTTCATTAAAATATTGATTAGATTTATTTATTTAATTATCACTTCTGCCGCCGCCATATCAACAAAGTGTGCTGCTATGGTCAGTTGGTGCGCGATTTCCCTCCCCAGTTATGTCCCGCGAATACGAGACGAAAGGATATGAACATCACGACAAAGGCTACAAACAGCGCCCTGTCGAGAGCTCGCGAGACGGCTTGCCACTCCTCCCTCAGTCGCGGCTCCTGATTGGTCGAGACCGGCGCCGGGGCCTCGGCCATCTCCGCCGCCATTGGTGGGTCGTGGCTCAGATGCTCCATTTCCGTTTCCCGCGCAGCCGCCGACGAAGCCGGCTGGAAGCCGCCGACGCAGAGGAACTGCCAGAAGGGGGCCTCCAGGAAGTTCACCAGTCCGCGGGGCACCTCGCATCGATCGGCCGAGTGCAACAGCTTGTGCGCAGCGATGGCACAGGCCAGGGACGCGACAGACAGCGTTGCCGAGAGAGACACGAATACCACTGGCAATCGAAGGAAGAAAAGCAAATGAGCTTATTATTTGCCGGTGTTCGCGAGCATCAGCATACATCAAGGTGACTGAATGAAATAATGTGTGTACACTAACGCATTAAGTATTATTTTTAATAATTGTTAATTAATTGAACAGCTTTCACACATTAGGTTGCAGTTTGTTACACAAGCTGTCGAATGAGCGAGTGAATTAATGAATGCGTGTGGAACACACACACACACACACACACACACACACACACACACACACACACACACACACACACACACACACACACACACACACACACACACACACACACGACAACTCATTCATTCATTCTACTACATTGCGTTGATCGGCACACAGTGTCAATCAGTACAGCCAATAACTTGTTCTTCGGCATATTTTCCATCGTGTGAAGGTCTGAAGCATGGTTGAATTCCCCACGTTTCCGGAAGTGACCGATGACGTCATGGCATTAACTCAATTAACTCAATAATATTCACGCTCTACAATACTGAAGGTATTTGCTACTACCTACAATACATACGGGGAGCCTCCGATGTCTCTGCGTCAGGTAAACACTCATTTTCTCAAATTATTTCCAATTCTGCCTTTTATAGCATTACTGCCACTTCTTGTACCTGTAAAGCGTTTTCTACTCTTAGCACGTTTGCGTTAGGAGAAGCCATTCTTGCAACGCGGGAGAGCATACGCACGCAGCAAAGGAACCGGAGTTAAGAGAGAGAAATAAATAAAGGGAAGAGACAGGGAGGTTAACCTAGAAGAACTGGTTTACTACCCTGTACAGGGGTGTGGAAGTAAGGGTGGGAAAGGCGATAGAGTTAACCTAGAAGAACTGGTTTACTACCCTGTACAGGGGTGGGGAAATATGGGTCGAAAAGGCGATAGAGTTAACCTAGAAGAACTGGTTTACTACCCTGTACAGTGGTGGGGAAATAAGGGTCGGAAAGGCGGTAGAGATAGAGAGAGATTAAATACACATACACACACATTCAGGGAGTTCCAATCACAGTCGTTTGGACAGGCCGGTTGAACGCAAAAAGCGTAGGAGCGCCTTCACAGCCTTTTTTTTTTTTTTGCGACATAAATTCCTGTCGGTAGTGCAGGATTTTTTTTTTCCGAAAGAGTCTGGTTGTCCAGTTCGTCTAGTGCATTGCAGAGCGACTGTCTCTGCGAGCAGCATCGTGAGCATTCGCACGGAATGTGCCAAGTTGTTTCGTCACTGCCGCAATGGTCACAATGGTCGCATGCAGCAGTGTCGGTCATTCCTATGCAACCATAACCTGCACAGCCTAGTAGCGTCTCGTCGGCGAAGTTCCGGAGGAATTCGAAGACTGACAGTTGGGTCTAAGATATATAATCGTGCAGGCCTGAACGTGATAGCCACTAATCTCATAAACACTTCAAGAGTATAGGGAGGACGTAAAAAAACAAAATTAGGTTGATTTTACAATCCAATGTACAGTCTTGATTACTGGACTCGGCGAAATTCTTGGCAGCAGAATTATGTTCTCGTACATGAGTGATGCTAAAAACAGTCTTCTGTTGTTTCAAAGACTGACTGAACGTGGCAAAAATCTGCGTGTTAACCTCAAAAATTGAAAGGAAAAATTTTTTTTTACACCATCAAGCAGAGACTACTGATAGCCAGGTGGTTGCTGGTGTGCTAACTGGAAAATGTTTATCGTCCACGTTTGGCATGCCGTCATAGCTAATGAATTGTTTCGGTAGAGCCCTTATTTCACGCGCTACGTCTCCTTTCTCATATTTAGATGTTTTAAGTATTGCGAAAGTCATCTGGAACAATGATTCTACTAAACAATAGAGCGCTTGAATCGCTTATACATACAAAAGCATCGCGGTATGTCATACATGCCAAAGGCTCCCTCAACCGCAGAGGGGCCAAAATTTAGTTGTGATATCGCGACTGTGCGAAGTCTTTGACAAACACGACGCCACTAGAATTTTCCGAAACGGTGCTGTGATAGCGGAGTTACACAAATTTCATGACCCAGAAGAGACCCTTTTTCATGTCACTCTTTCGGTCACTGTATCCCGTTCATTGGCTACTCTCTCTCCAATCAGAGTAATGCTCTTCAGTGCTCGAGAAATAAGAATGGCGAGCGCATGTACCTTCGAGCCTTCGAGAAGTCAGTTTGTGGTGTGTGCATGTATGTGTGTGTGTGTGTGTGTGTGTGTGTGTGTGTGTGTGTGTGTGTGTGTGCGCGTGCGTGCGTGTGTGTGTGCGTGAATGTTTGTGCGTGAGTGTTTGTGCGTGAGTGTTTGTGCGTGTGTGTTTGTGCGTGAGTGAGTGTGCGTGAGTGAGTGTGCGCGTGTGTTTGTGCGTGAGTGTGTGTGTGTGTGTGTGTTTGCGGGGGGGGGGGAGTGAAATGAGCAGACGAAAGATTTGACGTCACGGCGAACGTTGGGGATTACCGTAAGGCCCGGAGAAGACAAGGGATTGTTTCTTGGAATTAGTGGGGCGCCCGCGGCTCAAAACATTGCCGCGTTTAGCACTGTTGATTGTCAAAGCCTAGTTAACACGTTCGTCGACTTGAAATGTTGAAATGTTAAAGAAACTATCAAATGTGGTTTAAATGTTATTTAAAGTACCAGCAGCAAAAAATGCTGTGACTCGTACCATGAGGAGCGGTGATAACAGATCCGGAGTGGTATTCAGACAATGTGGACAACCAAATGATGGTGACCAGAAGATTCACGGAGCACAGCGTCACCCTTGGTCCCGTTGTGGGCAGCCAGAGGCTTGCCAGAGTCATCAAGACCACCGCCACGGTCGGGCATGCGAAGCTGGGCTCGTACTTTTTTCTTAGCACTAGTTTGCAGCCTGTTGGTGAAGTAGCCAAGAGAAATTGCATCAAGATGCTTGACATAATAGTAATCGTCATCACTACTATAATAACGTCATACTATTTACTAGATCATGTACGTCTGAGCAAGCCCGCGATGTGGGGGAAGGTTCAAGAACGACAAAATTACCAGTTAATCCAACAGCTTGTTGAACGAACTACAAAAGGAAATCGAAGGAATTACTCAGGAAAGAAGATTTAGCAGATGAAAAAAACATGCCCATCCAGGTTTCAGATTCAAACCACGGAGGAGCCCACGCAATGCGGTTGCCATACATCTTTGATGACGTGGGAATTAGCAGATCTCAGCGTACTCGACAATTAGAAGCAACCAGAATTAAAACCAGCAAACTTCATTCTTCGGATTCTACATGCCAGCACCGCCAATCGATTTAGGCACGCCATAAAGTGTAAACAACTTTGCACCATTAAAGCGATTTCAAGCAAGCAAAACATTTTGCTTAACCAGAATTTGCAAAAGTGAAGGTATAAGCGCACTTTTTATCCCAAAAAGTCCTTAAGGGGTGATTTTTTACTTATGGCACCCTTTAAGAGTTAAGGGTGTTATGGGCTTCCGAACCTGTGGCCCATACAACACATGAACTTACCTACTTTCAGGTGCGCAGGTAAATACAGGATTGTAGGATACAGGTTCACCGGTAATTTGGAACTCTGCATATGTATCTTCGGCCCATTCAAGAGCTAAGTAGAAGTCGACACCTTGATTGTGCGCTAACATTTCCTTAAACAATAAAAAAAATGTCGCATGTCTTGAATACATATGCGCTACACTTAGTACTGACCCCACGTTTCCCTTCCTGCGGGAAAGTTTTCCTTCTTATATGTTTAAAACATAACTGCATCAAGACCTTTCGCACCGTTAATGGGGAATCAACGAGATGCGGGTGCGCACATTGCAATAAAATGCGAAGAAACTCACATATTTTTTCCCCTTTTCTGAGAACTCCTCCCCAACCTCCCCTAACTTATGGCTCATTCCCAACTTAGAGTAGCACCGGTATCGCGCCAGGTTGCAACTGGTGACTAAGAAGCGATTCGATGCGGTTTGTGTCTACACTTGCGTGCGAATCACACCCGTCGCCACACAAAATGTCCTTCCGTTCCCATTGACGTAACACCGTAAAATAAAAATGGCGTCACATTTTTGGCACCTGAGCTATCCTGAGGTTTTCTTCTTAAGTCACGCATCTGTAAAACCAAGCAGCCAGAGACTGATCCAAATATGGTTGATTGGGCGAGCTGGTGATACATGATGGTTTGAAATAAGAGCGGCCCCGCCGCGGTGGTCTAGTGGCTAAGGTGCTCGGCTGCTGACCCGCAGGTCGCGGGTTCGAATCCCGGCTGCGGCGGCTGCATTTCCGATGGAGGCGGAAATGTTGTAGGCCCGTGTGCTCAGATTTGGGTGCACGTTAAAGAACCCCAGGTGGTCGAAATTTCCGGAGCCCTCCACTACGGCGTCTCTCATAATCATATGGTGGTTTTGGGACGTTAAACCCCATAAATCAATTGAAATGAGAGCGCACTGCTTAGACGCAGACAGAAAGACAGGGACAAGCGCTTACTATCTGAAGGTTTATTTGGAAAGCTATGAAATATATACGAACAGATGAAACAGTGTCGTGACACATGCGATAAGACCAAATCGCGGACCGAACCAATAAAACCGATAAAATATCTATGAGCGTCAGCCCCACTTTACCTACGCCGACTTTGATTTAGAGTGGTTACTTAACTCCTATGGCATCTGCGACTGTCCAAAAAACACTAGCTCCTTATCAGACAGAACTAATGATGGTTTTCTGACGCAAGTCAAGTGTTCCCGCAACAAACCGAGAGATAAGCGCACAAGGTTTATAATTGAAGCAGCATACATAGCGCGTAAACACTTGACTTGCGTAAGCAAACCACCAATAGCTCTGTCTGATAAAGAGCTAGCGTTTTTGGACAGTCGCACATGCCATAGGAGTTGAGTAATCACTCTAAGGCACAGTGTGCGTATGTAAGGTGCGGCTGACGCACATATATATTTTATCGGTTTTGTTGGTTTGGTCCGCTATTTGGTCTTATCGTATGTACCATGACACTGTTTCGTCTGTTCGTAAATATTTCATAGCTTTCCGAATAGACTGTCAGCTGTTAGTAAGCGCTTGTCCCTGTCTTTCTGTCCCTGTATAAGCAGTGCACTCTTGTTTCAAACCAACTGGTCCAAAGATCCGCTATCCGGCTGTGAGACGTATCTCGGCCAGACGGAAACGTGCGTGAATGAGCGTGCGTGGAAACACGAGCTTTCACTAAAAGGTGAAGGCGGCGGCACGTTCGCCGACGCACTGCAATTTTCGTAAGTGTGAGCAGTGCCCGAATAAGATTCAGGTTATCGGCAGAAGCAGGCACACCACGGCTCGAGCATCGTCGGAGGCATTCTACATAAAAGCACAAGGTTCGTTATCTATCTGTGATACGTCAGTGTCTATATCGCAGGCAGAAAGCAAGTTTTTTTTTTCTTTAGTTTACAGGTTGGGATTACAGTGGTGTGCACTCACTGTGTGCCTGATATTCTGCGGATGTATCTGCCCATAAATTTTGACGCAGAACACGATGAATAAACAGTCCAAAGTTTGAGCATTTTTTGACTCCTTCTCAGTTTTTTCCGTCGCTGAAAAACAGCCATTTTTTTTTTGTGTGTGGCTTGTGCAGAAACACGAACCGACTAGCATAACAAAGAGCACCTCTTATCGGAATGAGTGGCTTTGCGATCTAAGGGACCACTTGCGACCAGTTTCTCTCTGACTCATGTTGAGTCTCGGGTGTAAACGAACCTTTCGAACATCTGGAGGGACGGAAGATGAAGGAAAAAAGTAGAAATGTCATCTTCGTCCGACTCCGCAGCCATACAAATGGGCAGGAGAATGAAGGAGCAATAGAGTGAAATAGAGTGATTGATTGATATGTGGGGTTTAACGTCCCAAAACCACCATATGGTTACTAGAGACGCCGTAGTGGAGGGCTCCGGAAATTTCGACCACCTGGGGTTCTTCAACGTGCACCCAAATCTGAGCACACGGGCCTAAAACATTTCCGCCTCCATCGGAAATGCAGCAGCCGGGGTTTGAACCCGCGACCTGCGGGTCAGCAGCCGAGTACCTTAGCCACTAGACTACCGCGGCGGGGCTATAGAGTCAAAATAGGTGAAGCGGGCGCGCGAGAAAATCGCCGGTATACGCCCCCTCACCCAGCGTGGAGTGGTACAGGTTTGTGATCCTGGTCTGCGACACTTCCCAGGCCGGGTTGTGCTCCACGTCGACCTGCACGTCGCCGTGCAAACGCACGTGGTGGCCGCCGAAGTCCAGCGTATTCAGGGTCATCGCGCACTCGTGGCGACTCGACCGGAAGCCCTCGGGTGTGGCCACGCACCTCGCCGGCAGCTGTTTCACGTGGTCCAGCCAAACGTGACCGGACGAGTTCACGCGCGCCATCAGGCGGGAGTGGCCGCTGCCCGACGATTGTGACGTAAGCAGTGGCGAGATGCTTCTAAACAAGTGGACAAGAAAGTGGGCACGCGATTAGACTTTTTGTTCTCTACTGATTTATTTACTTATTTATTTATTCACTAATCGATCAACTGACTCACTGATTGACTGAGCTAGCCACGGAAATAATGAGTGATCAGTTTTTCTATCATGAGCTTATGCCGTACGATGACAGATAATAATAATAATAATAATAATAATAATAATAATAATAATAATAATAATACCTCAGGTTGTAAGTACTTGCGGCGTGCTTCATAACCACTACGTGATTATGAAGCACGCCTTTCATTGCAGCGCGCTTCATAACCACTACGTGATTACGAAGCACGCCGCAATGAAAGGCTCCGGAAGTTCTGGAGCATCTGGTGTTCGCTTAACGAGCACCGACATCGCACAGTACACGAGTCCGACCTCCATCGAGTATCGAACACGCCATCTTCGGGTCAGCAGCTGAGCTTCATTGCGCCACCGAGGCGTACGACAGTTAACAAGAGTAATCGCAACTTGCGGACATAGCCTTCACAATCCCCCCCCCCCCCCCCCGTGTCTACTAATATTGCTGGGCGCCTATTCGTGATAAAATAGGTAATCAAGAAAACCGTGAGGAGGAAACAAGGCTAGGACTAAATATCTGGTTAAATCATTTTCTCGAAATGTGGCATGCGTATAGCCTACACCAAAAAGAGAGAATCGTAGTTCAGGCAGAACCACTTGAGGTTGTTGTCATTGCGTGTGTATGCAGGAGCATCATTCAATTGAGAGGGAAAACAATGTCGCCCTTATAACAGTTGACGGCCTGCATCAGCCCATATATTAGTCAACATTGGGCCAACGTTTGTCGGCAATAATCCAACAGTAGCCAACATTAGCAATCACTTAGCAAACGCTATCAGGCGTTGGCTATACTTTAGCCTACACTATAGTCGACCTTTCAGCTAACTCGTGATGCTACAGTATGAAACTAAATACAGTATAATAATTTGTTTTCAAATCACCATCATCATCACGTTTACGTCCACTGCAGGATTAAACCTCTCCCATGCTCCGCCAGTCAACTCGGTCCTGTACTAGCTGCTGCCATTTTATACCCGCAAACTTCTTAATCTCATCTGCGCACCTAACTTTCTGTCTCCCCCTAACCCTCTTGCCTTCTCTGGGAATCCAGTTAGTTACACTTAGCGACTAGCGGTCATCCTGTCTACGCGCTGCATGCCCGGCCCAAATCCACCAAATCCATTTCCTCTTCTTGACTTCAACTTGATTTCAATCAGTAGACTTTTTACTAATGGAGGCTAGCCCCTTGCTGCAAAACAGCGCACTTGCCCTACGACGTTGAAAAATGTAGACCCGTGACAACGTAAACACACACAACAGGCAAGCCCTGGCGCATGTGCCTAAAACGTCGTCTCCGCTTGAACCACAACAGATGCCTCCATAAGTAAGTGGAATAGGCAGTGCAGAGAAGCGCACTTGCGGATAGTTAAGGTGGTCTATCGTATATGCAAGAAATCCCTATCTTATCTGTCTGTCACGAGAATCGGCGATAAAGGAATCGAATACGTATTCACATACTCCACAGAGACGACTTGCGGCACCCATATTTTTTCAGCCGGAATCACGATAATGTCTTCGCCTCCGTAATCGCTGGGCTTCCATGACAGGAATTCGTCTTTCCATTTCTGGATATGAAAAAAAAAAAGATTCACCATCCAAGCAATTTTCCTGGGATTTATCGAAACGCCTTCTGTTGTAGCTTTTGATTTACCTATCAACACGTTCAAAAGATGCGCTCTTCAAACTCTGTGTTTGGTCGTTAGTTAAAAGGATATCAAAGAGAGTACATATACAGTTTCCAGACACTGCAAAACGGACATTTTTCGCTTCCTTGTTATGCAGTTGTTGTACGCTTTCCTGACACCGGAGTCACACAACACGTATAAGTTGATGGTGAAACAAGCCCCAATAAGTACGAGGACGCAGCAAGGACGCAGCAAGCGTTCATACTGTGTCCTTGCTGGGTTTTTATACTTATTGAATTGAATTTGATAAACTTTTATTTGGTCCTCCAAAACACAGATCACTGTGTTGCAGGCAGCTCCCACGTGTAGACTGAGATCCTCAGCCGCCTTGCGGGTTTGGTGGACAGCCCAGAGCTGATCTGCCAAGGACGAGCTGCGGATTGCCGCCTCCCATCTGGCAGAGGTGATGTTCGATATATGAGCGAATTTGGTGCACTTATTGGCGCTTGTTCTATCATGAACTTAAACGAAGATGCTCGACTGGCAGTCAACACGTATAAAACATTTAATGTTTTGTCCCTGAGCATCAGCAAGCCAGCCCAGCCACAATATACATTATCCCGACAAGTCGAAACAGTTCCACTGAGTTTGCCAACGACGCTCTCTATACGCAGTCTAAATCACACACACACACACACACACACACACACACAAAACCCTGTCGTATCACTGAACGACAATTCAGTCATCCTTTTTTTACGTGTATTAAGTGCAGATGGCAGATCTGCCGCTAGTACGTCGACTTGCTGTCTACCCGGGGCGTCACACTGTGATGACACGTCACTGAGAAGCCGCCCCATCGATTTCGAAGTCGAAAGTGCATTTCTAAGGCAGTGGTATTAAAAACACATTCGATGAGCTTCCACGGACGACAATACTCTTTTCTAGTGTTCTCACACCAGTGCTTTTATTTAGAGCAACAATCAGAAATCTTTCAATGTTCGTGCCAATAATCCTTTATGAGCGCATAGAAATTTTTAGTTGGAAGTGATTTACAGTGCGGCGAGTATCAGAACCAGCTATATGTAGTGCGTCGACGAAACCCGAACAGAAACTATTCTGCAAGCGTGGAGACCCTTTGACCCAGCGCATGTTAACATTTGTTCGTCATTATGGTTTCTGCGAACTCCCAAACAGCCTCGTTTTCCCACATTCTAGGCCACACAGAGCTTCGCCTAAGGCCAGAAACCAAAACCATGCCTGCTGAGACAGACGTTTCGTCATGACGTCATTACAAAGTGTAAAGTGCAATATTCCATAGCACTATGCATTACTGATCACAAAGCAACTTCATGGACACACATAAGTCATATTCCAATTAGAAAAAAAAACTAACATTTAAACAAAACTAAAGGGTTTACCGCGGACATGACCATGTTCACTTTGACAGTCTGCCTTGAGTGGTCCTGCGAGAGAAACGGAGAAGGATTTCAATTACAGAGTGACGTGTTTGAGCACATATAGTGTTCGAATGCACATCAGTCGCTCACCATTTCGGCAATCTCTTTGATCAGCATGTCTAACGTCACCTCCGTCACGTTCGTGTGATAGAACACTGGACGTACTTCCTTGGAGTATCTCTCTGGATCGAAGAGATGCTTCAGGAGATTCTCATGATGAGCCACTCTGTTGAGATCTGTCAACAAATGCATTTCGGAGAGAGCTGGTGTAAATAAATGCTACGTGGCCATAGGTAGGTGACAAGTTGCGAATCACCAATTTATAAGAGTGCATCTGCACTTAGTCAGCGGCATCCGAAAGCGACAGTCACGTATAAATTCGTTTGAGGTCGCCAATTACAATTGAAGCCAAGTACTTTTGTCTCTACGAAAAACACGACGTTGAACGTGTCGCTTGTAAGTAAATAAACTATAGTTTCGCTAGGTTTGGGATGAACTCCTGAAAAGTCTGGCAGGCTTCACAGGACATCGTGATATCAGAGTTCAGTTATTCGCGATATTACCAACAGACCGGCATCTTCGAATTGGCCTATCTCATTTCCGATGGAGGCGGAAATGTTGTAGGCCCATGTGCTCAGATTTGGGTGCACGTTAAAGAACCCCAGGTGGTCGAAATTTCCGGAGCCTTCCACTACGGCGTCTCTCATAATCATATAGTGGTTTTGGGACGTTAAACCCTACATATCAATCAATCAATTGGCCTATCTTTTAGGTGATCAAGAACACTTAGATGAGCCCCGCCGCGGTGGTCTAGTGGCTAAGGTACTCGGCTGCTGGCCCGCAGGTCGCGTGATCGAATCCCGGCTGCGGCGACTGCATTTCCGATGGAGGCGGAAATGTTTTAGGCCCGTGCGCTCAGATTTCGGTGCACGCTAAAAAACCCCAGGTGGTCGAAATTTCCGGAGCCCTTCACTATGGCGTCTCTCATAATCATATCGTGGTTTTGGGACACTACACGCACCCCACATATCTATCTCAAAACACTCAGATGAGAGGGGGGGGGGGGGGGGGGGCTTTTCTTGACTCGCTTCTACCATGGAAGCGAGACAGCACAGCCGCAGCTTTGTTGATTGGGCTTATCACCAGAGCTGTTTTCGTCAGGAAAGGCTATGTGAAAATGCTTAGCTGTGTTAGGTAATACGCTTATGAAACAGCGAGACAACCAAATATTATCAGAACAGAGGCTTAGATAACCCGAAACGTGAGAAAAACAAAAAAATGAATTGCGACACAAGCCACGAAGAGATCGCCAGCCTGATCGTGAAGTCACAGACTTGTTTCATTTACTTCTCTTACATACCGAAACCACAATCTGCTTATAAGACATGCCAAGCACCGAATTAAATACCACCCGATGTGTTAAAGAATTGTTTTTCAGTTTAATGAGCATACAATAACATAAACACATATTTCAAACCCTCATCATATGTATTGTTTAGAAATCTGAAACAAAAATAGCTTGAGAAATGAACAAACAATTACAGCAACATCGTGAGCTATATTACAAAAAAAAACGAATAAAAACCAACGTTTTACATCCGCAGTGGGGTTAATGACTCACTTTTGTTGCTTTTCATATAAAATGAATAAAACGATCGAGTCATGACAATAATAATGAAATGCGCGTCGCCTCCATAACGTTGCATTAGCTTTCTTGCGATTCGCCATGTTGGCGATCGAACCCGCTACCATCCTCGCCCCCACAATGTATCATACATCAAATGTAGTTATGTAACAGATAATAACGTAACAACATCAAAGTGCGTTTAATTATTACGTATTTAGCAATACGTAAGGATGATCATGCAGTGGTTCATCATAGAAACTTTTGTGGAATTTTTCTTGCACAGTTTCTTGCAAAATTTTCTTGCAAAGTTCAACCACGAAAAAAAAATTATCGTAATATTTGTATACGAGCGCATAGACTTTCGGCCGAAACGTGATAATCAAAAGTTTTGCTGCTCCTAGCTCCCCGTCATATATCAATGTTGTCACCAAAAGAATGGAGCTTAAAAATGTTCTATACTGCTTTAGCTTAGTACGTTAAAATTTTACTTGTCGTTCAAGTGTCCCAGCACGAAAAGAAGACCTCGACTAACATATTATCGTCCTGAAAAACTAAATTGGATGTTCCATCAAATGTGAGAGTTGAGGAAGTGTTTTTACAAATTAACATTGTCGGCGACTCACCCGAGCCGGCTGATTTCACGAAGGTTTGAAGGGAACACAAAATTACGTACGCGATGCACACCTTACGTAGCATATCTGCGCTCTCCGTGAAATGAGCGGACGCACCTGATAGAAGCGAGGCGGTTTCTTACGCGCCGGCAGCTGCATTTCATCACTGGTTTCGTTTTTATTGGCACATTTATGCACCTTGCGTTCGACGCGCCAAATTTAGGCGCTGCCGTTATCAGAGTGTGCTGCTTCTGACGTTGAGTTAGCTTAATTTGTAACTAACTGAATGTGTTTTCGCTTCGACTCTTAATATATTTGGTTTCAGATGAAGCAAAGTGATAAATAGGTCGTGTTTGAACCCAGACTTTACACAACGCCCTAATAATTCTTTAGTATCTCGAAGGACCTGTTTTTGTGCGACAAAGCGCAACGTTACGTCATAGACGCCATGTCTAAAAACAGCAATAAGCTTGACGCCAATTTTAGCGAGATCCGCTTTGCAAGTTGGCAACGCCACCAAAAAGCTGTCAGGAGAAAGCAAAACTACAGGCTACATCGTGGACGAAGCTGCTTTCGTTGCTGCGAAGTTAGTTTCTACCGAAGTTCGCCCGCTTCTTTACGTGCATCGTACTCCGGCGTGTCAGTGCACTAATGATAGCGTGGTCTTCGTTAAGACAGTGTCAAAGATGTACACGCTGCTTTCCGGCCTGTGGAAGTACATCAGCCAGCGCGACGAATACTACGTGCTGATTCTCGGACTTGACAACGCTGGCAAAACGGTAAATCGCGCTCTCATTCCTTACTCGACTTGTTTTTGGATGAACGTAACAGTGTATCGCTGTCGGACCCTCAGCCACAGCGTATTCGGGGCTGCCGATCCCGTTCGGCGGCTTCCTTATTTGCTGTGAGATCAGCTCAGCGGAAGTGCGACATGCAAACAGAAACTCATGTCGTCGTGCTTTTGTGCAGACTTATCTGGAGCAGACCAAGACGAAGTTCTCGAAAGGGTACAAGGCCTTGAACCCTCACAAGATAACGACGACTGTCGGTTTGAACAGTGAGTCTGATGAAGTATTTGCATTGTTGTTGTGTGAGCTCTCGTTTTTTTTCCAGTGTTGACTGTAAACATATGATGTCTCATTCGCTTTCCAACAGTTGGCAAGATCGACATTCACGGCATACGGCTAAACTTCTGGGACCTTGGTGGCCAGGACTCGCTGCAGTCGCTATGGGACAAGGCAAGCATTGCCAGTGACAAATCGCTTGGAGAGCCCGAGGGGCCTGTGAAATACTGGTGTTAGGCGATACGTTAATTCGCAGATTTCATTCTGTAATATTCGCGCTAATCGAACGCTTTATTCTCTAGCAGTAATGGCACGCTTATACTGCCCTAGTGCCCGCACATAAACAAGATCAGGAAACAAAAATCAAGAAGAGGCCATGAAAGCATATTGTGCTGTTTCGCTGAACTCAACTTTGTGGTAGCGCCTCATGTGTGCCAGTATTAGCTAGGACGTCGCCTTCATTGTGCTGCTTTCAACGTGTAAACTACTGTAAAACAATTAGCACCCTATCTGTCATTGTGACTTCGGTTGCTAGACATTTCCTCAATGATGCGTTTACAATTAAGCTAGGGCAGTATGAAACACTTAAAACATAAACATCTCTCTCTCTCTCTCTTTTTTATCAGTGAATGCAAGAACACATCGTGTTGCATGTTACTAGCACGGCGAGACATGTTCCGAGTTTGGAGTGCATGCAGTAATGATCAATGAATGTAGCTCTACATTGAATAAGTTCGCAGTATTAGACGATTACCAACAGTGTCATGACAAGACATGCAGTGTTATGCAAGAAGCAGCGAGAGGCAGGTGAGAAGTTGCCAATGAGATCATTATATGATGCGGCAGTGTTGACACTTCATTACAAAATAAGGCAAACATTCTGTTGCTCTTGTCCACTGAATGTTACGGTGATCGCCTTTCAAGACTAATTATTGTGTAAATGTTTGCTCTTTTTAGTACTACGCAGAATCTCATGCAGTCATATATGTAGTGGACTCTTCAAATAAGAGTCGTATTGATGAGTCAAAGGCTGCATTCGGTAAGCATTGCTTCAAAGGCTAAACAAATTTATTGGGAGAAATGGAAGTCATTTTGCAAGTTATCTACCTTGCTCTTACTTTCAGCCAAGATGGTCGGAAATGATGCACTTCACGGAGTTCCTATCTTGCTGGTGGCCAACAAGCAAGACATCAGTGTAAGTTCACGACAGTTTCTTTCTAGTGATTTCAAGAATGCTGGTTTCAAGTAGAGGCTAAGCACACATACTTGCTATGCTAATGTTCTGCATTTACATTTAAACGAGTGCATAAAGAATGGTTGATTTATAAATGTAGAGGGAGTCCCATTTCTTCAAAAGGATTAGATTTTCCTACTACTAAAATGATACTCAAAGTGGTTGTGAAACCTTTTCTGAAAAGGTTGAACTATGTGTGTATCCCAAATCATGGTCATTCATTCAATTCTATACCTCGACTCGTTTCATTTTTCAGATTCGTTTAAATACTGTAAAAGCACAATTTTGATTCCTCGCTCACGTTGCCCTCAACTGTACAACTGACATCACTTTAAGTCAGCCTGTGAAAAGTCTATCGTCGACAAAACATGGCAATGTTTGCTAAGCCATCCATAGTTGACGAAGGTTTGTTGCACCATACCATCTTGACTGCGGTGCCGTAAAGTCGTCACGAATATTGTTCCCCCTATTATAAGTTCTTCTGCACTGTCCGTTGGCGCACAGGGAAGGCATAGCGAGGACTAAGCCAACGAAAATATGCTGTAAATAGCAACCTAACACATCTAGTAAGAGAAACGCTGGGACGCCGAGATAGCTGCGACGAGCAAGGGAAGGCAACACGTGATGGAGCCCGGATCTACTTGAAAATGGAACCAAGCAGATAACTTGCTGTACTTCCACAGCATGCACAGCCCGTAGTGAAAAAATGCTGTTATATTTTTTCTCTTTCCTAGATTCTCATAAATCTGTCATTTCAGAGCAAAAGAAAGCTAACACTGTGTTTATAACTTCTCTTGCTATGATGTTTCACTTAAGTCACATGTTAGTGCCTATGGCAGCCAATAGTGCTGCATGATCAATAAAGAGCTCACGAAAACTGCAATTTCAAATGGGCATCAATAATTATAGTCTAGATATTGTGCCAAAATATTTTGGGATTAGCATGTCTGATCCTTATTGATTCAAGGAAAGTTACTACTGGGCACCTTCATTTTTGTTTCACGACCATTTAACCGCTTTTTCTTTTGAGCTTTGTAGAAGCTTTGTAATAAATGACACAACTCCCAGAAATATGCAACAAGAACAACTTCTTTAAACGACCTAGTGCTATGGAAATGGTCCAGTGTGCTACATGTAACCCTTTCCCTATGCCTTCAGCTTACCCAAATCTTCTGAACTGTGCCCTTTGAGGTGCCTCGCCGCCCATGGCGTTGCATTTTCCCGAGTATTAGGCGGGTGCAATTGAGTGTGACCAGTCAACGCCGTTTTTCTTGCAAATACCCAATTACTATCCAAGTTGGAAATGGAGATTTTTGATTACTATGGTCTGCTCAGCTAACCAACTTAATATGCCTAGTAACCTTAGATCAGCAAAAATAAAGGAACCCACTCAGACTGACTCGTGAAATAGATTTTGCACTTGGGGCACGCTCGGACTTGCACTCACAAAAGTTTTGTTCAGCCGGGCTTACCAAGATTGCAACTCACCGAAACATTACTCACTTGAACTCTCTCAGGCTCAAGCTTGCAGCTCGATCCCAGTCCGAGTGAGTCGACCCACGAGTCCTTTAGTTCAGAATTCGCTTTTTAAATTATGCCGTCGATGCTCTTTAACACCCATATCTCACATAATTGGTGCTCTTCTTGGCGCTTTTTAATATAGTACCTTGGCAGTTATGAGTGGTTGTAAACCAGCAAGGACATCTTTCTCGAAGATGACAATATAAAATATATCAAGAACTATCCTGGAAGAGTTGGCGGTGGGGGGGTCAAGGCATTACTTACGTAATGCCTCTGATCAATAAATATAGAAATGGTGAGCGAATGATACTGCTTTGAAATACATGCAAGTATAAATGTTAATTCAGGTAAAGTAGTGATGCTGGCTGCGGGGGCTGCATTTTCGATGGAGGCGAAAATGCTGTAGGCGTGTCTGCTCAGATTTGGGTACACGTTAAGAAACCCCAGATGGTCGAAATTTCTAGAGCCGTCCATTATGGTGTCTCTCGTAATTGTGTGGTGGTTTTCGGACGTTAAACCCCACATGTCTATCATCATCAATGCTAAAGACAAGTAGAAAGGACCATAGGTTGAAAAAAAAAAAAAAAAGTGGAACTCGTTTAGACCCACTCAAGAAATGTATGTTGCGCTTTGGCCTCACTCGGACGCGCCAAAATTTTCCCGAGCCGGACTCAGTCGGACTCACATTTGCAAACATTTCGAACCATACTCGCTCCGACTCAAACCAACTAAAAGATTTTTTTATTTTTTGCCTATTATGAAGACCAAATGTGGTATTGAAACAAGAAAAATTAATTTCAGAATAAATTTTTTGACGAGCAGTGCTCAGGTGACATTATGTGAAGATTGGCAGGCTCCCACATGTCCCAGAAATATTCTAGTACACTCTTTCGAATGCCATAAACAGCTTAAAACGTACTGATGGGCTGGTTGATGTGCCATGATACTTGGTGAAGCAACACACAAAAGCACAGAATCATTCACTCGTACAGCAAACGCAGCACTTGCGTAATTTTATGTAAGAGTGTCTGTGTTTGCTTCATTTTATTGCTTGCGCCCCCGCGGCGATAGTCTAGTGGCTAAGGTACTCAGCTGCTGACCCGCAGGTCGCGGGATCGAATCCGGGCTGTGGCGGCTGCATTTTCGATGGAGGCGAAAACGCTGTAGGCCTGGGTGCTCAGATTTGGGTGCACATTGAACAACCCCAGGCGGTCAAAATATCTGTAATCCTCCACTATGGCGTCTTTCATAATCATATGATGGTTTTGGGATGTTAAACCCCACATATCAAAAACTCAGTTCATTTTATGTGTGTGTGACTGCTGTTCTGTTTTTGTCTTTTGTGTGCTGCTTCGTCAATAAATCATGTTTTTTTTTCGAATATGTTCAAAATAGTTGAATTAATGGTAGGGTCGCTTGGTAGGTTATTCGCTAATGAACTGAACTACTGCAGTGACAGCAACTCGGTACTGTACTTGGTTTGTAACATAGGGAAAAAATGTCAGCTTTGTCCACAAAACCATAGCACACCCGCCTTTCACGTGCGAAAGACAGTTGCGATAGCTGGTTTGCGCTTGAACCGTAGGTACATTTTCTTGGCTAGTATGAGTGCTACACTTATCACGAGTTTGAGTTTCGTCATTGCTACCTGAAACATTATGCTTAGCCAAGCAGCGATGTCAGAATCATCAACAAAATTTGCCAGGACAAAAAGTTTCCGACCTGAAACCAGCAGCACAAACGTGCCTGTATGGAAAAAACTATCCGAAACACACTCTACTTGATGTCATGAATATGAGTAAGCGTTATTGGATACAGCACAGATGCCAATTCTTCTTGGGAGTGTCTGCAATGGCTGTGGGCAGGCTGACATTTTTAGGGTCGAAGCTCCTCAGGGTGCGGTTTGTTCCTTCTTTTGTGATAGTATGTTGTAGTAGCCACTTTTGGTTTTTCCTCACTAGATGGCATCGTGTGTAATGTTTTTGGAATTAATATCAATAGATGGCACTAGTGCTTTTTGTATGGTTGACAAATACAGAGGATAGATAATGCTGTTATAATAAATTCATGGCATATCCTTGTAGTCAATGATAATGAGTGGGGTGAAGCATCCATCCGATGCGTGCTATAGTGTGATATAAGCGAACAGACAGACAGATGGACGGACGTACGGATGCTTCGCCCCATTCATCATCATTCACTCCGTGGATATGCTGTGAATTTTTTCACGCTGTAACAGAGAGAGAGAGAACGCTTATTATTAAGTGGCCAGTTAGTGTACACGGGAGTGTATCATCTATGAAGCGCCTACATTACGAGCAGCCTTTGCATTACGAGCAATCTTTGTTGGCTTTGTTTCAGGGATGCTACAGTGCTGCAGAAATTCGTCAGCTCTTCAGGGAAAGCTCTCATCTCATCGGCAGGAGGGATTGTCACTTGATCGGGGCATCTGCATTACATGGGTAAGACTTGCCACTTCGTAGTTTTCTGCTACGGGTTACTAGAATAACAAAAGTCTGGTACTGTTGTTTATGGAAACTGCCTATGTCAAGCATCTCAAACATGCTGCCCACACGTGCCTGTGTTCACCCCTTTTTTCCCCCATTATAAGCATTTGCATTAGCTACACTGGCATCACTGGTCTAAAGCATTGTCTTCGAGAGGTACCCCATGTGGTCACCATGCTTTGAAGTGTAACCTTGAAACAAAAGCAGCATTTAAGAATTGGCATCTAGATTTTACTCATTTTGGAGATCGCTATCAACATGTTGTTGGATGGATTCTTGACCCTAAATCTTCTTCTTCAGACATGTTGAGGGTTTTCTTTTTGATGGTGACGTTTGCTGACAGTGTGTGCGAACTAAAGCCCAACAAGCCATCCTGCAACGCGACTCGTCTTGGCTCTCCAACTCTCTTGTTGCTATGCTGTTGCTTGAAGGAGTGGCTGATTGTACAGGATTTCAAAACTGCAATTTAGCATCACCTGAACAAAAAGCCTTCGTTCATGTTCAAGGCATTTCTAAAGTGCGTGCTGAAGTAGAAACAATGACATCTGTGCTGCTTGACCATCCGGTGTTCTTTCACCCTTTGTAGGTTCCCCTATATTTTTGATGCACAATATAAAAAACGGCTGTGGTATATTGATATAAACCACACAAAAATAGCATGAAACAAACTTCATCAAAATCAAGCCAGTATGTACTGAAAAAAATGTGGGACATATATGTCCCACTGACTTGTGAGAGTGTTGAATGTAGGAAAACGCTGCATTTCGAGGACACCGTGTCGCGATTGCTTCAAGAGGTGTTTTAGATGAAACGGCCAAAGAAAGTGGCGCAGAGTATCGCTTCTTAGGTCCTGTTGAAGAAGGTTGTGGGGGACCTCATTTTAGCGGCAGAACACCACCTGCAGTTGCACCTCTAGTGAGCCTTCATTGCACTTTGATCTGCTCATGTCAAGCTTACTTCACCGCAAGCCCCAACTATTCTTTTTATGCTTATTCGACTCTCCTCACTTTCGCTGTTGCATCTGTCTAGTGCAGCTGTTGTCCGTCAATGTGTGCCTAGGTGTACAATATAAAGGTGTATGATATAAAAATATTTCTGCATACTAATATCCATGATTACACTGAGGGATGAGTGGAGCAATTTCACAGTGGATGGTTCGAATGCATCTATCAGTCAAGTTATTATGCAAATGTACAAAAACGCACGACTAGTGGAAGCTAAAGTGACCCCTCAGGGAAACCAAAAAAAGAGGCGATTATTTAGCATTTTGGTTGGTGGGTTCTATACATCTGGCGAAGAGAAAAATTTAGAAGCTATCATAAAAAAATTGATCGAACTTCAATGCCATTGTAACACTACTTCCGCCCTTCAAAAGAACGGTACAAAAATTTTCCTCAATACTACGAAGACTTGAGATACAAATGACAGCGCTGCACTCAGAGCCATGGGTCATGTGAAAGAAAATTTCTCCAGATGGAAGAAAGCGGCGGATGTGTTCCACTGTCGCATAAAGGGTTAATGTGCACAGATATTGTAAAAGAGCCTCACGCATTTAGCCTTCATAAAAATGCAACTGCCATGTCCAGGATCAAACCTGTAACAGTCTCTGCACCTGTGCAGCATCATCCTTGATAATGCATTTTTTCGTACGCTTTTGCGGCTTGCCACCCAATAAATTCAGTCAGAGTGCTGGCTAATGCAAGCTTTTAATTCATTACAGGGAGGGCATCAATGAAGGCATTGAGTGGATCACGCAGTGCGTGAAGCGAAACATCCTCCGACCGCCTCGCAACAGCGAGTCTCTGTGAAGTCAGCCGGCTCGCTGGTGCGACTCGACTCCTTTGTTTCATCTTTTTACACTGCCTTTTCAAGTGCAAAGCTTTAACCCAGGACAATGCTGAAGAATGTGTGTAGGTGTGCGTGTGACTGTCTGGCCATGCCATCCGCATACAATGCGCCAACACTGGTTATGCTGGAACTTTTGATTAAATAAAACGAATGCTAGTTAAATGTCTCAGTGCCATTCTCGTTACGCTAGTCATTATTCTCAAGTTGTCTATAACCGAGTGGTTGGTCTCTTGTACCGCGATCTAAGAAGAAATCTGGGGCTTGTTTTGAGTGATAATCGTGTCATGGTTACGAAGCATTGCATAGTGGGTACTATGAATTGATCTTGAGCGACTCTGGTTTTTTGCAATATGGCATGGTGAATTGGTTTCACTTCTAAAGATAATTCACCCAATGAGGAGCAAAACCACGCAATGGCAAGTGCATAGGCACACCCAAAGTCATTTAAATGTGGCACCAAAAACACCTTTCAGACAGATGTAAGGGCTTGTTTTTATGTTGCTTTCCACCACTGTTCCTGAATTTTTTTTTTTTTTACACTAAGCATGGCTGTCAGTCTAGTATACCCATTTCTTGCCATTTTTGTAATTTCTCCACCAGCTGACCCGCAGGTCGCGGGATCGAATTCCGGCTGCGGCGGCTGCATTTCTGATGGAGGTGGAAATGTTGTGGGCCTGTGTGCTCGGATTTGGGTGCACGTTAAAAAACCACAGGTGGTCGAAATTTCCGGAGCCCTCCACTACGGCGTCTCTCATAATCATATGGTGGTTTAGGGACGTTAAACCCCACATATCAATCAATCAATTTCTCCACCAGAGAAGTTTTAGTAGCATAGTAATTTATGCTGCGAGTACTTTCTGCTAGTTTTGAAACAGGAATGTACGTATTTTTTGCAACAACTAATCAAAAAAAATTTTTTGAATTTTGATGCACCTTTTCTAGAAATCCATTCGACCAATTAAGTTTAAATTCTCCTTGGTTGTACGAAAATTCCTTCTCAATTGTCCGAACCTAAAAAAAAAAAAGAAACAAGGAGGAAGCGTCTCATGTGACGTGTATCAAGTGTGGGTAGCATTTTTTTTGTGAGATAACTGTACGACTGTTTTTTACCAGAGACTATTGCATCTATCATGTGGAATCATTGCGTGAAATTCGTTTTTTTTTTTGTTTCCGAGAAAGAACATTTGTGACATCCCAGCTTGAAATGGAGTATTCGAAAACAAATAAGGCTTCCAGAAAAATATTTCACTGAGTGACGGTCAAAAAACATTCTCATTCGACATGCAAACTTTCACAATAAAACAATGAACATTTCTTGAGATATAAAGCTGAAACTAGGGAGACCCTTTATCCTACGAATCGTAGCTCCTTACCATGCTATCCTTACTTATCTGTTAACTCTTTACCTAAATCTAAGAACAAGCATACTCAAAAACAGTGTCCAGGTGCCCATGCCATTTGCGGATTGTGTCCCCCTTTTGCTAACTGACACTGTAGTGTTCCAAATCGATGATACAACAGTCATTCAAACTGCAGTGTTCAGCAATTCTACAATTATATTACGTGCACGGAAACGCACACGATTCACGCTGTTGCAGTTTGTGCTGCCTGGCGACCGTGCATATCACACCGTCGCAACCGGCACGTACTACAGCGAAAATATGCATAATGTTGCGTTCAGATTTTGTATGAAGGGTCACCTTAATTGTTGGCGATTTCTTGTGTTTCACCTCCATCCGAGTGTGCACTCAACAACTGGGGATTAAATCAATGCTCTTGCGTTCAACAGAAAAACACCATAGCTGCGAACCTACTACAGTAGGTATGCAGTATTTTGCTCAAACGTGCCAACCTTGGAAGTTGAGGACAAATACCTACTGTTGAAACAAAAGCTAGAATTTTTGTTGCCACTGTACACTTTCTGGGGTAAAAAGGCGAGGGGGAGGGGGTGGGCAGGTGTAAGTGCAAAGATGAAGTGCTTGAAAAAAATGACCATGTCCAAAATTTGGCCCCCCTTTTGAAACAAGTTTATCTTTGTACTGCACATAAATCAAAAATTGTAAGTATGCTAGTCGGTACATTTAGAACATAAGATATTCGCCATTATACGATGAATTTGTATATGTCCGCAGGCATGCACGATTCTCGATTTACTTACTTCCGTTGGGCCATTTCAACTGTGTCTCATGACAAGGCCTAAACTATGCACAGGGACTGATTAAAATCAATTTATGCAAGGTGGTAGCAATTAAGCTAAATGGTGCTCACATACCTTTAAGGCATACGCAGTAATGACTTGTGATTTTACACGCTAAAAGGCAACCCGAGGCTCGGAAAATATCGACCATCTGGTGTTTTTTAACATGCATGAACATTTCACAGTAGACAGATCTCTAGCATGTCACATCTATAGTAATGCAACCACCGTGGCTGGGATCTATTCCGCGAGTTATACAGATAGCAATAAGTAGCATTCTTAAGTAGTGATGCAAGTGTGCTATTAATGCACGTCAAATATGCAAAAGAATATTAAAATCTGACATACCCGACCTCTAATGATTACCTAGGACCTTGAAAACTCTTTGGGAGCTTTACACAACATGCTTATTTTGTTCTGTTATGGCTAACTGAAGTTGGTGCGATTGTGAACCTATCTGACTTGGCAATTTTTACTCTACAACTTGTCATATGTCGTTGAATCGCTGAACTCTACGAACAACTGCGCATGCATGCAAACATTGAGACTGCACGACCACAATAATGCTCACGAGCTTGACTTACGATCAAAAATAGATATTCTCTCAACACTCTTAACACTCAGGTTCACTTGCTCATTGGGGATTGACTGACCAAAGTGGGACAGGGTAGTTAAAGAATTGTTCTCGCATTCATTAAAACCAAGGGCCATTGATGTTGGACGCAGGTGCATTTCGTGCTTACGTCTTCTCATCACTGTAACAATGTTTTGTGAAACTGCTTCACGTTCTGGTTTGAAAATGTTGGCTTTAATACAAACGTTCCCGAGTTCAACAATTGGTCATTACCCGCATGATGTGTTCCACTACTCCAGAGATCAGCAATACTGAAAATGAACGACAAGTTCCACACCAGTCACCGAATCAACCGTTTAATGAGATATCAACCCAAATGTGTTTCGAGTCATATTTTTTTGCTCCCATGCCCAACAGCCACGGCACGGCGTTAAGACATTTTCTTATTTGTTTGGCTGGGAGAGAACACGGCTCCACGAAAAACAAGCGTAGGCAACACATAACGACTTTTCTCGTGTAAAAACGATGATCGTTTCCGGGGGAGGCGTGCCTATGTCCGGCATAGCAAACGTTTGCAATGTTCGAGGCAGACAAAAAGTAAAATAAAAGTAAGCAGGGGGAGGTCTCCTAATGCACACACACATACAAACCCAGAAAAAAAAACACATACAAATATGTCACGGACATTTTTCAGACAGTCCGAAAGCATTCACTCCACAACAACCATTTCCGCAATGCCCAATCAAATCTCTGTGGTGGCAATGTTCACTCGTTAACTACCAATCGTTAACTATATGACGTCGCGCTATTGGAGGAGGCAAAATGCCGCTCTCGCAGCAGTCCTCATCTTTGATGCAAACTGTACATGGCAAGTTGCGTACAAAAAAAGGCAGCTTTCTGTAAAAAGACATTACGGGTTGTTTACGAACGCCCTCAAAAATCGGCAAATCGCGATGCCAAAATCTTCTTAAGCTACTACTTGCACCTAAGCTTATGTCAGATATCGCAATTTTTTGTAAATGTTGCACATTGCATTTGTAATGTACAGTCCTTAAAGAATATTAATTTCATTAAGACATTGCAGGTGCCTTTGGTCATTCCTCGATTCCCGGTAGTGAACAGAACTTTTGTTACACTTGACAGAGGCCCTCCGAGAAAGCAAGGTAACAACACACTATCGGCGTTTCTTTCGAACACAACAACGTATGAAACGACGTATTTTGACGTACTGCCTAGTCAAAGTGGCTGATGTTCGCGATTAAAAGTAAAAATTGAAAAACAAAAACAAGGGGTCAATAGTTCTTGTCCCCCCCCCCCCCCCAAAAAAAGAACGAACTGTATGCTGTGGCGCTTGCGAGCAACGGCTTCACTTCGATTGGGCCTTCACCGCAACAAGTTCAACAAGACGCTCTTGCTTTCATTCTGTTCACAACTGCCCTCATCCTTCCCCCCTTCCACAATACGAACTATCGCTCAATTCTAGTGCGCCGCTCTTTTCGTAATAAGTATAATCAACAGTTTCTCTCACTTGCCACACTTTTACACAGACACGCATACATATACTCACAGGCACAAAAGCTTTTCTCTCTCCATTCCTCTATTCGTGCCCATTAGATAGAGAAGAAGGTTTTCTTTTTTTTTTCCTCCATGCCAAACCCGACAGCCCGCAGAAAAAGTGTTTCAGTGTATGGAACAGTAATGCTAACACACAACAATCATGGATTATGACTGTGCAATATCAATGAAGAAGCCGCAGTAGAGTTGCTAGCAGTTACGAGTTTATACATCTTCTCGCAAAAGTAAATGGTACAAACAACAAGTGGCAACGTAAGATGACAAACAACCACAGGCTCTCAGCAGAAGTTCTTTTTTGAAGGACATAAAACTGCATTTTTACCACTAATGACGTCACTCGTTCCTTGTATATCACCTTCAAGTGCCATGCACGTAATTGCCGTGCAATTGGCGCCTTCAGTGCCAATTGTACACATTGACTTCGGAGGAGCGCCATGCATTGAGTGTTCCTTCCAATTACTTGAAACACAGAAAGCACGTCTGCACAGGCTTCCCCAATGGATAACTAATGTTCCTTTAACTTCACTGTGCTGCGTATTTCTGCAGAGGATCACTTGGGTGCAGACACTACCATGTCCGACAATCGCTTGAAGTGCTGCGTTCCAAGATTAATGGCGAGAATATATATTTTTTCTTCCCTCAAAACAAGTACAACTACGAAAGAAACTGTCCGTGCATTTTGGGCCAAATGTATAATTATTTTCATGCAAGTATTGAAAATGACAGATTTCAAAGCAATTAAATACTCAATTACATGCTAATTAACATTAATTACTGAAACTCTCACAAAACAACACATTCCTTCATTTCATTTACCAGTATGTAATACTGAGTGCCTTGGAACCATGCCATGCGAATTTGATGCATTTGCAGACAGTGCATCATGTTTTGTGCCTGAAGGTGATATTAGTATCATCTTGACCTTATTATACTAAACTTCCAAGTGATTCCAGCTTGCAGCATGCATGCATGACTTTCAGAGCTACATGCAGTCACTTCTCTTTCAAGATACACAAAACGCACAAGTCAGTAATTGCTTGTCATGCTCCACTGTCCCTTGCCACTTACACCGTTTACATTTCTGAAAATGTGAAGAAGCTGAATATCACCACAACCTAGCCAGGATATCGGAAATCCATGTTGGCAATGCAGACTAATACAGTCGAGCCCACTTGCGCCAGACACGAAATGAGGGAGCTTTAAATTACTTTCCTCAAAAAGGCTGTACCTCAAACTGCAACTCTACGGTACTTCAGGGCCAACTTTTAATCTTGCACGTTACAGATGATTTCATGGTTGTAATTATGGATGTAGAATTGTACGAGGTTTAGTTACTCAAGAGAAGAAAGACAAAAAAATTTGGATTCTCGTTATGCTATGGAAGAGAGATTTTTTGCAAAAAACTGGGACAGTGTGGGATAAGCACACACGACTGGTTCGACAAGAATTTGGTGTAAGCTTTGTCAGGACATAGCACTTCCAAGATTCAAAGCATTAACTCATCTGAAAACTCAAGCTTAATTAAATAGCAACACATTTATTGGGCATTGTTTGTAAAAGGAACATTGCTGAAGCAGGAAAATAACTATCCAAGTGTTTTGCACTGAGTAGATATCTTGAAATTTCGACATATCTTTACATTAGAGATCGTAAACTCCTCTAGCTAACTCTATAAAAACTTGTCTTTTCTAATAGTGCGAGTTTGCATTTGACTATGGCACTGCAATGAAATCGCAGAGGCACCAACACTACACTGGAACCGACTGGCTTGCTTGGGTACAAGCTTTAGTAACTTACTAAAGTCTGTAGTTAACTTGAACACTCCCCAGCAGGTTCCTTCGATTTGTGTGCTTCAGAGTATAACAGCTGCGTAAGCTTTAAATACATTACAAACAAACACCAATTGTGTTCTAATGAGATGGCACAAACAGGCTTGACGGATGCAACACGTCAACTATACATTTAACAAGGCTCTGTCGAAAATAACTGAAAGAACCAAAAACAAACTCATTAAGCACGCATATCTGAAGTCTGTGTGTTTGTTTACCTCGTTTTTTATGGTTACTCTTATGTAATGACAACTGTCGGATAGGCAGAGGAAAAAAAAATAAAAAGAAAACCCGAGTGATAACGGGACGAGGTATGGTGAAGGAGACTGGTTGGAAAGAAAAAAAGAAAAACAACACTAAGGCAGCCATGAAGGTCATGGCACCTTGTCGTTCTTCATGAGCAGCTTAACGTAATTGCACTGTACAGGCTTTGAAACGGCGAGGACACGCAACGCTTCGTCAATGGGAAACCACTTCCGCTTGCGACCTGCATCAGTCGAGACAAAAAAAAAAAAAAAAAAAGCACATACAACTCTTAGAAACCATCATCAGCAAAAATACCCCATTTATCTCTACAGGTTACAGTAAAAGCTCGTTATAGGATACAGTCAAGGGACCCAAGAAACGTGTCTCTTGTAACCGCGGTCTCTTATAAACAGAAATACCAAGTATACTGAGTAGTCTGACGAAGTCTCCTTATTATATGTCAGAATCAACATGTTTTTAAACACATCTACAGAAAATTGCTCAGAATGGCTTGAAGCAGTCATTCACCATATGTTTCTCGGTGACTGTTGATTGTATTAGCTTCCTTTATATCTACTTGAGGTAAAGCATGCGACATACAGACTGACCAGCACCATGGACAATGTGACAGAAATCCAACTCAACGGTACATTGTCTCAGGCGCAGCACGAGAGAGCGACAGCAATTATAAAAGCACAATTGGAGAAAATACGGCGCAATTTGTGGTTGCAAACACCCAAGGCATGAAATGCAGCTGTGGAACGCGATAGAATCGGACCAAGGGAACGACCGATTACAGCGCATACCAGTCTGTATGACATCGGCCACCTTGCACTAGTTCGTCTGGGCCATGTCTCCTGCACATGTAGCGAGGAATTTACATGCGGGAAGCTAGAAAGTCTCTCCTCAGTCAGACATTTCTTCTGTTAACTGTGTCTACGATGCTCTCTAGAATTGGGACACAGCCATAACTGCTTTTCTATGTAATGCCGTTAACATGACAAACAATGCAAAAACCAACCAAACCATTTTTCGAAGTCTCTTATGGTCAAGTGTCCTTTGTAACAGCGTCTCTTGTAATCAGGTTTTACAGTACACAAGCAGAATAAATGACAAAGACAAAAGAAACACACATGACAGGACTATAATTCTAAAATTCTAGTTCAAAGTTCAAAGTCGGCCATGTCATGTCTTTCTTTCATCCGTGTCGTTTGCGATGTTTGTGTGCACTGTCATAATCATAACGAGGCATTTAGACACAACACCTTCGAAGTACATTTCCATCAATATCATAATAAAGGAGCTGAGAAATCATTCGGAGTCAAATATTTGTTGACTGCTCATTTTTGGGGAAGGGCAGATGATGTAAAAAAAAAAAAGGAAACTGCCAATAATGAGGACGAGGATGGTAGCATGTAATCTGGAACTGCAGAAGAGCGTCCTGCTAGAAGAACTTTATAGCAGTTTTTAGAATGCTACACCAGTGTCAAGGATCTAACCAAACTCCTAGGAGAGGGCCTAGCAAAGTATACTAAACTTCAAACAACCAAAAGATTAGGTTGGCGAATTTTAATAACTTACATTAAAGTTTCGTGGCCTAAAATAAGCTCCTTGTATAGTCAAGAGTGCGATGGAATCCCGTCTGGTCGGGGACAAACATAGAGCAAAGTAAAAAAAAAAAATGCCGACCAAGGTAGAATACACAAAAATTAACAACGCATTTCGGCTCCCCAGGCGGGAGCCTTTTTCACAGGGAGCCTTGTATTTTACCTTGGTCGGCGTTTTTGCTACTTTGCTCTAAGTAAGCTCCTTGCTTGCTATATCAAAAAATTTGAACTTTTGGTTTCGCACAGAAGAAAGCTCATCAATTTCGGTACGATGATTGCTTGAAAATTAGACTTTTCTGTTCCCCTGTTGTTAGATAGGCACCTGAGTTACGCCTAAGTACATTGACTCTACGAACAAAGGAAGAATAAAATGAAAGGCTGCGAGTGTTGGACGTGTCACACTTCCTGAACCTAAACTGTCACATGGCCATGGGAAAGATAAAGACAGGAAAAAATAAACTTCAAATAACACATGCAGAGGGAAAGAACATGAGAACAACATGAAATGGCACCATAAACATGAATAGAAGAAGAAAAATTCAAAACCCGAGTAGCACATTTCTTGCCTACATCAGATCGATAATACACCTTCTCTCTGGAAAAAGGGTGTCGCAGCTATCAGTACGCTTGATGGTCCTGATTTCCGTTTGTCAGTAAACAATGCAAGCATGCACGTGCACTGACCAAATTTGAATAGTCCCAACAGTTGTCAGGGTGATTGAATGAAATGCGTGGATGTGTCTTGGTTTACTAGTACAACGTATACGACGCAATCATTTCGTGTACTGGTACAGTAAACATGCACTAGATGCAACCACGAGGTCCTCACCTATGTTCTTGGAGTCCTCCCATTCCTCAAGCTCCTCTGTGACTTCCAAAATAAATACCATTGTGCGGTGTTTCCTCTCAGAGTTCTGAAAGTAAAAATACAAAAAGGCAAGCCGCATAGCGTTTATGAGAGAACAAGAGTTTCTCAGTTCCGCAGCAGAAGTGCGTACTCCATTTACTAATTTTATTTCTTATCAGTTACGTTTCATTCTAACACGATGTCGTACTGTACATATGCTAAGTCAAAAGTGTTTAATGTTATTGAATGAGTGAACAAAAGATTTTACAGCAAGAAAGTAGGCCAATGACAAGATAGGTTTGTTGAAGTAACAAGGTATAGTGACTTGCATATTTATTTCAAATACTTGAAATAAAAAGGAGCCTTGTGTTTATTTCTATTCATGAAAACCTTCACTGAAGTTTTACAGCATGATGACATTCTCTGACTGCGTCACCAGACAACACCTGGCATCTTTGCTCACTTGGCCTCTACGAAAGAAAAAGGTTAAAAAACACAGACAGAAGTGATGATGTCAATGACTTAATGCCCTAAATTGGACACAATGAGCACTGTGCCACAAAGACCTTGTGGCTGTAAGAGTTGCGGATTAATGAATTGTAATGCTTTGTTACGAGTCGTAATGCTTTATTCTGCAGTCAAATCACTTACATTCGCTCTAGATGTTAGCATTTACGGCTGCAAACAAAAACAAACAATTCTGAGGTAATGTTGAATATTTCTGCATTCGAGCAGGTTTCTTGGAGAATTACCGTTCAAACTATTGCCCGATGAATGCTTTTGTAGGATATGAGGGTCGTCAAACAGACTGCTTTCATAAAGACGGTATTTATGGCGTGTTGATGATGCATACTGAAACTCGCAGCGTGAAACTAAAAAACACACAAGGTGTCCCCCACCCGCCACTCCCGCTCTCAGATTCCACACTGATGAGGAGTTCTGGTTTTCAAAAATCCAGATTTTTCATAGTTTCCAATGAATGGCAACAATGATCTCTGTTGTATTGCAAATGTCGAATTTTAGCAATTTTTTTTTGTGATGTGCATTAACCTGTTCGAAACGCAAAAGCTGGCACAGAGGCAGCATTGTATAAACAGAGTGGAACAATAAATTTTCAGACATTCCAAAATTTTGTTGCAGTTTTTTTTAAAGCATCGCATCACAATTGGATGCATTCATGATAACGCATCCCACGCATGCTCACCCATAGTCACTCATGATATGGGACACACTGTAACACACACTAACACACACCGTAGTTTTGGCAGCATGCCGATGTGACAGCAGTGTTAAAAATACCGAATGCGAGATGGTAGTTCTCAACTGCACGCAAAGCACTTCTCATGTAGCTGAAATGGCAGCGTTCTACAAATGCCACGAGCCTCAGTATTGCAAAGACAGGCAGTGGGCACATGCACAGCATTGTTGCATAGTACTAATAAACATGTTACAGGAGGACACTGATAGATAAATAGTGAAGTTTGCCTCAACAGTGATTACAATGCATGGCACTTGGATGAATGGGGTCACTAGTTTCTAGCCATGCCTTCTTGATTCTTTATCATTATCATCCAGTGCTCATAGTGGGTTGATCTCACTGATAATCCAGGAATGGGTCACACTCAGACCACTGGCAAAGTACGAAGGCGGCTAAAAGAGATTATTGTTAGAAAGGGCATTGAAACGAGATAACCACGTAGAATACTTTGGCGCACTCAGCAAAGCCTTCTCTACCCCCATGTGCTTCCTCAAGAACACCTATGCTTACGAAGATGCTATCCTGGAGAATATTCACATTTCCCACAATGGAGCAAAAAGAAAAAAAAGATTAATGGGTTATCATCAAGGCAGAGTCCTCTGCCACGCTCACGGGTGAGCATACTCACTCGCGCGTGCACTGACGGGTACTCGCTTGACATTAATTTTAGCGTCGAGAGGCGACTTGAATGGGAACAGGAATGAGTGCTGGTTACCAAGAGCGCCAATGAAAATTAGTGATGGCGGCCTGGGTGAGTATGGGCGTGAACACGGGCGACTTTTGGCAAGTCAGTCAGAACATACATGACTGAAGGCAAACGCGTTGAAGTGGACTCAAGCATGGTCCGGTGGGTGCGAGTAAGTGTCGGGGGGATGCGACAATGAATCAGTGAATGCGACAATGAGTGTCAGTGAAAGCAGATATGGCATCCCTGCCGAACTCGAGCAATCTGAATCCAGGAGATCCCAGAAAATGATGGTGGAAGCGAGCGGTGGAGTAGGTGCGTCAAGTTACCTCACCACCTTGTTTATTATTTTTTTATTGTTCACAAAAAACGACAAGAAAATGGGGGTCCTGAGCAGTTCTGTAAGCATAAATATTGGCGTTGCAGTCTCAAAGGGGCCCTGAAACGCTTTTCCAATTAACAATGTAATGAACTAATTGGAAGAGCTTATTGCCTCACGAGTTCAACACTACAAACATTTTAAGAATCCGTCCAGTGCAAGTGGAGTTGCAAAGACTTGCCGCATGCTGCAGTTGCATTCTCTCTTATCTCGCCCCAACGAAAGCGCTGGTAGTTAGGCAGGGAGAAATGGCAGGGGCAGAAAAAGAGAAAATACATAATGCGCACCTCGTGACCTTGAACACTGTTTCATTTTTTTTTCTTCGAGTGCATGGCTTTTTTTCGGTGTGATCGCACGCACACACGTGAACAAGTCGCGGCCTCCTGCAGCGATCTCTGTAATGACCGAACCAGCCATCGATGTTCAAATCAGCCAATGGCTGACAAATGGGCTTTCTACGAGTGATTTTCGAGCATCTTCAGTCATTTGTAGAGAGAAGAGAAAGCAATTTGTAGCCGACTGATAATTTATTGGGAATTCCAGGCCACGTGCTGCGCTATAATATTTGGCTCGCGTGTTGTCCGGAGCCTCTACTACCGATCGGCAGCGTTTTCTGACCATGCTAAAAAGTGTTGCAGGTCCCTTTTAAAATGGCTTAGAGTGGCCAAACAATGCAGGTATGATTTCCTAACTACAAATACATTTACATCAATGGCCATTCTACTGTATGTTTACAATAATGCCTCCTAAATCGGTTTACATATAGGTAAATGCAATGGGTTCACAAAAAGCCTCGATCGGATTGGGTTGGCCAGATTTTTATCGATATTGTTGTATGGTTTTCACTGATATTAACACTGCATAGTGGGATTTACTCTGAAAGGCATCTAGGAGGAAGGTGAAGAAGTTAACATACGCATGCAAGCAGTACTGTGGTTTGGAGATAACTCAATGTTATTGCTATGACATTTTCAGTGGAAGTGCGGGGTACTTTGTCGATAGAGCTATGCAGTGGACACTTCCTGCGGTCTACTACGATGGCTCCAGGTGAAACTTGCCTTCCCCAACTACGCCAGCAAAATCACCAACAACAACCCAGTACATCGCCATGTCGCAATCCCATGATCCCGGAACAATTTTCTGGGGAGAGCAACGTCGACGAGAACAAGTGGCTCAGCATGTACGAGCGCATGAGCAAGCAGTATGGCTGCGATGCAACCGTTATGCTGGCAAATGCGATACTCTACCTCGACAAAACTCCTCGTGTCTAGTTTGAGACCCACGTGCGTGAGGTTACAAGATTGAACATCTTCAAGCAACAGCTCCCCAACTTTTTTGGCAATACAATTGGACAGTAGCTTGCTGCCTGGAAACAATTGGCCATACACACTTCAATGCTAATTGAGCTTTACTAGATGTTTGATGTTCAAAATGTGCTAGCCTCGTGCCAGAAGACTGACCAACATGTACGATGCTAACAAGATCCGACAGGATTTCGAGTTCCAGGAGACTTCCCTGCCGATTGTACAAAGCTAAGAAAGGGTCAAAATTCAGTGGGCTCCCGAAAAATCAGGCAGACTTGGCAGGTATAGTGAAAAAGAGAGGAAGTGCCAACAAGCAGCAATGCTAGTGCTGTGCCAGCACGGCGACTGTACTAGTGTTGGTGCTACTTACTGACTGCAGCAGTTATAACAGGGTCCGCAGATTGTCAGTTTCAAACAACAATCAAAATAAGCAATGTTTCACGGCCAAAAGTGGCGAACAAAGAGAAGCCTTGCATTCAGACTTCACTCTATCTGCAGTGTTATCTCGGTATGCCTCTACAGAAGCTCTGCACAGTACAGCACCGTTATTGGTTCCTCCCATTCGTCAAAATAAAGCTTCAATAATGCATCACTGTGAACAGATATTGCCAACAAAGGATGCCGAAACTTCTTTGGAAGAACTCGCAGCCTAGAAATATTATACTAAACCTCATGACTTCTATGTTATTACTTAAAAAAAAGTATCTTAAGTGAGACTTGTATGTGGCGTGCTCCCAGGATTTGTTGATGCTTGTATATGTAGAGCTCGTTGTCATAATGTAAAAGAAAATGATGGGAAACGAAAAGAACACGACTTCTTCATTTCTATTGGCCCATGTTTTACAATCCGAAATGAGCAGAAATGTCGCTTCTTTAATTTACCTTGTTATCATCAGCACTATCAGACTCAGGCCTCTCACAGCAATTCCCATTTATCTCTACCTTGCACAAGTTATGGCTGCAAATCCCATAATTTCATCGCACCATGCAATTCTTTCCCATGTTAGACTACAGTTCCCGCATTTTGGCCTGCATTCCATTACTCTATTGGAACACCACACTACACCATTTATTTTCTGTACAAATTATATGGCATCCTAGCTTTTATATGCATAATGTCAACTAGGGTACCACACAGCCTCATTTTTCTCTCTAATAGACACAGCAGCTTCCCTGTCATTGAAGAATATGCCTATTTCTTTAGTTCCAATTAGTATATGCAATCCATATTTTCTTTGCGAGCCTCTTACTTGTCCCCCAAGTTCTCGTACTATTTGTAGGCAGTAGCAGAATGTAGTGACTGGCCATTTACAAAAGTGGCAACTATTCTCAACTTCCGAGATCCCATATTGATCAAGCGCACAATGTACAACGACACATTTGAGAGAATGGGACTGCACAGTGACAGGAGGACAGAGCAGTGGACCAGGGACAAATACAAGAGTAGAGAGAATCTTCAACATTCTCACAATATTTGCTCCCGCATCTTAATGCTTTTGCGAATTCTGGCCACCGAGGGACCATTTTCTCATTGTAAAAGCCGAGAAAAACCTCTGAACGGAAGGCTCGAATCTGCTCCGGCCGTGAATCTATGCAGGTCCACTCACTAGTTGCATCTCATCTGGGGCCTTCGTGCCAAAGGTACTGCTTCTCAGCAACACCCTCTGCTCGCATTCCTGTGCAAAACAGAAACAAGAAGCTCTATTTTTCGTACACGCAACCTGCACTTTTCAATTCGAGAATGATCGGCCAAAGCTACGCGTGGTGGGTGGCAGCAGTGGTTCTGAACACGAGACAGAACTGAAGGATCTGAACACAATGATGCAAAACTGCTCAATCCGTAATCAACGGTCCAGAAGTATTATGCCACTGGGTGTAGCAGAGAACCCCCACTAGTGCATAGCCGATAACATATCCCCTACACTCTCCCATAGCTTTGAAACCTTCTACTCCAGTTCTACATGGTGAGATGTTTTTCAAATGACCGTAAGCGCAAGAGTCCACGGCCACTAGAACTGGGTTGAACTTTTTCTAGTCTATTGTTGGGCCCTACCCGACAACTAAACATGGTCACAGCGGTTCATGGCTGGGCATTGCTGGATGCAAACATTTTCTCACTCCTGCAGCTATAAAAACTCAAGTTACTCCTTTAGACATGAAAAGCCAGTTGTTGGAAAACGCTTGTCCTATGGAAAACGCTTGTCCTGCAGGTACCCCTGAATGAACAGATAGGTGCAAAGCACACGGTGCAAGTGAAACAAGACATGTCACCCAACAGTCCAGAATAGTTAGTGTCATAGCATGCCACAAAAGTGCATTAATTGTAAAGCATATCAAGCACAAACACATCAGGAGCAGCGACACGTAATATAAGAGGCTCAGTGCCAGGGGCGACGAAAATCATCATGCGCATTGCTCTGGTGCACCAAAGCAAGTCATAACCTTACTAAAGTCATAACCTGAGATCACTAGAATGAATACTGTTGTGATCGGCCCCCATGTCTGGGCGCCGCTTGGACGCGTGGAATGGTTCCGGCTTCGCAGCGCGTCCTGAGACGTCCAGAATCGGCAACAACACAGCAGTAGTACTGCGAATTCCTTGGAGTCGTCGGCTCGTCTTGCCAAAAAGCCCTTTGGGCACGCACGACCGACAGATTACCGGGGGGGGGGCTGTTCGCTGTCTGGGCTGCCTAGAAGGAGTGGTCATTGCTTGGGTCGTCAACATTCAGCGGACAATGAGCCGAGCGCTTTGTATTCATCTTCGGGGACATTCCTCACGTTCCATGGCGCCTTTCCCGAGCGATGTTTCCTCGAGGAGTCATCTCGGCGCGTCCGACTCCCCGTTCTCGCACTGTGCCAGTGGTGTCGTGTATTGTGTGTGTTACACCCTCGCCGGGCAGCGAACTGGGCGGGCCTCTCCTCCCTTCCTGGGTTGGGAAGGAGGCGGTGTGACTTTCTCTCTTCGGGGGCATAAAAACGCGAGCGCAAGACGCTCGGAGAGAGCTTCCTTCCATCATCTAGTATGATGCTTACTCCATGTAACACGCTACCTTCAACATCATGTAAAATAGTGTAAATAAATCGTTCAAGTTATCAGCTCCGGCTCCTCGGCCAGTCTTCGCCCTGACCCTTGGATGGCTCAAGGCCCGACAAATTCCCCCAGTCACAACAGTGGATGGCAGCGGTGAGATGATCTGCGCAGGAATTCGACTCCGGCTTGGTGAGTGCACGACCTTTTCTCCTTGAGAGTTGCCAGGCTTAAATTAGTTCTTCCTGGTAACAAGAGTGTTGGAAGCCTGTTCACGGGAACCTTGCTTCAACGCTTTCCCTTGAGAAACTTGTCGGCAGAAAAGTAGCAGCCATGGCTTGGAGAAAGTTGCACAGATCGGACCTAGACGTGATATGCGGGGAATTCGGGATTGATTGCGGGAAACATCTTAAAAAGGCGGAAGTCATCAGGGCTATGGAGGCAAGCAGAGATGACGAGGAGATCGTGGAGTTGTGGGAGGATATAAAAAAAAAAAGGGAAGATCAGGAGCGCGAGCGCCATAAAGAAGAGCAGGAACGCGTGCGCGAGCGCGAGCGCAAGCACGAACTGGATAAGAAGCGCCTAGACTTAGAAATAGCTCGGGCAACTACCTCAGGAGGCGCAACACTCAATGCTCCAGTAAGCAAGGCACCAAAAATAAAAGACCTCCTGAATCCTTTTAAGATGGGAGAGGATATCGGGTTATTTTTGGTCAATTTTGAGAGAAGTTGCGAAGGCAAGTTTGAGCGTGAGTTATGGGCACAAATGCTCTTGACCGTGCTTCCATGCGAGGCAGCGGATGTACTGGCTCGTTTGCCGCGAGATGAGGCGAATGACTACGATATTGTAAAGCGTGCGCTACTAAAGAGGTATCGGCTGTCTGCTGAAGCTTTCCGACGACGTTTCAGAAATAGTAGCAAACGTAGCAGTGAATCATTTGCCGATTTTGCATACAGTCTGAGGTGCAATCTCACCGAGTGGCTTAAGGGCGAGGGAGCTTTTGGAGACCATGACAAGGTAGTCGAGTTGATTTGCACGGAGCAATTCCTGAACGTTCTAAGTGACGAAGCACGCTTATGGGTATTAGATCAGCCCGGGGAAAAGAATTTGGAGCGTACCGCAGAACTGGCTGAAGAGTACACCATGAGGCGTGAGGAAATAAGAGAGCGCAACAAACCCGCAAAGAAACCATACCGTGAGAATTCTAAGCAGTCTGAGCGCAACAGTTATGCCCCTATTGCACCAGGAGGGACGAATGAAAAAGACACGCACGGGGAATCGACCATGAGTGGACGCGCTGGCAAAGAGAAAGAACAGGATAAGAATCGCGACAGAGCATTTGAGGCAAAGAAACCCATTGTGTGCTATCGATGTAATGAACCGGGGCACTTAGCAGTGGGTTGCCGTAAGGAAAAACTCGTTTTCTCCCTTTTTAACCATACTGATGAGAACATGAGGTTACTTGAACCGTACTTAAGAGAGATGACTGTCAATGGGCAAAATTGCCGGGTTCTACGCGATTCTGCGGCCACTATGGATGTAATACACCCATCTTACGTGCCCGCGGATGGGTTCACCGGAGACTGCGCGTGGATCAGACAGGTAGCGCAGGAAGACAGTGTGTGTCTGCCAGTGGCCAAAGTCCTCATCAAGGGTCCCTTCGGAGAACTGGAAACAGAGGCTGCCGTGTCACAAAGTTTGCCGAAGCAGTACGGTTACCTTTTTTCTAACCACTCGGAGGACCTGTTAAGAAAGAAAGGTCTGAGCTTTGGAGAACACACTGTACATGCTCTAACGCGGTCTAAGGCAAAGGAGATCGCAAAGGAGCTCGGCAGTTCCCAAAATAGAGAGGCACAGGCCCCCGACGAAACAAGGGCAGACGCGAATCAGGAGAACGTCCCGAGCGATGGCGAAAGCAGCTTTAAGAGTTCCAGTGAGGCCAGCGAGGAAGTTAACCTTCTTTCCGTGCTATCTTGCATGGGCGGGTTCTTGGAGCTATCGAAAGTAAGCCCGGAGGTTATCGCTGCGGAACAGGCCGAGGATAAAACGCTGCAAAAGTTGAGCGATATGGTGGAGGAGGGGTTGGCGCGGAAGAACGTCTTTTTGCACCGCCGCGCCGGAATTTTGTACCGTCAGTACAAAGACTCGAAGGGGGTGCACTATGATCAATTAGTGGTTCCACAGAAATACCGAGCCAAAGTACTGGAGCTGTGTCACGGTGGCGGGTGGTCGGGCCATCTTGGCAAAAAGAAAACGAAGATTCGTCTACTTAGGGAGTTTTATTGGCCCAATTGTTTCAAGGATACCGAGAGGTATGTGCAATCCTGCGATGTGTGCCAAAGAATAGGCAAAGCACACGACCAGCAGAAAGCGCCCTTAAAGTTGGTGCCACTCATTAGTGAACCTTTCCGCCGCCTTGTCGTGGACGTTGTGGGCCCCCTGCCTGTGACAAAGTCAGGGTACCGCTACCTCTTAACCTTGATATGCCCTGCCACAAAATTCCCGGAGGCGGTTCCCTTGTCATGGCTTCGGAATATGTCGCCTAAAAATGGCCGCCTACTGAGATGGAGTTTGGCACTGCAAGAACATAATTTTGAGATCCGCTACAAAAAGGGGCGGGATAATGGAAATGCTGATGCTCTCAGCCGAGGCTTCCTGTGATAAGGAGCAAGCGCATTCCGATTGAGTTACGACAGCCCGGGTTTTTTATTTTGTTATGTCATTCCGTGTATCTTTTCGTTTTGGATTTTTTTTTAACCTTTACTGCATGGTGAACCTGTTACTTAGTCTGCCTACCACGGCCAGACGTTGAGAAAGGGATATAATTTGTTAGTTGAGTTTCCCGACCTTCTCACTTCTCACTCGCCATTTGCCTCAAGGCTATGCGACTTGCGGCTTGAGTGCAATTTATTTAAGGTAAATTCTTCAAAACTTTAGGAGCGTTGCCATATTGCTTTGTTTGGGGACGTTCCAGGCAACATTCTAGTGTGGCTGCTTTTATGCCGACAACGGGCTAAAAGTTCAGTAGCCTGGCATATCTCGGGAGGGGTGGTGTACCGCCTTGTCGCTGCTTGGGTACTGTGCGGATTTGATCACTAATGTCAGTCCCAGCCTTCGACCTGCGGGGGCCCCTTCGACGGAGAGTACTACTTACGGACCTGCTGACCCCACTTGAGCGAGAGAGAAAACCTGAGCCGCAGCCGTTCCAGAGCTGCTGCGCTGCCAGGCCTCTTCAAGGTGCAGCGTTGGGCTGCCCATCTACGAGTCCTTTTTCCCGGCGGCGGACGAGCTGTTGTGATCGGCCCCCATGTCTGGGCGCCGCTTGGACGCGTGGAATGGTTCCGGCTTCGCAGCGCGTCCTGAGACGTCCAGAATCGGCAACAACACAGCAGTAGTACTGCGAATTCCTTGGAGTCGTCGGCTCGTCTTGCCAAAAAGCCCTTTGGGCACGCACGACCGACAGATTACCGGGGGGGGGGCTGTTCGCTGTCTGGGCTGCCTAGAAGGAGTGGTCATTGCTTGGGTCGTCAACATTCAGCGGACAATGAGCCGAGCGCTTTGTATTCATCTTCGGGGACATTCCTCACGTTCCATGGCGCCTTTCCCGAGCGATGTTTCCTCGAGGAGTCATCTCGGCGCGTCCGACTCCCCGTTCTCGCACTGTGCCAGTGGTGTCGTGTATTGTGTGTGTTACACCCTCGCCGGGCAGCGAACTGGGCGGGCCTCTCCTCCCTTCCTGGGTTGGGAAGGAGGCGGTGTGACTTTCTCTCTTCGGGGGCATAAAAACGCGAGCGCAAGACGCTCGGAGAGAGCTTCCTTCCATCATCTAGTATGATGCTTACTCCATGTAACACGCTACCTTCAACATCATGTAAAATAGTGTAAATAAATCGTTCAAGTTATCAGCTCCGGCTCCTCGGCCCGTCTTCGCCCTGACCCTTGGATGGCTCAAGGCCCGACAAATTCCCCCAGTCACAACAATACCAAGTGATCATGCACGCATGCAAGTATTACCATATGTGAAGTTGTGAGCAACGTAAACAAAACACCAAGTCCGTCTTTAAGTCAAGAATGCTGATGATAAGCAAATAAGACTCTGATGTGTTGACTTGCAAGAGGTACATTTCCCTTTCGCCATCTAGAGCATCTGCAAAAATTAACACTTTTCCGCTTAGCAACTATGCTCAGCCACTATGGCCACCTGAAGGCAACTTTAGCACTCTCTTTTATATTGTTCATTACTGTACATCTATTACTGTTATAAGAGGGTTAATAAAGAGAGAATTGGCTCTTATAAGATTCCAGAGCTAACGCCAAGACACAAGCATTGAATTTGGTGACATAAGTCCAACAAGGTAAGTGATGGCTGTGGAAACGAGAAATATTGAGATGAGAGCAAGAAGTGGATGGACTAACAATTGTACCTCACTACCATCGGCATTATGGTTGGCAGACCCAAAATATCGCAAAGATTGCACTGTTTACCGTCACTTCGCCTTTCCCTTAAAACTTTCCCACATCTTGAACTTCGAGATGGCACCTTTGAAAAAAGACAAGTCCACTTCTCCGCCGGCACCTTGCGTTTGTGCAAAGAACGAGAAAAAAGATATTAGCGAGAAGAGACAAATGACAGGGCAAACCTCGAAGGTGCCCAGGCATCGTCCGAGACGCCCACGGACGCCGCCCTCCTCCATGACCTCCCGCATCGCCGCCGTGCTGGGTTCCTCGTTGGGTTCCAGGCCACCGCCCGGCACGATCCACCGGTCGGGAGCGCTGCTGCTCGAGACAAGCAGGACCTGCGGGCAGGGCAGAAGAGGAGACTGCACCAACCCCTCCTAACCAAACACACAAGAGTACACTAGAAAACTAGCTCCGAAGCAGCTGCTACAAGAACACAAGACATTTAGATGAGGAAAGCGTGAATAAGAAGGATACGGACAAGCCCCGCCGCTGTGGTCTAGTGGCTAAGGTACTCGGCTGCTGACCCGCAGGCCGCGGGATCGAATCCCGGCTGCGGCGGCTGCATTTTCGATGGAGGCGAGAATGCTGTAGGCCCGTGTGCTCAGATTTGGGTGCACGTTAAAGAACCCCCAGGTGGTCGAAATTTCCGGAACCCTCCACTACGGCGTCTCTCATAATCGCATGGTGCTTTTGGGACGTTAAACGCCACAAATCTATCTATTAAGGAGACAGACGAGTGCTCATTTCCAAATAAGTTTAACGCACGAGGAACGATAAAATAATAGAGGTTTCAAGGAGGACCTCTTCCTTGCACTTCTTTTGTCAAAGCACGGAAAACCAACTATTCCGATTTGTCGCCCTTCTAAGAATGCAAGCTCTAGATCTTGCACGTGCTGCATTATCTTTCATCTGTCTGCACACTAGATAACATTTGAGATATTGCAATCACGAAGGGGTGGCGTCAGGGGTGGGGGGAGCATGGGTGGGCTGGAGCCCTCCCGAAATTCTCACTTGCCCCACCTTTGCCCCCTTCCCTTAACAGCAAGCACAGTAAAAACACAACACATAAGTTTTGTGCCTCCCTGCCCCGTTGAAGGAACAAAATTGCCATCGGTAGCCCCCCCCCCTCCAGATAGAAAATCCGGGCGCCGCCCCTACAATCATGGTGAAAGCAGGTAACAATGGGAAGAGTCCTCTTGTTAAAGACCGTGGGGAAGAAGAGTGTCAGGAATTCTAAACATTGTCTACAAAGCCACTGCTTCATTTTGGCAATTGGGTTGCCTTGTGACCGACCATCAACCAAGACTACAAAAGGAAATGCTCAGAAGCTACCACGGGTGACTGTGGTTACTTATTCACCCTGCCTCAAAGACAAAGTGGTGCCACTGGCAGAACAATAGCCGTCTCGGTCACATTTAGACTTGCAAATATGGCTCTACAATATCCCTGTGCATTAGCAAAATTCATGATTGCGAAGCACAAAAAGTTGTGCAAGGAGAAACAGTACAGCCTTCAAAAGGAACAAGGACGACACAAGAACACGGCACTGGCGCTATCTTTCATCAGTGGCTTGTTGTAAAAAAAAAATGAGAATTTATGCGTATTACAAGACCAGCATTGGATATGACCTTTGCAAAAATCAAGAGAAGGATGACGAAGTCATCAGTGCATAAATTCATCATGCAGCATAGCTGTGAGTTGGCCGTTTTTTTTTTTTGGGGGGGGGGGGGGGTGTCGTGATGCCTGTGTTTCAAATCAAATCAAAATTTCTATTTGTCATACAAAAAAATGGAAAATCACCAGGGCTAAAAGCCGTGAGGATGGCTTCACAAAGGCCCGAGCGACTGCTCTAGGTTATTGCGACGGTGACGATAGATCATCCTGGTCTTCTTATGTGTATACAGTGTCGTTTTTATCGACAATAAACCAAGGATGCAAGTTTGTGAGTTATAATGCAGTCATTGTTCCTTCTACGCTACGTTTCTTTTTTTCCTTCCAAAGATATTCCTGGCACAGAAAGGTCATCGACTAACGAACGCACGCTGTATACCGAAATACGCTACCGACTCGCATAACGGGCACAAGCGCCTTTATAGCCGTGAAAGAGACGCAAACAGGAGAAGCACACAAACAAACAGCGCGTACTGCATCTGCTTCAAGATCCGCTTCATAGCCATGACCTTCCCGCCGCCGCTTCCGAGAACCCACGTGTCGTCGGGATTTGCGACCCCAGACACGGCAAATAACACTTCGGGCTCCGCGCAGCTGGTTGGTGGGCGGGAGATCCAGATACACTGTGCGCTCACGGCGAAATCGCCGCTAATCGCCGAGGCGGAAGACAAAGAAGAAAGGCAAACAAGCAGTCGCCAATCGATGAGCGCGGCGCGACGGCGCGCCGCTGGGGTTGGGAAAAGGTACGCGCGCAACTTCACCGCTGTAACGGCGACGAAGGCACGCGCAGCTAATGCGCATGCGGATTAGTGAGACGGTAACCGACGGTAACCGTATACAGCGCCAGGTAGTGGAGGCGTCGCCAGCCACGCGGGGCATTCCACTCTTTCTCTCCATTTCCGCTCCGCATTCCGCGCCGTCTATGGAACGCCACCGCGTGCGCATATTCAGATAAGGAGTTGCACGTGAAGTTTTGAAGCATTTGGAACGCCTATCGAACTTTATTAAAACAAAGATTCGGAGCCCTTTACCTAACGGGAAAAGGGAGGTTAGGCGAGGGTAGGGACAGGCGAAGCTTGGTGCATGCTTGCCTGACCCATTTTCCTTACTTTCCACTGTACTGCACAATGCTCTTTTCTACTTTTTTTTTCTTTCTTCACGCTAGGAGAAAAAGCCGCCAGGGGGCTGAGGTGTGTAGTCGCACCTAAGGTTCCTAGATGAACTATGGACCTTAGTCGCACCTCACATGGGCTCCTGCTCTTATTGCTATTTTCTGTGCAACCTTGCCTGGACGCTGCTCGCGTTTGGTGACCTGGGATTCCTCACGTTTCAAGGCATCGTTTGACACCAGACTCATCGCAGTGAGTGTACTTTTTTACTAGATATTGAACTCTAAACATATTGTGCCTGCTGCTCGCTGGGACGCAACATCGCCAAGGAATTCAGAGGACGCGCTGCACGCGAACGCCGCTGTGGCACGAGGACGGGCCTGCGAAATGAGCGTCTCGTAGGTGCACGAGCACGCTGCTCGCGCAACACAGAGACGCAGCGTCTGAGGTAAAGAGCTCTCATGGAAACGCAGACGTCTAACCCACGTCAAGAAAACCCGAGTACGATGCAAGTGGACAACACGGAGGGTAACTCAAGAACGGCATCCCAATGGACGTTTGATGAAAATAGTGGCAAAACGACAGGCAAAGCCCACATTGAGTGGCTTCAAGCTGGCCGTAAAGGCAGGTCAGCCAAAGAAGAAAAGTCAGCCGAAGAACGAGCTACGCAACCTGTGAAGCCAGACGCCGAATCTCAACCGCAGCGTCAACGCAGCCCTAGGATGCGGCCATTCCCTACTGATGACTTCAAAATTGTATTCCGCCCGCAACCAGGACTAGATCTTTCAAAACGAACACTCATCGAGGTTACACATGCCATCGGAAGATCCAGTAGCTTGGCCCTGCAGGACTTCTATGACCATGTGCGAGTGCAGGTGCAGAAAGTAGAGAATGTGATCATCGCAAGCCCAGCAAGTACTGAACGAGCTTCCAAACTGCAAAGTATAAATGCTATACAGCTCGGTGGAGTAATATATCAAGAGAATCCACACATTCGACACCCCGATGATGTGTGCCGCGGAGTGATCTACGGCCTCGAACCAGGAACAAGCCCCACGGAGATTGTTGCAAGACTTCGGTAGACCCAAGATACCACGTCCTTGGCGCGCGCATGCTGGGATCTTCCACAGCTGCAGTTATCACTTTCGACGGGCAGCAAGTTCCTTTTTACGTGACGTACCTCAGTGGAGACTACCGATGCAAGCCATACCGGAAGTCCATCCAATATTGCCGAACCTGTGGCGCCCTAGGTCACCGACAAGACATCTGCCTTCAGCCGAAAGCGAACTTCTGCTACAAATGCGGCCACGACAAGGACACAGAACCACATGACTGCCAACCGATGTGCAAGATCTGCGGAGAAGACCATGAGACTTCTGGAAAGGAATGCAAGAAGAAACTCCGCAGCAACCCCCCTCTTTATCAAGTAAGACGCCAGCAGCTCGATAACGCCCGCGCCCGTGAGAATCACTGGAGTGCTTGCACCAATGATTTACCCGGGTCAGTTATCACACCAGAAATTTCACGGGCCCCCTCTTTACCCCAAAATTTGACCGAAGTCGCTCTGGCTCTAAGAAAAAAGTCGCTCTGGATCCCGCACGCCATCACGGTCTCGCTCCGTTAGGGGAATCAGTTACGCCGCCGCGGTGACCGGTAGTGACGGGCCCAGTTCTCTAAATGCTACAAGTGCCTCGACCATCTCGCCTACTCAGACAGCGACCATCCGGGCTCTAGAAAATAAAGTCTGAGATCTACAACGGAGGGTACAACAACGCCCACCAGCCGAGTGTAGCACACTAGAACTTGACGACAGCATACTAAAACAGACGGAAGCAAGAATAAAGAAGCGGGTAGAAGAAAGGTTGCAAGCACATGAAGCGAAGATGCTCGACCTCGTCGAACGACGCCTTGAAGCTTTCGAGAAAGCCCTCACTGCGAAACTCCTCACATCCATAGACACAACCATAGAGAAAGTGGTTACTAAAATTATGGAAAAGGTAGACCCACTGACCCGTACTGTAAGCACGCTCGACGCCAAGCTTGATGGCTTCATGGCACAACAGCATAACTTCATAACATATGCATACAAAAATTTCGTTACCCATGAGCAGCTGGTGGAGCAATCAGGGACCAAGCGGAAAGGGCGAAAAACTTTAGGGGATGAAACTGCAACGGAAATTCGATCGACAGCACCAAACGACCGGCACCAGGCGGGAATCAACTGCCAGAATGGCAGCTCCCACACAGACAGTCTGAGCCACTCCCCACTCTTCGAATTTGACACTGGAATTGCAGATCCTACAGACCTCGTTCTGCAAACTTGCAAGAATATGTTAAATCAAATAATCCAGATATGATCGCTTTGCAGGAAACCCACACAGAAAAAATCAAGCTCCCTGGCTACAGCACTCTCACATGCTCAACCCGCACCGCAATTCTAGTCAAGAAGACTAACCGCACAGGCTCATGAAATTGAAGACATTGGCATCGAACACACCATCCATCGTGGAGATATTCCCCACTCGGAAGACTCAACAAAGCTTATACTTGGCCAACCTTTACAGCCCTCCGCGGGAGCAGTTACACCAATACAACCACTTCGTCCACGAGCTCCGTCAAATGGTTAACGGCAACCGACTCGTCATAGTTGGAGACTTCAATGCTCCACACGCGGCCTGGGGCTATCACAGCACCACCAAGAAGGGGGCGCGTGTTCACGACGCTGCGCAGCAACACGGTCTGGCGCTGTGGAATGACTTGCTCCATCCAACCCAAGTTGGCAACAGCGTGTCGAGGGATACTAATCCTGATCTCACGTTCACTAGAGACGTGCACAACGCAACGTGGACAAGGCTACCAGACACTCTAGGGAGTGACCATCACATAATTCAAATGGAGGTCGAACAGGCTCACCGCTCACTCAAGACAGGAAAAACTCGGCTCACGGACTGGATCGCCTACAGGAATGACCTTGATGATGATTCGACTATCGAAGACATTGAAGCCTGGTTAAACAGTATTGTAAGTGTTGCTGACGGACATACCAAAACGATACACTTGAACGAGGACAATCCGGCAGTCGATAATCATCTCCTTCACATATGGGAAGCTCGAAGATCGCTTATTAAACGGTGGCAACGGCAAAAGCTCAACCGCAAGCTGAAGCGCCGCATCGCCGTACTCACTAGACAGGCACAGGAGTACGCTGAAAAGCTTGCGAGCCAGACCTGGCGGTCCTTCTGCGACAAACTTCAAGGGACATTGAGCACAAAGAATACTTGGCGCATTCTTCGAGCCCTGATCGACGACACCCACACCAAAACTAATCAAAGAAATACAATTAAGCGGTTCATACACAACTATGAGGGCACAGAACACCAGTTACTCCAAGAACTTCAAGCAAAACTGCGTGGCTCGGTTAACCAGCAAGCTACCTCCATCAACAATTCGACGCCCAGGGAGTACCGAGGGGCACCGAACGAAGCACTAGACCAGCCTTTCACGCTGGCAGAGCTACACGCAGCCCTTGCTAAGCTTACGCGCAACACGAACCCAGGAAAAGACGGAGTGACCAATAAGCACCTACGACAGCTACCGCCCCAGGCGTTGACGGCGCTCCTTCGGCACTATAATGCATGCTGGAGGAAAGGCGAGCTACCACAAGCCTGGAAGCACTCAGAGGTGACCATGGTACCCAAGCCAAACAAGCAAATCTCGATTGCGAATCTTCGTCCAATTTCCCTTACATCTTGCGCTGGGAAACTCTTTGAGCACTTGGTAAACGAGCGGCTCACCACACATCTCGAAGACAATGGTCACTATACGAACACCATGTTCGGCTTCCGCCAAATGCTCAGCACACAAGACGTCCTCTTGCAGATAAAGGAAGATATTATTCTCCGCTTGAGCAAGCACAGTAAGTCATCTGTTCTAGCTTTGGACGTAAAGGGCGCATTTGACAATGTGAGCCATGAAGCCATTCTGCATAGCCTGGAACATGTCGGCTGCGGTGCCAAGACATACGCCTATATGCTGGCTTTCCTCACCAGCCGCACTGCCACTGTAGGGATTGCCAATATCAGGAGCGAGCTTTATCAACTCCCTAACAAAGGCACGCCGCAGGGATCAGTGATATCACCAGTGCTTTTCAACTTGGCCCTCCTTGAACTCCCACGTCTCTTGGACGCTGTCCCTGGGATACATCACGCGTTATACGCCGATGATATCACTATGTGGACAAGAGGTTCAAGCACGGGTGAAAAGGAGGACCGACTTCAAGAGGCGGTTAACATCACTGAAGGATATCTCAAGACCTGCGGCCTCCAATGTGCTCCGGAAAAGTCGGAACTGTTAGTACTTGCGGCACGCACCCGGGGTAGACCACCAAGCTACGACACTCTTGACCCACAAATCTTTCTACAGGGAGTCCAAATACCACAAGTTGACACGCTTCGAGTCCTTGGACTACACATACATAAAGATGGGTCTGGCTCCGCTGCCCTACCCCGGCTGCAGAACACTGTGACACAGCTCACCCACTTAATCCGAAGGGTGGCTAATCGCGGCAGTGGCTTCAAAGAGCACGACACCCTAAAAATGGTACAAGCACTCCTTTACAGCTGCATAACGTACGGAACTCCCTATCTCAACCTGAAGACAGCAGAGAAACAAAAACTTAATCTGCTGATACGAAAGGCTACAAAGCTTGCCCTAGGACTGCCGCCAGCCACCTCCACTGACCGACTGCTTCGCATGGGAGTTCATAATACGTGGGAAGAACTCACCGAAGCACACCTTATCAACCAGGTCGAGAGACTCAAGCTGTCACTCACAGGGCAAGCCGTCCTTCGACGCACAGGATACCAGACCACCCTAGAACCCAACGAAGAACGCAAAGGCAAAATACCGTCACAGCTGCGAGAAAGCCTTGAAATTCAGCAGATCCCTCGGAACATGCATCCTCTACATCACCGAGAAAGGCGGCTCACCAGGGTTAACATGATCCGGAAAAAACATGGCAATGACCCGCAGGCGCGATACGTGGACGCAGCCAAATATCCGAGACGTAATGCCTTCGCGATTACCGTCGCAGATTACAAGGGCGCGGTACTGGCATCAGCGACTATCCTCGCCAAACGTGCGAAAAAATTGAAGAGGCTGCTATAGCACTCGCCACCCAGACGAGTGAGGATCCCATCGTAGTCTTTACCGACTCACAAACAGCGGCACAGAACTACCTGAAAGGCAGGGTCTCCACGGTGGCGATTAGGCTACTAAAGCGCATGGACAATCCTCCTCCCTACACATGCATCGTGTGGATTCCGGGTCATGAAGGTCTCGAGGGAAATGAAGCGGCACACACCGCGGCCCGCGAATGCGTCAACCGGGCATTCTCATACGAGATCCGAGGCACCTCCTACTCAACAACAGAATCAGAGACAAGAGAAGCCATATACCACTAACGTACCATGCATTACTGCAACATTATCGGCTCGAACGCAGGTTATACCCTCTGCCACATCCGAAACTCACAAGAGACGAAGGGACTGACTATAGGCGTCTTCAAAGCAACACGTTCACACACGGCGTACTATTGCACCATATGAGGCCAACGTTGCACAGCTACATCTGGCCTCACTGCAATGTGGCAGACACTCTGGCGCACCTGCTACTGCAGTGCAAAGTAAGCGTCCCAAGACTACGAGCAGCAGCACCAGATGCGGACCTCCTCAGTGAAGCGTGGGAGGCTGCGATCTCCCAGCCGGACCCGGTCGAGCAGCGTCAACTCGTCGCTCGAGCTCGGCGGGCAGTCCAAGCCAGAGGGTTCCTGGAATAAGGGACCCTCCCACCTTCACTCACAAGCTTCTTTCAATAAATGTTTTCTCTCTCTCTCTCTCTCTCACGCCTGGAATAGGACCTGTGCCTACGTGCTTAACTGCGCAACACTTCTGTTGTTGCAGGAAACAACGACGGTCAGTGGCGGAGCTAGGAGGTTAGACGTGGTCATGTTGCAAACAAAATTGATTGATTGATTGATATGTGGGGTTTAACGTCCCAAAACCACTCTATGATTATGAGAGACGCCGTAGTGGAGGGCTCCGGAAATTTAGACCACCTGGGGTTCTTTAACGTGCACCCAAATCTGAGCACACGGGCCTACAACATTTCCGCCTCCATCGGAAATGCAGCCGCCGCAGCCGGGATTCGAACCCGCGCCTTGCGGGTCAGCAGCCGAGTACCTTAGCCACTAGACCACCGCGGCGGGGCTGTTGCAAACAAAATGAAAGGCAACACTTAAATGTGGAAACATGGCAAGACAAGCCATGTCGGCAAACGTTCAGATCACCATACCAGACACGGCTGATGGCCACAAGACCAGGATCGAGAGTGCATAAGTCATCGAAAAGGGGCGCATAGAAATACGCACGTGACAACTTGAAACGTTTCCCCAAAGTAATCACCCAATGGCTTCATTAAAAGAGCTCACTGGCCCGCGATGCGACTGTAGAAAACTTTTTTCAGAACCAGCCAGGTACGGGTGGAGTTTGAGAGATTTGTAGAACGCTTTAGCGTTTTCGCTGTTCTCTCGTACCAGCGAGCACGCTGCGCAGAGAAGGGGATGCTAAGGAGCCATGGCAGATTCGTCCGTTCGTTAGCACACGTTATAACTTTATAAAGCGACACTAAACAGGAGCAGTGACTTCGTTTAGATTGACAAGCTGCACTGTGAGAACTCTAATAACGCCACATGTTTCACTACCATAGGTTCATTATTACCGGAGAGAACAGAGGTTGAAGGTTGAATTCGAATTTCAAAATTTCACGCTGAAATCTCCGAATGAACTGTAAATTCCATGCCACGTACATCACTCTAATGCATGGCTATAATATCTCGCAGTGAGCGTGGAGATTTTTTAATAATGAAGGAGCAATACACTAACACGAAAAAAAGTTTTTAGTGTATCTTTAAAGACATTCGCACAATATAATTGACGACAGTCGTTGAATGACGTAATCGCTCGAATAGCTCGCATCATCATTCCGAGTCTGTGTAGCATCCTATATACTATAACCCCCCCCCCCTTCTCTCTCTCTACCACGGATACAAAAGCACCCACGGCGTTTTATGAAATGTTTATCACCACGCTCTGACGTACTGCAGCGCAGTTTATCTCTCTCGGGGCGTCGGAAAGCTTATCTGGCGGGACATACATTAAGCGCCTGGCGTTATCGTGCCTTCCTTATCGGTCGCGTCGCTCATCGTAACAGACGCGGAGGTGTGGCGGCCGGGCCCTCCCTTCACGCATTGCGTCGACTCGTGGTCCCGTATGCAGCTATATGCTATGCTGACGATCGAAGCCCCCATTGCAGCATATACGCACATTTTCTATTTCAAAAAAAGAAAAATATAAATAAAAGGAAGACATGTTGCATTCGAATATCATCAATAGACCGTACAGTCGGCCAAAACTTTACGTATTGTGCTCAGCGACCACTTTTTTGTTTTGTTTGTCAGCCCCATATTATGGAAAGAAGTTACAAAAGCTTGCTGCGCGGACACGTGCTTTGTGGGCGTATACACTTGTCCCTCATTCAAATGAAAGTTGATTCAGTTGTATGCCAAAGATACACAGAAAAAAAAAAAAACTGTCCTTCGTGAGCGACAGCTGAAGATATGGCCGACTGTACATTGCCTCACCCTAAGAAAGTATACTCGCACGCAGCAGCATGACTGCGTTGTGTATCGCAGCACGGGTGGCGCCATATCGTTAAATTGCGACGCTTTCCATAAAAAAAAAAGCCTATATAGTAGTTCCCAGCCAATTAACATTCATTTCGTACCCACTAACTGTTATTAAACAACGCGCTAAAAACGCGCGAGGAGATCTTACACAAATTAAGGAGTACTTGCATCCGAGTCTGTGCACGGCCGCTCTTTGACGCCCAGTGCAGTGGATTTCGGCGATATCGTGCATAACGTACCAGATCAATCTGGTACGCTACAATTATGATACATGTCCTCTGAAATAGTTTGCGGTTTGTGAATAACAGTACCGAAGCCGAAAAACATATTGAACAGCCTATAGCTTATACATGGCAAGTTTTTCATAGCCACCAGGGCGCGATGAGCGCTGACGTGACCACGTTGAAGCCCGGGCGCCAGATTTTGGAAAAAATAAAGCGTAACCCTACTGATCTGCCTGAAGAGAAACCGCAAGAAAAAAAAAAATGCCTATTTCTAAGTTCCTTAAGAGTGACTGAAAATAAGAACAAAAAATAAAGAAAAAACAAACAAGGAGACGTTCTTTCGGCGTGAAATGTATATATGAAGAAACTCTTTGATTGAATCGATTCTTCGAAGAAACGCGCAACTACGACTGTGGCTTCATTCATGCGCGTTAAAAGTGAGCAAGTCACTTCTCAATCAAGCTCTACTCACTAAAATCTCCGAGGAACTTCATCGAGCGTTGCTGTGTTCTACTTTCCAGAAACACAACATAATCTCGAGACACGCCACGATGGGAGGGGGGGGGGGGATTCCACAACTCGTGTTGATATAGAAGCGCGAGGCCATCAGCTTATATATGCCGCACGGCTAGCTGCGCAGTAGCTAGCTACACTGACGCCACGAAGATATTATCCGAGGCCCCAAAGCCGACCCAGTACAACTTTCGCATGATAACATCCGGTCGCGAAGAAAAAAGAAAATAGTATACCACAATACGAACTCCGACAAAACAAAACAGCGTCCGGTACAGGTACACGGCGTTTATTTTCAAAAAAACGCCGGCACACCATACAAGCTGTACTACACCTACCCGGCGCGTTGCGTTATGCTCGAGTGCACTGCTGCGCGTCTGGTGACTATTAATAACCGTCGCGAGCAGTGGTGATGGTCAAGCCTCCCGCGCGATAACTGTGGGCAACGTGCGCGCACACGAGACCAGATAAGGTTATACCCTTATCTTTCGTTGCGAGTCTGTCTCAAGAGCACGCGTTCGGTTGAGCCATTCTCGCTTCCCACAGGTGTGGTAACCGCTTCAAAGTTGTGCGCGGGCCCGCGCACGCACACGATATATATATATATATATATATATATATATATATATATATATATATATATATATATATATATATATATATATATATATATATATATATATATATATATATATATATATATATATATATCAGAAAGGTGAAAGCGAGAAAGGGAACAGAGATGGAAGGGGGAAGTGGAAGGAAGAGTGGAAGGGGGGCGCCCGGGATGAGTCCACTTTTCTTTTTTTGTTTCTTTTTTCTCTTTTTTTCAGTATTTTTTTTCCTCTTTCCTTCTGATTTGAGATTGTATAAAACCAGAGCACCAACAAGCTGTACCTTCAATCCTGACGAAGGCCAGACTCTAAGCCGAAACGTCGAAATAAACCACGTTGTGACCGCTCACGGAGGATCTACTCGACTATATATATATATATATATATATACTGTTATTCTGCTAGCACTATACTACTAGCACTAGCACTGTCAGTTGCGTTTAAGACAATTAGATGAAATGAAAAATACTAATACCTAGCGACGGAATTGTAGTCTGTACCGTATATACAGCTGTGTTTTTGCAATCATATATATTACAAAAGCAATACTCGTAACAATAAGAATGTGAGCCGGAGAACACAAAATGTGCCGACGTACGCGATAATGCGAAATACCCGGCAATTCAACGAATCAACAAACGTACGTTGACTGATTGAGCTATTAATTATTTTTGCTTCATGCGACGTAACTTACGAATCACAACCGCGGTTGCTTTTCACGGCACCCATTTCGTGGCCCGAAGAAACTCTGATGGCACCACGGTGTCGAGACTTCTTATAAAGTTCAGACTCAATTTAATATTTTTTTTTATAAATTGCCCCGTACTTCCGGAGCAATTGAGAGCACGACGCACGTTGGGCTGCGCACTAGCTATTTCGAATGAATGGAATGCGTGGATCTCACGGCGACCATAAAAAGATAAGGCTAGATAAAAAAGCCCATTTGACGAACCTCAGCTACATTACTTTTCTATCTTATCGCTAAACACAAAAGGCGCGGGAGGTTGTAAGGTAATAATATACGAGTACGAGCTGATTCGAGGTGCAGTTTATGAACCGTGTGACCAATTTAGCGACCCTCAGTCAAGGCCACGTCGTTCACGCGACATTTCCCAACGCGAAAGAAAATTGGCCGACAAACAACAGGCGCGCCTATTGCCAAAAGAGCAGCTGGAACTCTTCTGATCCGCGATCTCGTACGTCACGTTTACGTCACGAGCTTGCACTTATCCCCACACGCTGGCGCTTGTTGTAATCGGCATTGCAAACGCCCCTTTCTATACTCCTCTGAAATTGTCCCAAGGGTATGACGTGCGCACATTGAGGAGCGGGTGGGAATCGCACTGCGTTCTGATCACAGGAGGAGGAGGAGGAGGACAAGAATAACAAGAGAGAAGGCGAGGAGGTTAACCAGGCACATGCCCGGTTTGCTACCCGACGCTGGGGGAATGGAAAGGGGGCCTTAGATGAAAGAGAGAGAGAGAGAGAGAGAGAGAGAGAGGAAAGAGAAGAGAGAGAACAAAAAAATGTCAGTCAATGGGCTGGCGCGTATGCAGCGGTGGCACTACACAAAAGTTACAGGTGTTCACATAGGCGTGTAGTCCTCAAAAAGCGCAAGACGGCTTTGACTGCTTTTTGAGCCGACAAAAGGCGAGGACCAAGATACTGCGTGATTATGGGGGTGGGGAAGAGGTGGGGTGCTTGCGATTAAGAGCAACATTCTCTCACCCCCTCCTAACATTAGTGCAGAACCTCTCGTAGAACCTTGTTCTCAAGGGCTATAGACATGTCATTATGCAACGTTCGCCCATAGTAAACGAAGCCCACCCACCCCAGCGGTCTGGTGGAGGTTGCGGGATCGAATACCTGCCGCGGCCATCGCGCATTCAACGGAGGCAAAAATGAAAGAGGCCTTGTATACTTGTGCACATATATGTATATGTGCATAACAGAGAACACCAGCTTGTCAAAATGCGGCGTCACTCAGGAGACGCTAAAACTAAATAATATAATTATTAGTAATAAGAAGTTGTGAGTGTTGGTGCAAACTTACACGCACGCGCGCTTTCACATTAGCGCTGAATAAAAAGTACAGACGGGTCCACTGTTAAAGGGAACAGCTGCATGAGCAGCATGTTTAAGTTTCGCTATCTTACGGAATCATAGCGGCTTAGATATGCACAAGGCTACTACTGGTGGTTAAAAGTTCCGACTTCTTTTGATAGACTATTGATTAGCATGAAGATTGTTTCTTAATCCACTTGCTCTTAGAGGGGCAAGGAATATTGATGGTGTGCATTCGAGTATGCCCTTCAGCAGTGGACCATACTGTACATGGGAAGCCCCGCCGCGGTCGTCTAGTGGCTAAGGTATTCGGCTGCTGACCCACAGGTCGCGGGTTGAAATCCCGGCTGCGGCGGCTGCATTTCCGATGGAGGCGGAAATGTCGAGGCCCGTGTGCTCAGATTTGTGTGCACGTTAAAGAACCCCAGGTGGTCGAAATTTCCGGAGCCCTCCACTACGGCGTCTCTCATAATCATATGGTGGTTTTGGGACGTTAAACCCCACAAATCAATCAATCATGGGAAAGGCGCTTGTTCTGTCGTCTCTCGCGTGTGTGTACAGTCAGCAGTCTTTTTTTTTTAAGCTTTAAGGGGAAGATGCCGCCAACTATTACTACGCGAGTCGAAGTCCCCTGTACACAGCAGTCTAACGTTGAAGGGAACACGGGAGCCACTTGGCGCCACCTCCGGCCAGAGCGGCTGCAACTGCTTTTCGCGCAGGCGCAGTGAATACCGTGCGCTGTGCTCTTTCACCGTGTGCATGGTTTCCCTCGCGAGGGTTCGGAGCGCGAAACCAGATGACGAATTAGCACTACAGTGTACTAGGTGTAATATCACTGTACACTGTAAGAGTAGACTGTAATATCCCCGCCCATAGCGCGCACTGCGACTGCGCGAAACTGTGTGTCAGTCAGCGCCACCACCGGCCGGCAGTGGCACCGAGCAGCCGCCCCACGCATACGGTTATTGTATACAGGGTGCTTTATTTTTAAGCAATACAATTTATTTCTTAAAAAACTATAATAGGTCTATAGGCACTTATCATCACAGCCAAGTTTCAGGCCGAGGCGGAAAAATCTTGCCACTAATTAGATCACTTAGAAATGATTAATTGACAAAAATAACTGAAATTAGTTTTTATTAATTCTAGGGTGGTTGTTCACATGGCAAAGTTTCTCTACGTCACAAATTATGGTGAGTTCAGTTTAGAAAAATTCAAGATATCACGCGTGGTGTCACAGATCCATCGCCGAATTTCCAGACCGCGGTGCTGGAGAAACCAAAACTAAAGCAGCCAGTGCGCTAGTTTCGACGCACTTGGCTGGTTTTGCCCCACTCGGTGCGTTATTCTGACGTTTCTGACGGTATAGACGTCATCGCGACGTCAGAGATCGACAGAGTTTGTGACGTCATTACGATGCCGCTATGACGTTCTACGGCATGGAGCAACATGATGTTGATGTCTTCGCACGATACCGTCGCTATAAGGTCCGTTCGATTCGCCTGCACCACGTGAACCAGTTCACGAGGTGCTGCACTTTGCCATTCATTTCAGCGGTGCAGAAAAGGTACAGCACTGATTCATGATTTTCTTGCACCTTTTACGCTGACGGTACCGGCTTAGTGCAGCCGCGCCTGCAGCTGAGCAGACGACGCAGCACTTATAGACGTTGTTATGACCGTCGTCAGTAGGCGCCATGCTGTCGCTGAGAAGCGTAGCCGGGCAGCGCTCCCACGCCTGGAACCCCAGTTCTCTCGGAACCAGCGTCCAGAGCTGACGGGGGAGCGGCGCTCTTTTAATCCTCAAACAAGTAGCCGACTGGCCGGCTGCCTATGCCCGCCAGGTATTGTCTCTGCTAGCCGGAGGATGAGATGTCGTGTCGCCACGACACCGTAAGCCGTTCCAGAGAGGACAACAAAGACAGCATCTTCCTTGGGAGAAGCCGCGGCCGCCGCCACAAATTGCCCTGCTAATTGAGCGAACAGATCGGCGGACCGTGTGACGTATGCTGTCAGGAGCTTGGGACCCCTCGAACAGCGGCACACACACGACGAGGAAGAGCCTCGCTGGAGCTACCTTGCAGTGCAGTGATCACGACTCAATATTGGATGTTCACGTGGGCCGTGCATGCTCGTACCCCTCGCCTGTTGTGTGTGTGTGTGATTGGTGTTCCACTCAAGAAGGAGGAGCCCGACAGGGCTTATAACGACGCCGCTGAGAGCGGGACGTTGCTCTGAACCATGTAACGGTTCAACCACCACGCTAGTGGTTTGTGAACTCTAAACCTTTCTATGCGGTAAATAAGTGTAAATAGTGCCATAAATTTGTTTGTTGTTCGTACCCCCATTTTGTCAGCGTTCGTTTCCTCCACCTGAAGCTACACCACGCTACCACAAGAGACCGGGTAGACCCTGGTCCACAACAACTGGTGAACAGCGCCCAGATCCGCAACAACGTATACAGACGCCGTACCCGCCTCTATTAACGCGGTGTATTTTGCCAAGACGTTTGCGCCTCATAAACTGTCCGCATGTTCATCAGTGTTCAGGGTTAGCCATCGTTCAGGGTTAGCTGAACGGTGTACATTATAGGCGAACAGAAATAAGCCCTGCACCTTGTCGGCACATTGTCATTCGTTTCGGGTGTCGCGCTGTGCCTGCTCCGCTGAACTCACGCTGCACAATTTCTGAACTTCGCGTGCACAGCCGTGAACCGGTTCCATTTGGTGCAGGTGAATCGAACGGAGCTATATCCAGATGTGGTCTGATCACGGAGGCAGTACAAAACTAGGTCGAGCGTGCAGAAAGATTGCAATGCCTCCGATCACGAAGGTCGCGGAAAACTACGTTAGGCGCACAAAGCTTTTGGACGAAGACAGGAAAAAATTATCCCATCTCTGACTGGTCGTTTCGGAGAGCTTTCCAGAGAGAGAGAAAGGTTGCGTCTCTTCCTTCTCTCAGCCTCTTCCTCTATCAGAAGAGCGCTCCAAAGCGCTCCGAAACGACCAGTCCAAGATGGCATTAGTATATCGACTGATAGGAAAAGCAAGGGGGGGGGGGGGCGAAGCATTTTAGGATGAGTGTTTCAACTCGACTAACGTGAAACCAGGAAAATGGCGATTAATACCATATTCTGAGATAAGGTTTCCTCGACGAGGCACTATAATTATTAATGATGCCAAGCCTAAAACCGGGCATGTATATATAAGAAGGATGCTTCCGTTCCAGTAGCGTCGTCGGAAACTGCGTCGGCAGAGGACCTGCACTCTGGTGGTGCCCGGTCTCAGTTCACTAGGGCATGTAGGGAAAAGTGTTTCAGCTTCACAAAAGTCGTCAGCTATTTGTTGGGATAACTGCCGCCTTCATCGTTCGCAGTAGACCGGTGGTGGCCAGTGGTGGGACTTACTCAATTTTTGTGGCGCATACTTGTTTTTACGATGGTCCGTGAGTACACGACACGACGTGACGTCATTAGGCACCGATAAGCCGATACCGTGAGGCGCTTCGCACTTAAAAGACTGTTTTCACCTTCGGGTCGCCTTAGGCAAATACTGAGAGGTCCCGTGATATTTTATTATTTATTTATTTATTTATTTAATTATTTGGTAGCATACTCTCAAGGCCGAGAGGATGTTACAGAGGGAGTGGGTACAACATGAAAGCGGCATAAATAATAATGACAGCAGAAAAGGAAATACGACAAATCACAATGGATGAAAATAAAAAAACAAAAAGATAAAAAACAAGAAAAAGAAAACAAAGAACAGTAGCATGCGTTCACACTATAAAGTGTTCCGAAAGGGCCGACTTGAACAGCCAGCCCTTGGTCCTCAGTGGCAGCTATGAAGGGAAGAACCCGAAGAACCCGCGACAGAAAGGAATGACTACTTTATTCGAGTGGTCAACGCGGGATGAGACGCATGCAGGTTCCGGAGATTAATTCCTCTCCAAGTACTTGATTATGAAAAAAAATTGTTAAAGGGATCCTCCAACACTTTTAAAGCACCTATTTTTTGTATGTGTTTTGCGTAGATCGATGGCAGGGGATAGTTTTAACATAGGTCCAAGCACCGATATCAAATAATTTAGTATTTGAATCGTGGAATAAAGTCACCTCATTGCTGCCGTCGGCGCCCAGTGGCGCTCGCTAGAACTACGCGGGCGGAAATGACGACGATGAGCGCAGCCTACGACAGGACGCGTAAAGCCTCGCTCCGAAGCAAAAGGACCTGCTCGAGTTCTGACAAGTCGTGGAGGCTTATTTCTACCAGCCTCACCCAGCTAACAAAACGGCGTGGTCAGGCACCACGTTGCCTGTTGCTATAGCAACCGCGAGGAAGCTAATGACAGTCTCCCGCCAGCCCAATAACTCCTCAACATACAAACTGGGTGATGTTTATCTTGACCAAGTGTCGTCATACCGGTACTTAGGCGTCACCATTTCTTTCAATCTAACATGGAATGCCCATATTAACGTCATCACGAACAATGCTAACCGTACATTGGGATACATACGTCGAAATTTCAGCAACGCCCCACTTTCCTTGAAGATGCTTCTTTATAAAACCCTCGTGCGCTCGAAATTGGAGTACGCTGCTGCAATCTGGAACCCTCACCACGAAAACTTGATTAGGCACCTTGAGCTAATTCAAAATAACGCTGCACGTTTTATTCTATCGGATTATCACCGTACATCAAGCGTAACAGCAATGAAGCACCACTTGTCACTGCCACCTCTATCACTGCGTCGCAAGTACTTCCGCCTTTGCCTTTTCCATAAGACCTACCATCATCCATCACTGCGTAATGAGCTCATTACGCCTCCCACATATCACTCCTCTCGGATCGACCATGAACACAAGGTTAAAGGTACTTTCTGCTACACAAACACATTTTCTTGCTCCTTCATACCGGTCACATCAAACGATTGGAATCGGCTACCAGGTGACATCGTTTCCATCTCTGATCACTCCCTCTTTCGTCATTCTTTATCAGCTCACCTATTTCGCGATAGCCCTCCTTAGTCATCCGATCTATTCCCCTCCTTACGAAGTTCTGTCTCCACGTGTCAAGATGCCAGCGTTTTCCAGTGGATTCTTGATTTTTTGTGTGTGCGTGTCATTTCCCTTACTTTTACACTTTTTTGCTAGTACTGTATAATTTTACTACATTCACTATTTGCTCATTGTGATTTCCTTATTTTTACGTTTCACTTTTGTTGCGCCTCATTGAGTAGAGGTTTTTTTTTTTTTTTTTTTTTTTTTTTTTTTTTTTTTAGTTTTGTTCATGTATAAAATAGCACGTATATTTTTCATGTTGTAACCCACTCCCCTCTGTAAAGCTTCGGCGATTGAGGGTAACAAAATAAATAAATAAATAAATAAATAAACACATTCGACTGAACAGGCAACATTGGTGTACGAACTTCCTCTACGTAAGAGCTTTCAGCCCATGTCATTGGAGGCCCCCTGCAACGCCATAGCAGAGAGTGAAACGTGGTCATGTCACCCCGCGAAATTCGAGTTGAGGGTAGGCATTTTTCTTTCTTGTATTTTGAATTTTTTTAAAAAATTGAATAACTTCGTACTGCGTGCCGCTATCGCCGCCGTTCTTGCTGCACTAATTTTTTCCGTGCGTCAGTATATGCAGTCCACGAGTAAAAAAAATGGGGGGGTTGAAAAGTGTTAGAGGGCCCCTTTAAAGGCTGACAGGCGGAAAATGGATCCTCTATATAGTGGCAAGATTCATGGCGACGACAGTCTTACGTTACCCAGGAACGGACGAACGATCAGTATACTATTCTCACTGAGTCGGCACGGAAATGCTTACGCTTAAAAAAAAAAAAATGACAATGCACCGAATAGATTGAGTGGTCGTGCGCTATCGGTCACTACAAAAAAAAAAAAAAACGCCTATGCGACAGAAAAGGAAGAGCGAATCGCCCACTCTTATCGCATAATGAAATTCCTCGCCTCCGCGAAAGCACAATACACCAAATGCGGAGGCGTGGCAGCATACGTGTAGTCTCCTGGCTTTCTTCATTACCGACCCTCCTCTAACTTTTTTTTTTCTAGGTCCTGCCACGCTGCCAGACCGTCGACATGCCGGCGGTGCTGCACAGCGGTCTATACAAGTCATCGGGCATATCGCAGACATACCCGATAACTTAAAACGCGTTCGTGGCGTATGTGATAGCCGCATCACAATCAACGATTGAAACAAAAAAAATTTCCCAGTGTTATCACTCTACTGCCCGCCCCCTTCGTAACTATAACAATCGTACAAAGAACGCCCGATAAAATTCTGCTCGATATCGTCGGAGCCGCTCGGAACATCGTTCGGGCAAAATGGCTGACGTCACCAAAATGGCTGACGTCAAAGATTACTAAAGCGCCGACCGCAGCCGAAAACTGTATAAGGTGGAGCTCGGCTGCATTGTTCTTGAGTATGGCGCGATCTGGAGCGATAATTAAGTCGCCGTATAGGTTCGTTGTAGACAGCAGCGTCGACATTCAGCACGCAGCACGGATTGCATGACATAAAGCTGTGTGCACGTGAACATCGAGTGAATTGACAATTTATTTCTCTGTTTTTACGAATAGCAACCAGCTAACCACCTTGAAAAATGCGAGCCAAAGCGAAACCAACAGGCTTGCAGGGCACGCCAATGGACGTATATTTTGCATGCGCTAATATATATGTAACAAAAGCGCGCACACAGACAGACACAAAAATACACAAAGAGTATGTGTTTTCAGGTATGTGAGGCGCCGGTTTCGTTTTGTAATAGAATTTTCACATACCCGCAAGTCTAAACTGCATGCGTTATATGTGAGGGAAAGGGGGGCTTCGATCTCAAGCGAGCTATTTCGTTTTTACCCAAGCTTACCCACATCTTCACAATCTATGGAAACTAACATGATTCGAATCCCCATAACAAAAGTGATTTTGCGTATATGGAAACCTCAGGATTTCATTTGAAGAACAAGTGTACATCAATATATCACTCTATCCCTTCCACTTTACACCCACTTCTGTATGTTACTGCCTCAAAAAAAAAAAAAAAAAAGCCAGCTGCTTCCATGATCTCGCACTTTTACTCATCCCTATAGGCATGTTTATACGACATTCAAGGCCACCACAGTATCTCTGCGAGCTTCCAAGCGTGGCGCGAAACCTGGTCTACGTGCTTAACAAGAAAGAACAACAAAAAACGAAAAAAAAAAACAATATCAGAAACAATATGATGATAAAAATAAATAAGGCCTTCCGCGTCAGCTGCACTGAACAGTGCCTGGCAATTTTTTTTCCGAGAGGTTTTTTTTTTCTTCTCGGTCGCAGCATTCTCCAATAATCTTTTTGTTTTATTTACCGGCAGGTGAAATTCACTGGATAGGTCCCCTACAAGCTGCTATTAAAAAAAAAAAACTATTCGAAGCTGCCATTCCAAAGTGCGTGTTTACGGATAAAACTGAGAAAACAGAAACTGCATGGCCAACAGTTGAAAAAAATATTCTAATATATACAATTTACTTTCTCGGAGATCACAATACACAGCGGTCGAACTACAATGGCACTCAATCTAATGATAGTAAACAGGGTGCGTGGCTAAATAATCCGTTTTTATGATCCTTGTTGAGGGTGGCAACCAACGCCATCCACGGCGAAGACAGACAACTTCTCGCAGAGCGTGTGATGTCGGCAAAACCGGAGCACGATTCTACTTACCCACCGGACGAGAATTGAGTCGGAAATCCAGAATGTGGCGATAAGTTAATGAGCAGCGACTCTGCAATCATTAAACAGTGGCCCCTGCTTTTGCTGTCCATTTCTTCAACTTTTTTTGTGTGCTATTGAACCGTGCCTTCCCTGACGTAATGTGCCGCTCCCCTACGCGCGGTCCCAGTTTCGACACCGACACGTTCTTAAACACACGGGATTCCCCGATGCTTGCTCGACCTCGGGCAAGCAAACGCGAGGCCCGAGGTTCCGCATTTCAGGGGGCCTCATGCCGCTGGAAATACCAAATGCGTTCGCATTCATATCGACCGAACGAAATAAGCAACCAATGAACGCGCACGCACCCAAGCACACACGTACACGCACACACTATCTCTATTTCTTTCGATGGTAATATCATGAGCAGAGAGGTATCCGGGATTCTATTAGCTCAAGGTCCGGGACGGGGCCGACCACTTTGTGCGTGTGCGTGTACGTGAATAAATACACATACAAACTACGAAATTACGAGAAGGGCGTGAACATTATACCACCACCCCTATAGAGCCCCATATGCTTGTGAGTATCCACGAGTGTATGTTACAATATCGGACAAAGTTTTTTTCCACCTTTTTGTACTAGCAACACACAGACCGTCGTAGCTGGCTTGGAGGAGGCAAACCTTCGAATTTACATTGAGCGGCGATCGAATGTCATGACATTTGGTAAACCACGTATAGTAATGCCGCCATAGCGAATCAGCCCGCCAAAAACAGGTGCACAGCTCCTCGTTTCGTCAAGTGCGCACAATTAGACTGAGGAACTTGCGGATCGCTAAGACAGCTGCGTGCCAATCGAATCCGGGAATCGAACCGGCGACCCACGCGGTCAGCCTGAGAACGCCACCTAATCACAGTATAAGAAGTCGCTGCGAAACACACCCTGCTATAGCTGTGTTTTCTGTCTCGTCCATGTAACGGCGCCAACACAGACCTTGGAAACAGCCCGCACAGGTGAGATAAAGAGTTTTCGCAGTAGGTATACCTTAAATTCGTCACATCGCTGAAACATTGCACAACTGCGATTTGGCCCGACACGACGTTCGAATTAGCGACGCGCCAACAGCTACGATTTCAATCGCGGCCAAGAAAATTTATGAAGCCGTACCGACTAGGCCCCATCGACGCCTTATTAAAATTCACAAAGAACTTAATGACTGGAACGAAATCGAATTAAGACAACGCTGCCACGGTTAGTCAACGCTAGCCGTCATCTTGCCAACATAAGGCACATGCGTTCCCATTCTGGCCAGCGTCGTCGAGAGTGTGCGCAGATGATCTAAAAAAAAAAAAAAACAGCATTAAGACCCGAGTATAGTCCGAATAATGGAACGCGTCTGGATGACGTCCGTGTGACGCGTCTGGTCGACTAGAGGGAGCTAAGGAAAACAGATACAGTCGGGGTTACTCCTTTCGGCTTCGAATATATCAAAAACTGAATCTAGCCTACGTTAATTAGGCGCGTTAAAAAAAAAAAAAACGTCTTCTTGTGAAGACACGACTACACCGGCGGGATCCAAGCATCCCTTCTCACTAGCTGCCAACTTCCTTGAAGAACTGCATCGCATTTGTCTCTGAAGCTGTCATTGCGAAGCCACCCATTTTAAAAAGTCGGCCATACGTGATAATTGAGATAACGCTTAAGATGGCCGCTACCCGCTTTAGCCGTCTGATTTGTCGTCTACCCAGCGAGTATCGGAACACACCCACGGCAGAAATTTGACGATATTTAATTAGAACCAGCCATAGGATCAGCTTTAATCTAGTCAGAATGAGCCGAAATGGGCCATAACTTAGGCACCACTGCAAAGACGACGACAGTGCTTGTAGCACGCGAGTAAACAGTTGTATTCGGTGAGGAACTATCAGAGTAGATCAGCAAAGAGTTACACTGAGCACTGCAACGACGCAACACACAAGGCAGATACGCAAGTGCCAAATCGCATGCAACTTCTGTATCTTCCTCGTGTATCGAAAAAAAAAAATAAATTCGTAAGCAGGAGTTGCATGCCCAAGACGGCGCTTCGACAAATTTAGTTGTCTCCTTCAGGTATACTTAGAGCAACATCAGATCGAGCACACAACAACAAATTAAGGATTTCTTTTTATCGCGAGTTTCTATCTATGCTTTCCTGCCGTTTTTTTTTTCGATTGCTTGGGTGATGCGTCTTTCTTGCGCTCAGAAATTTTCGTAAGCGCGCACCAACTAGGCCCTCAAAATAGTTTTATATCAGTGTATATACCTCGTTACACAATGTAGACGAAAAAAAGGCAAAAAAAAAACACTGCTTCCATGAAAACATCCGCATACGACCTTGCCTCGCTTCGTCTTTGTAAGTACACACACTACAGGTTTTTAGCAAGCTACGGAAACACGTTACGAAAATACGACCCGGCTCCTCTCCGCATGGGCGTACAATGGCCGCGCATGCGGGCACTCGTCAGCCGGGTTCGCGTTTGCCACCTTTCCGTAACCGTGTTTCCGTAGCTTGCTAAAAACCTCTACTATGTATATGCAACGCCATCCGTCAGAGCGCGTATAACCGATCAGCGACTGGCGCCGCAAGCTCTGGCGAGCGTCCCGAATTTATAAACGAGTCGGCGGAGGAGGAGGGGAGGGGGAGAGGGCGCAAGCTGTGTGCGCGAGTGTTGTGAACGGTCCCGGAAAAAAAAAAAAAAAAAAAGAGGCGAGAGAAAACAATGCCGCAGCAGCAGCACGCTCGTGGATCGTGCTCGTCACGTGCTCACCAGTTTTAAATTGTGCGGCGAACGCAGGAGATGCGCAACGCCGTACCCCTTTCTTTCCCTCTTTTGAGACACTGCCCTCACTTAGGAACGTAAACAAGGGCGGCAAGTGTGTGTATGTGGAATTATGCCAAGTGGCAGGGAAAACTGCACGGGAAACCTCGTGGCGCCTGTCCGGGCGACGAAACTGGGACGACAGAGGCAACATGCTGCTACAAAGACATGCCGCCAGGCGAATCAGGTCACCACCTCGGTGAATAAATGTGACACCGTGCAGCTTAGATGTGTTTGTAAAGAGACAACGTAGATGAAAAATGACAGAAAAGAATGTGAGGTTGTTTGTGCATTAGCGACGGCAGATTGAGACAGTGTAAAGAAGAAAAAAAGTGGCTTTTAGAGCAGCAGATAATGTACTTACACTGGCTGGCGTGCACCGAAAGGTTACAACACTTATCACGAATCATCAGCCAAAACTAGCCAAAGCTGTAGCTGACACCATAGCCACCGGTGGCATACCAGTCAATCAGCCAACAATAGTGATCTTCGGATATTGGCATTCATTGAGCCAATATCGAGTGCTAAGCAAGGATAGTATAGAACGCGAGCAAACAACGTAGGTAAGGACACCACACTTTAACGCTTGCTAATCGAGGGTGAAAGGTCGGATGTGGGTACGCTAAGAGAAGGTCTCACAAATGAGGGAACTCAGATCCTTGGAAGGAAAGTATAGGGGAACGGCCATCCTGTATATCCGTCCTTCATTAACCAGCATCACTCTAATATGTTGTAACATTCCGTTGTCACGATTGAACTACGGGGACATTACGTGTTCTTTATGCCAACTTATCTCTTCCGACTGCGATCGAGACTACGAACAAGGGACGCGGTATCAAAGAAAGCCGAAGCGTTTTTCAATTTATACGATGGTCAGCGTCGTTTTACTGGTTAACTAAGAAGACGCATCATCATCATCATCATCATGAAGCAGACGCGAACAGAACGTTAAAACGACCACACATCGACCTTGAGCTGCTTACTGTAAAGCAACGTTTTTCGATATTGTATCCAAAAACGTTGCTGAAAAGCGACTCCTGATGATGTGATCATGCGCTGATTCTGCCTATACTATAATGCACAGAAAAATCACTGAAGACCTTATTGAACTTTTTGCGTGGTAGTGGAATCGAATAGACTATAGCACCCTAGCTCGTTGTTTTTTTTTTTCTTTTTCGCACGTCTATTTCGTTCTTCGCTTTATTCCCTTATCTCCCTTCCTTTAGTGCAGGGTAGCAAACCGAATGCTTCAATTTCTGGTTAACCTCCCTGCTTTTCCCTCATTTTATTCTCTCTTTCTCTCTCGCTCTCTAGCGAGAGATCATTCATTCGATCAGACATTGCTCGTTCTGTTTCAGACTTGTTTCGTTTTAAATAGAAACAGTCGAGAAAAATTTTACAGTAGGATTATGCATAGTGAACATCACAGGATCGCTTGACGTACACACGAGGCTCCTTTCGCCTTTTCATCAAAGGTCAAGGGCTCGCGAAAGACGGGAAACAAGGAGGCTGCAGGCTTTATAACGATTTCCGCGGACGATAAAAAGACCCCCTGCGATCCACGTATGAATCCCAGCATATTCGTCCGCGTAGCGGGAACAGTTCCGCATTCCCTTGTGCACCCTTCTCGCACACTCCTCAGAGGGTGCTAAAAAAGTGAAGGATATCGAAGGCACCCTTCCTTAAGGGTGTTTTTGTAACACCCTACAGTTTTTTCACATGTACACCCTATTTTAAGGGTGCATGGTAAAGCACCCTTTTTGGAAGGTGCTGAATTAACACCCTTAAGGTGTCCACGGGACAAGCTCATTTACACCCTTCTGGGTGTAAAATTTTTTACCGTTACGATCGCGCCCTTTTACGCAAAAGAGCGATCGGGGAATATGTCTATCGCACACCTCGTTCATCGGCGATGTCGCGCCGGCGTTATACCACTCCAGGTCGATATAGGCAAAGCCGAAACGAAAATACCCATGATGCGCTGCTGCGCTCATCATTAGTATACGACTCCGCCATATCGCAGTATTACAACGGGAATGTATGTATATTTGTCCCGGTGATAGTCTACTCTGAGTTCGATATCACGCGCAATTGAAACTCTTTAAGAAACGCAAGAACGAAGAAGGAGCCCTGGTCGTTCCATTTACGTGCTTTCGGAAAAGACAATACAACCGAAAATCCTTGCCGCACTGGATATGCACACCAGTGTGGATTTGGCGCTTAAAACCCCCATAACTAACTGTTCAATTGGTGAACGACTTCAGTACGGGCAACGAGGTCAATGTGCTACATGTGCTTTTCATGGTATCTCCGAGGCCATTGTTCGCGTTTTGCGTGTATATATATATATATATATATATATATATATATATATATATATATATATATATATATATATATATATATATATATATATATATATCTATATATATATAAGGGGGAAAGAAGTGTATACCTAAGGGCTCGTTTTTCTGTGTTTTTGACACAATATTAATGAGATCTAACAGACAGTAATGCCAAGGAATGTACAGGGGAAGTTATTTGAACCAATGAAATGTAAATAGGAAGAAAGAAAAGTGGGTGAAAAAATAACCATCCGTCGAACCTACGACCTTCGAATAACGCATATATATATATATATATATATATATATATATATATCTCTATATATATATATATCTATCTATCTCTCTCTCTCTCTCTCTCTATATATATATATATATATATATATATATATATATATATATATATATATATATATATATATATATATATATATATATATATATATATATATATATATATATAGTCCAGTAGATCCTCCGTGAGCGGTCACAACGTGGTTTATTTCGACGTTTCGGCCTAAACTCTGGCCTTCATCAGGATGCATATCATATATATACATACATATATATATATATATACATACATACATATATATACATACATACACACACACACACACATATATATATATATATATATATATATATATATATATATATATATATATATATATATATATATATATATAAGGTTCAATCGACGAATGTTATTTCGTGATTGATCTTGTAACTCTAGAAGCATGCTGTTTTTCTTTTTTTCAATCACCCGAGACTTGACGTATATTAGAGTTTTTCAAGAAAGACTTACACGACTTCAACCTTAAAGTATGTAGCAATAATACATGCTTTGCGACATGAGGTGTTCACGAAACTGTAACCATAAGCTGCAACCCGCGAAGAAAGAAACAAAAAAAAAACGTATAGACGCAATAGCAGTGTAGCTATCGGAACAGTGCGCCACGGCGAAACAGAGGTTGGGGTGCTCCGCTGCTGCTCCAAGCGAAGGTCACCGGTTCGACCCCCACCGCGGCGGTCGCATATCGATGGGGTCGATATGGTAAAGGCCCGTGTACAGTGCACGTTTATAGGAACACCCGATGGTCGAAATTCCTGTAGCCCTGCACTACGGCGTCTCTCATGATCATATCTTGGTTTCGGGACGTAAAACCCCAGATGTTATTATTATTATTATTATTATTAGTAGTAGTAGTAACAATAATAATAATAATAATAGTAGTAGTAGTAGTAGTAGTAGTAATAGTAGTAGCTATCGGAAAACTGGCTTCACCTAGCCAGCTAAAACGCCAAAGTGAAAACTGTATCTGAAGCGCGCCCACAGGCCACGTAAAACTGCCGGATCCCATGTACGGCCGCCGCAGTTTCGCAATCGCGCCGCCATAAAATCACACCGCCGAAACTGCGCTTTTTTCAAACAAGCTTGCGATCTATATAGACGGCGTCCACGGCTATATACGCTACGGAGGCGTGGCTAAAGTTTATTTGAACGAACCGAAATTAGTTTACGCACTCGCTGACATTTGCTGTAACTGCTCGCCCGAGCACGCGCTTGAACACACAGAAACGGTGCGCTGGAACCGGGAAAAAAGAAAAAGAGGAGGATTGAAAGAGGAAGGACATGCAGGAGAAAAAGAAAAGAAAACAAAAACTAAAGCACGAGGTAATGTGAAAAGACGGCGCAAGAAAGCAGCGCCCACGGGCGACGAACGAACGGGAGCAATTCGTCGCACCCACGAAGTAAACACAAAAAGTAAAAGAATCGTCGAAATCGTGTAAAGGTTGTGAGGCGGTATAGTTAAGGTATGCATCAACGAAGCGAGGTCAAGTTGGGGAGCTTATTGGGTTAAGCAAGTTAGCAGTAAACCTTTAAGGACAGCGCATATATGCGCACAGGTGAACTTTATTACTGCAGCAACAGGTATAAGCCAGAGTCAGGAATGGCGTCGACTATTTTACGAATTGGTTTCTGTGCCGCCGTATACCGGACCGTGGCATTGACGTGTTGTAACTTTGACTAAAAAAAATAAATGAAGAAAAACATTGTTACGATACACGCATACGCACAAAACGGATTGGGTTGATGCATTCAACGTTCCACGACCTTATCAACTCATGTCTCTATTACAAAAATATATAACATTCGTCTACAAGGTGAAGACTTCGGCGCATGTGCGTTACGTAAAATTGTCTACATATAAACTATAGCTACGTATTTTATTTATTTAAATATTGCAGAACCCAAATGCCCACCCGAAGTGTCTATCAGTCTCATAAAGGTATTAATTCCAACACAATTATCCGCTGCCAACAAGCTTACTATACGGAAAAGCAATTAAAAGAACTAAAGGTAACGGGAATCATTATTTAAAGAAACACATGCCTGCATCACGAGCTCTGAGAGTCATTTTGGCAGGCTTATTGCAAACACACAAGTGAAATTTTCGCTCTACGTTTTGCAGTAACGCTGCCTTTGCCTGACATTTACGTAAAGCTATATAATGGAAAAGAAGTACACCCGGCGGCAAAGGTTCAAAGAACGTTATTTCCGCTGCAAACGCAAATTTCTGCTTTGTTGGCGTATAACGCTGTTGGCGTTGGCCTGTAAATATAGCGGGAAACTACACAGGTCGCATAAACTACAGGCTCCGATATTCAATCCGATTAATTGATACATGTGGTGTTTAACACGCCCCAAAGCCACCACATGATTACGAGAGACGCCGTATAGTGGAGGGGCTCCGAAAATTTTGACCACACCTGGGGTTCTCTATAACGTGCACCCACATCTGAGCAGACGGGCCTATATAGAGATACAGCATTTTCGCATCCATCGAAAATTCCGCCGCCGAAGCCGGAATTCGATTCCGCGACCTGTGGATCAGCAGTCGAGTACCTTATAGTCACCACGGCGGGGCAATATTCAATCCGAGGTATATAGTGTTTTCCTACAAAGTGAGAATATACTTTTCTCGAAAAAATCACGTCCCCCTCCCCCCTCCTCCCCCGCCAACTTTTACAACTTTTTTTTCTTTCTTCCCACACCGAGAATGGAACCTCCTTCCACGTGCTCATCATCGTGACACGCACACACACAAAAAAAGAAAGAGAAGAAGCACTTAGGTTTCTATTTTGAAAGCGCACATAGACATACAGTGCATCGGTTCACACAAGCTGCTCCCATTCGCGTGATCACCTCGTGATCGGTGCACGGATACTGAATGAACGCGGAGCAAACATCTTCGAAACACTTGTCAGAGCGAGATAACGGCCACGGCGACACTGACGTCAACTCGGCAGTTTCCAAACGTTCGCACAGACAGTCGAATCTGTATGCGATATACGTCGAAGATATAACTACCAAGGGAAAAAGAACGGCGCCCGGCGGTGTACTTACAAACCATGTGTATTTACGTGCGCGTGTGAAGAATTCGCTGGCTCGACCAAAGCAAGACAATCATTCTTTTTTAGGCCTTTTTCGCGCAGTGTAACATAAACAAGCGTCGTTGACTACTTATTAAGCACGAGATTGAATTCGACTACATATAACCGACACAAGAGTAATACATTAAAACATAGTGAATAATAATATATAAAAATGATGACATGTTGCTTTTCTCATGTTGTAAGAATGACGATTTAATATTGAGGAATATAGCTCGACAATACACGCATGAAGCATCACTCGTCAGAATTGAATTTCTCAATTATTGCGATAGCAATGATAAGGAATCTATTGCGATAGCAATGAGAAGCAAATTATTGCGATAGCAATTATTGCGATAGCAATGACGCCATCACCGTGATGTTCTGTACAAAGTCCAAATAGATAACACCGCCCTGCACGCAGCTATGGGCGAGTGAAAGCCCGCGAGCGCTGCTGACGAACGTCCGCGCGATAGAAGCACGAAGGGGCGCCGGCAGGAACTGCGTACTTTGACGAGCCGGGCGCGGTCGGTGGCGCGCAGCGTATCTTTTGCAGGGAGTCATCCGTCAGGTCAAACGTGCCAGGAGTGTCCTTATCATATCCATCGCAGAAATTTGGGGAATTGAACAGTGGGGACGGTAAAGAAACGCGAAAAGTGCGGCATCCACACTCTCTGCTGCTTCACATTTATTCTCTAGCGTTTGTATAGCCCGGATGGTCATATATATTTAAAAAAAGCCGCTATATAGTAGAATAAAATTTAAGCCCAGAGAGGGTATACATACGCCTATACTATATACCAAAAAAACGGATGCCCATAGCTGTCGCGGCTAAATCGTCTCGCTCACTCAGGTGGCTACCTGCTTCGAAGGCAGGGTCACCAGCCGTCCAGCCCATGACGTATATGGGATATGCAGTGCACAACCATTTGTCCATGCTTGTTTGCGTCCGCCTTTGAGGGGCAAAGCACCGCGGGGCAAAGTCCGACTTTGAGGGGCAAAGTCCGACTATATCGGGCGTTGCGCCGTGCTTTCTATACCGGGCTGCAGAAATTAGGCGCCTTCTTTCTCTCCTAACCACCACCAACACTATATAGAGTCATCCATGATAGAATCAAGAACCACTCTAGCATCTTTTCCCTGCCATCAAAGCCAGAGCGCGATGAAGACAGCCAGCCGCGCTGTTCGCGTTTTTTCTTTTTTCGTCCACCCTGTATGTGTTATGACTTCACCGCAAAGTTTGCGTTGAAGCCGTACACAGCAAGACGGTCTGTGCGCTCACTGTATACCGGCCGCGCGTCCTCGCGTGAGTGTTTTGCCCGAGTTACGCCAGGCAGGACGCCAAAGGAGTGATTTGCTAGCATACATTCTCACAACCTTCCAATTTGTTGCGGCGAAGCTCGGACATTTTATAATCGGATTCGCTTTTTAATGTGAAAGCTGCGGCATCCATGTGGTACGTATCATGTCTCAAATTTAAAGTTCCTTAAAAGAATCGCAGTATACAATGCCTACATTAGGGTGCAATATTATCAGGAGGCCCAAAAGAAAGATCTGTGGGAGGGCCTCCAATCATAAATGGACAAACAAAAATTAGTATGCGCGGGGTGATGTTGAATACACGTCTACAAATATAATAAATGAAAAAGAAATTCTCGATATAGGCAACACAAAAACCAATGGATAGACAAATTAATGCGATGAAAGCTGGTATGTTGAAAGACAGCATAAAACAAACGAAAAAAAAAAACATCAATGAAGGCAACGCAAAACGGAACGGTATACAAATTAGACCGAGGAGAGCAGGTATCTCTTTATGGATGGTCAAAAATTGTTCAATAATAACGTTTTTAAACGAGCGTCTTGAGTGTTCAAAACGGAATTTGCGCTGAAACAAGCAGTTTGTTTGCTATAGTTCGTAGCGATTTTCGAAGGTGTGTCAATACACAGATATGTTACGAACCGTGTTACCAAAGCCGCCATATTGCCATATCGTGTCTGTCAAGCGATAAACCTTGGTATTTTTTCGTTTGTTTCGAGGAAGGACGCACGGTTTCGGGGGACAACGGCAGCAGCGTTATCGCGTTTGCACCAAAGAAGCCCCTCCGAACGCGGTAAACAACACACAAGTCTCACGGACATAGATAGACGTCTTTACGAAGCGGCACGCGAAGAAGACAGGCCACCCGCCGCCGGCTATAGAGACAGCTGTTTCCAATCTGCTCGCAAGTGCGCCCGTACCGACTCTGTATAGACACACGCACATAGCGGTGACAATGGCGTACAGAGCGAAAGCGAATGAAAACATAGGTGCGAGCCATCGTTTCAACGGCATAACAAGCTCGACTGCGTACAAGTCCGATGCTTGTATACAGTACGATAGCCGTGGTAGCTATATACCGAGCCACGCACAAGGGAATAGAGATTGTAGCCCTTTTTTTAATTTTCTTTCTCGAAGCAGCAAACACTGCGTCGCACATTGTGAACGAACTGGCCATTATTCGAAGTACACCGCGAATTTGTTTTCGCGGAATGAGTCGACGATATCCTATATATGTTCATGCTTCTATACGCTTAATTTTACCTTGTCTATTTGATACACGCGTATGTAGGGAATAGTTTTCTAGATCCTAGTATAAAACTACCGTTAATAAAAAAGCACTAAACGTCGTCTGTGCTTTCCCTGACCGAATTATCCGTTATTCGGTGGCGTCTAACACACACACACACACACACACTGACATTATATATATATATATATATATATATATATATATATATATATATATATATATATATATAAGGAAAAGAAGTGTATACCTAAGGGTTCGTTTTTTCGTGCATCGAACGAGTTATTCGGAGGTGGCAGGTTCGATTCCTGCTCACGGCAAGTTATTTTTTCACCCACTTTTCTTTCTTATTTACATTACATTGGTTCTAATAACTTCACCTGTACATTCCTTGGCATTACTGTCTGGTAGATCTCACTTTCAGAACTCAGAACTCCTGTTTTGTTAAAGCAAGCTTTGGTTTTACATTTAGATTTAGAAAATTTGAAATTTTACGAACCCAAAGCCAGGATTTCATACTAAGGCAACGGGGGACTAAGCATTGTAATTCACAGGGTAAACGTAGTGAAGCCAAACCCGGAGGCCCAAGATAAGACGCTTGTAGACTATAACACTCGCGAAGCTATATACCATATGTACTCTATACTATATACCATGTATATTTACTCGAGTCAAAGTTTTTTTACTCGAGTCACAGCCTTTTGTTACTTTAGAGCCTCACATTACAATCGAATATTGATATTCATATTTTTTTTCTGAACGCACTGAAAAGTCGCCCCTCGCGTGACAATGATAGTCTCGTTACAATACAGCAAATACATATTACATAAACACAACCAGCTTTAACAGTTTACGAGACAAACTAAGAAGAAAAAAACAATATACAACATGCTTCTGCGGGCGGCCTTGATTCTATAGATTTCTGGTCTGTTTTGAATATGTATACTGTCAAAAAAAAAAAAAACACTTGAAAGAGGAAGGTGGAAACTTGCGATGAAAAATCCGTGAACATGGAAATTGTGTAGAGCCGGCGTTTCGACGCAATTTACCGATTTTTTTTGTTCATTCATAACATGCACTGTGCAGTTCGACCGAGGTTCCCGGAAAATTAAGTTTTAATTTTTCTTTAGCTCGTATAGAATACGTTCACGAACTGCTGGGAAGTTCAAAGCATCTTACACCTGGTGAGCTCCAAACTTTCGGCGTTTACTGCATACGCATCTGGGCGAGCAAATTCCATCTCGAAGCAATCGGCAAAGAAAGTGCACGATAGGAACCAGTGCTCAACGCGACAGTCCCGTACGTTTCCGCTGGTCGCCCGTCGACCTCGGCGCAAGGCAACACGGAGCTTTGTTCGTCCCACGCACGGCGGCTGTGGCCGCGAAAGGTCATCGGACGGCTCGCATCACCTATGCATGACGAGTTGTACACGTTGCGGAGGTGTGCGGCTAACGAACTTCCTTCCTTGCCCGCTCACGAGTATACAAGGGGGAGGGTAACGTTAAAACAAGCACGGCGTAACGACAGAGCTGTGTAGGCGCGCGCGCGTGGCAGTGCACTCTATAGGCGGTGGCTCACACACACACACAAACACCCCCGCATACATCCCCCCCACCATACCCCCCCGGCCCACACACGTGTCCAAAAAATCGGCAGCCATCGGCGTTCCTTCTGCTCCCGCACTCATTTCCACTGCTCTCACAACATTGGCACAACAGTGACCGGTCACAGGATCCTACTTACCGTATCTTCTCCCGTAACGCATCGCTTCACCTCCGCTTTCTCGGCGGTCTTTCGGCGGATCGCGTGTCTTGTCTTGTCTCCTAGGAGATCTTGGCTCATACCCACATGGGGGATTGGCCACACTGTACCTCATAATAGATCATTTTTTACTACGCTTGCTAAAAAAAATAACGAGAAATTAGATAGGAACAATAATAATGTTCCTTTGAAAAAACGTGAAAAATTGCAGAAGAATGCGATAAACCAGATTATAAAAAAACAAATTAACAAGAATGAGGAAGGGGGCTGCGTTTGGTTTCTTACGTGCGTGCGCGAGACTAGCGATCGAGTGCCGTTCACTACCCTTACATAATTTACCCCCTTTCTTGTGTCTCTTTAATTCCGATTCCCCCATTCCCTGCGCTGATACCGTGGAGGTGCCCTCATCGAGAGAGGCAGTAGTGGAACAGCGCTTATTTCTTCATTTTTTCCTCTTTTCAAAATCACTTCAAACCCGTACCAACAAACGAAAAAAAAATGCTTACAAAGTGGGGTACGGGTTGTACGTAGTAGTTTTACGCATGTTTCCTTTTTTCCATTTTGTAGAGTTTTGTAGAGTGGTTTTTCCATTTTGTAGAGTGGTCTAGTGGCTAAGGTACTCGGCTGCTGACCCGCAGGTCGCGGGTTCACATCCCGGCTGCGGTGGCTGCATTCCCGATGGAGGCGGAAATGTTGTAGGCCCGTGTGCTCAGATTTGGGGGCACGTTAAAGAACCCCAGGTGGTCAAAATTTCCGGAGCCCTCCACTACGGCGTCTCTCACAATCATATGGTGGTTTTGGGACGTTAAACCCCACATATCATCAGAGTTAGGAGGCGCTAGTCATATGCAAGGGCTGTCTGTACGCGAAAAAAACACGGTATTTATCCAGAGGGCGCTATGGCTGCGGGACAGAGAAATGCTAAAGACGACACCCAGAGGGCGCTATGGCTGCGGGACAGAGAAATGCTAAAGACGACACTGAGCTAGACCCCAACAATCATCTCGGGATAAGCCAATTTCAGGAGGGCAGCGGATTCTGTGGAATCAGTCACGCGATCGAAGGCCTTGACGTGCACGACGCATATCTGAAAACGCGCGATGTACGCGAGGCTGCGTCTGCGAACGTTTCATGAATGACTGAGTACAATCTTGACTTGAACGCCTAGGTCCTTTCACACTGGTGATACTCGTGCCTGTGAACGCGTTCATGCGAGTGCGTGGATGTATGTTAACGCCGTCGTGCACTTGACGTAAGCAAATTGCGTATACTTTGATTCGGTCGTGCTACAGGCACTTTTGTGTTCAGCGGTCAGAATTCAACTTACGAAAGGTGGAAAAAAAGAACGCTAAAAACGCACGCAGTGAATGCTCAGGCAACAACAACAACAACAACAACAACAACAACAACAACAACAACAACAACAACAACAACAAAAAAAAAGAACACCACGGATACAACGTTACAACGTTCAAGTATACACTAAAGCAATGAAAAAAAAAGGTTAGCGATATTTCAAAATGGACACCTTGAAGAAGATAGCTAGCTCAAACATTGATACGCCGAGGACAAAACATAAGCTACCGCTACGCAAAGCGTGTGGTTAACTTACTGTTCCGGAAAGGACGCAACGTCACCAAAATATGCGCACTTCACCAGTGGTTAACAAGCGTAGCAAGCAGGAAGAAAAAAAAAAGACAGAAAGGAGCCATACTTATACGCCGCTCACTGTAGTAATCAGCGCAGCACTGGCGCATCAACGCAGCAAAAGAAAAGTCTACATGGCACCAGCGTCTTTCTCGGGTACTCATCTGCCGGCAGTGTGCTGAGGTATCGGCGCTGCGCCCTTTTTTTTTTCTACAATGAACATTGCAGCCCTGTTTTACACTAGTGCAGCCGATACGATGTTCGTAACAAAAAAAAAAAAAAAAGAAAGGGTGGCCACGTAGTATCTGCGTGCTTCCCTGAAAACGTCGTCGAAAGACGATAGTCGTCTGCCGGCCTTGTTTCGTGCAGAGCGTCGCATTTTCAGCGCAGCCTAAAAATCCCTGGAGTCTTTAGAATTGTGTGTCTGTCGATTTTCTAATAAAGGAACACACGACCTGATTACTCACGTATTGATGTCGCGCTTCAGATATGCGTAATATTTGCTTTTTGATCGGCAACGTTTACAAGTATGAACGCATGCCACCAGTTCAAGATGGCTGGGCGTTCAGAAAGCGTTCGGCAAGAACTTTGGCCGGGGAGCTGAATGGTGTGACAGACAGACCAACATTTTTGCATTATACCATTGTATCACGATATCGCATTGAGTTCTTGTGTACATATATGCCAACATTGCCATGTATATTAGAGCAAATGTCTTCACTGTAACGTAGTGATGTTAGTCGTGAAATATAGATGTGCCGAGGTGTATATGCCCTGTTACTGGAATGGTATGAAGCCTTTGTGTTCTGTATACATGCTGTAAATAAATTTTTTCTAAACAGGATAAATAAAAAAACACTACAAAGAGAAGGAACAGGATACGTGGATATTCGCCGTTTTTACCTTATCTGCGACGAGTAAACAAGCGTGTCGAGACAAACCCTTCACAGCTTCCGGCTGCGCTGCCGAGAAATCGTTCACGACACTTGACGACTGCTGCTGCTCCCGGCGGAAACGCACGCGAGGCGGATGACGGGGCAGTTGAGAGGAAAGGGAAAGAGGCGCATAGCCACTAAAGTTCCTCTTTTCCTATCTCTCTACCTCACCGCATCCCTACAGTTAAAAGAACACTGAAGTGTAAGAATGAATCAGATTACACTGACAAATGATACTCTGAAAAGTCTACAGTCATCAACTCCACCATTACAGTCTCAACAACAACAACAACAATAATAATAATAATAAACCGGGCTTTTACGTCCCGAAACCTCGGTATGACTACGAGAGACACCGTAGTAGAGGGCTGCGAAATTTTCGACCACCTGGCGTTCTTTAACGTGGACTGTAGCACGAGCCTGTAGCATTTCGCCTCCGTGACGTGCGGCCGACGCGGCCAGGATTCGATCCCGCGACCTTCTCGTCAGCAATGGAACGCCATAACCACAGGACTATACCACGGCGGGTGATTCTCGAGGCAAGCGTGGTGGTTTTGACATCGTGAAAGAGCGTACTTCAATACGAAAAAAGAAATCTTTTTCCCTCTTCAGTGCCGCTGTAAAGGGAAACTAAAGAGAAGCAATGACAAACTGCACTCCGATGCCTTTTAAAAGGGCCACTCGCATACCACCCCGCGTTTAAAGACGAGGGGGTGATTTTCTCCTCTCCTTCTTAGCACACGACGCATCCTCCTCGCCCCTTAGTTCTTGAACACACGTGAACAATATCAGCACTAAGCGCTAGAGCCTATCAGGATTTCGCTGTTATCGCCGATTGCGCAGTTGTAACCCCCTCCCCCCCTCCCTTCCAAAAAAAGAAGTTTAATCGAATGATTGTGCCCGACATTTATGCGAGACAAATAATAGATGAGTGACTGCATGGCAAAGCAGTGCAGGAGACAAATCACATGTGATACTTCGCGTATATCAACGAATCGAGAGCATGTACGCTGTATACGTCACGTGAACTACTGTCTGCGTCACAGTAGTGCGCCAAGAAGGGCAAAAAATATCAGGAAAGAATAATGCACTCTTTTTTTGTATTTTCATAGCCTGGTGAGTGGCCCCTTAAGCTTCACAGTCATAAGTTCATTATTAGCGAAGAAAATCAAGGTTAACGCAGAAAACGCCGCGCGTGACGTAACAAATTCGAAAACGTCTTTTTGGTATTTTCGGTGACGTTGACTCGATAAAAATCTTTGGAAACTTCGCATGCTATAGCTCTACGGGGCACCCAGAGATGACAATGTACTTGCCTGTTATCGATTAGAAGCTACGCACGACCCAGTAGACGCCTTCGAAATTTATGACGTCACGATGTTTGGTGCGGATATCTCAAGGTGGCGTCTTTAAACGTTCTCTCGCTTACCAAGCCTCGTGTCGTGGCAAGAGTGGTGTTTTCAACAAACCTGAGCGACTGCCTGTAGACTGTGTGCTCCCCCGAGTGTGCTCGTGATTGTGCGTACCTTCTTACCTCTCTGCAACCTCTTTTCTCCCCTTCCCCAGTGCAGGGCAGCAAACCGGATGTGCGTCTGGTTAACCTCCCTGCCTTTCCTTCCATCTTTATCTCTCTCTCTCTCTCTTTCTCTCTCTCTCTCTCGGAGCTGTGAAAGTGTGCTTTACTAGTGCGCGAAAAATCAATTTGCCCCCCATCAAAATGCAGCCGCCGAGCCGCCGGGATTCAATGCCCCGACATTCGGGTAGGCAGGCAGCCGAGAGTACACTCTAAGCCGAATTTCGGCAAAGTTGGACTAACTGCAGTCGTTAAACCAATGGACGAACGGTTCGTCCAACAGGGACTAAATGTGTGACAATGCGTGTCTTGCGCAAACGCCCGGCAATGAAGGGACCAACGGGGAGGGCAACTGCGCCGCGATCGCCTCCTGTCGATGCTGCACTGCAATGCTCGGCGTGGTCGGCGATCATGAAAACAAGTTAAATAGGCTATACGCCACTGCGAAAGTGAAGCACTATCAAACGAATAGAAGATGTTATTAGAGGAAAGTAGTACAACACGCTGTCAGTGCACACAGCAAGTGCCCTCGCGTTTCCACCATGCCGGCACGGGCGAGCCGAAGCCAAGTGAAAGTCTCCGCAAACACGGGAAATGCCGAGAACTCGCTTTAATGTGCTGAATAAGTTCGAACTACGGTGAACACTGACAATGCTAATAAAGGTAAGCTGTTCATCAGCGGTCGTGTGCCCACACAGTGACCACAAGTTCAAAGCGATATATATGAAAAGTAGGCTTCGTACGTCATTGGTATCAAGCGGGCTGCCGGTGTGAGTGCATCGCCGGCACAAGCGAAGGAAACGTCGCGTACAAGTTCACGAAAATAGTAGCGCAGGCAAACTTATGTCTTTTTATCCATGCGACAATTGTTATCAAAAATCCAACGTGTAGGCGATCGCGGATACGACTAATCGTGCGGCCAGCGGCACACAGGTTGTGCCTTACCAGCACGATGAAAGAACCGTGCCTGCGAACGGTCTCGTCGCTGTAAGTATACAGATATCTACATCACTCCGTAAGACACAGCGAACATGGGGCACTTACCTATTGTTCATTTGTGACTATAAAATAACGACGATGAAAACTTCACGCGAGCCGCATGTTGCGATCGCCGGCGGTCGTTTAGCCGTACTCGTCGTAAGCCTAGCGACGCCGTCGGCAAGCCGACACGGTATGGCATCGGCGGGGTACCTGCGGCTGCTTCGCCGGCTTTCCCGCACAAGCGCCGCTGCTATGTTTGTGTTTGCAGACTCGTGCGCCAGCACTGCGAACGCTGGTTCGGCCGACATGATCGAATACCAGCTGATAATTCGTAGTCTCGGGCTGGAGGCATGTTGAATATTAGATGGATCAATATTAAAGGATCGGTGCGCATCGGTGCTACGAATTAGCCGATGTAAATTTTCGCGTTACGGTATCAATGTTTATTGTTTTTTTAAGCCGAGTAAAAGTCACCCACTGGCACTAGATGGGAGGTCAAAATACTGTGCTATATATACCCGGGAGTCTGTACTCTGTAGTACAGCGCGGGCAGTCAGTGTTTGCGGTGTTTTACTTTGAAATAATAGTGCGTATGTATGTGTGTGTGTGTGTGTTGCATGAATAACATATACTATGATCTTCAGGGCTGATTAAATTGGAATAAACATAAAATATACTGCCCAAACGCAGTGTCGCCAGTTTTTTTTTTTGCCATTGGTCCAGACGGTTTAACTGTTAGTCGCGCTGGAGCATTCTACTGGGGCCAACATTTAAACCAAGTGGAGTAAGTGCTTGGGGTAACAGTTGAGCCCTTGCAGTTACTCCAGCAGTTAGTCCAAAATTGGTTCAAAATCTGTGGCAGCGCATTTAGACCCCTAAAGGACCAATGGCATACCCCACTTTAGTCTTTTTCGGCTTAGAGTGTACTTTAGCCACTAAACCACCACGGCGGGGAATGATAAGAAAGCCTGCGTCATAATAAGCATAAACACTGTAATCGATTAAAGGGACACAAAAGGCAACTGTTAAGTCGACGTTGATTGTTCAAATAGCGGTCCGGAAACCTCGTAGTGTTACTTTTGTGCCAAGGGCGGGCCTATTTTGAAATAAAATCACGTTTCAGTTCTCCGCATCGTGTTAGCGCACTTCAAATTACCCGCCTCAAGAAGCGGACCGACCGGACCGACTCACGTCACTGTTGCCGTGCACAACGTTGCCCGGCTTCACTGCGCTAGCAGCAGCAGACCGAAAGCAGCGGGAGCCACAGCAGCAACAACGGCCATTGATCGATTTCCCACCATTGGCTCCGAGAATGCAGACGTTTTTTGGTTCAACTGCGCCCCGCTAAATGACACCACCTGTCCAGTGTAACTACGCGAAAATTGAATTTTGGAACCACTCGCGCCATTCCCCATAGTAACGCCCGGCGGTTCTTTTTCTCATGAATCAAAAACAAACAAGCAGCATTTTATAGCGTCTCTTGATGCACGGAAGGTTTTTTTATTTAGTGCCGCTAGATAGATTACTAGTGATTAATTGTAGGCGGTCCGTCTGATGTCATCGGGATCATTGTGAAAATGTCCTACTGCGGCACTTGTGTTCTTCTGCATTCACCTTAATTTCTCGGTAAGTGGGGCACTGTTGTTGACAATATTGTCGTTTTAGATGTTGTCGTTTTAGATGTCATACATAGAGCTTTCACCCTGACGTAAATTGTTATTTGACTTTAGTGTCCCTTCTAGAAGTTTTCCCTACTTAACTATTTTACTTAAACGTTGGCGGGTACGTAACATAATCGCGACAGCCGAGCGCCAAGCGTACACTCACTGAACTAACGTTCGCCCTTGAGAAATGTGGCTGAGATTCACAGCTGCTCACAGTTGCAGGTTACCTGCAGCCAGCCTATAAAAGCGTCACTTAAGAAAGTATCATTATTACTAGTACGTTTCCTATTGCGTACCAACAGACAAATAAAAGTGAATACTTAATACGGACTAATATTACACTCAGGTACACACGCTCTTCCAACTGCGGTGTTTAAAAATATGTAGCAGCTTTACACAAGGCGCGTTCGACAAACGCTCCCACGTTAAAGGCAACACTTGGCTCGTGTACCTGCGTTGCACAGGGCCGGCGGTAGACGACACAGCACACTGAGCCGGCAGCATATGTATGTATACGCTGCAATTCTAAACCACACACGGCTGGAGCTGCGAGCCGTGTTGGTTTTTGCGCGACGTCGCAAACGATCGACACACACACACACACACACACACACACACACACACACACACACACACGCACACGCACACGCGCACACACACACACACACACACACACACACACACACACACACACACACACACACACACACTGTGGAACCGCAAACGGCATATAATAGCTTTGTATATGTAATCAAGAGACGCGCGTATCGGAGATCTCAACAGCACGTATATACGCGAACGACAGCGCAAACCAAACGCAAACACAGAACGGAAACGACAGCAGCAGCAGCAGCAGCAGCAGCAGCAGGAGCGTTGCTCCATGCAGTTGCGAAGCAGCGTCGACGACAGTGACAGGCACATAATATGTTCGCGTGCCATTCATCGTCCATGCACGCCGCCCAATGTGGTACACATGCAAGGTCTCGGAACGAGTGTATACGCTGTATATTGGCGAAGCACAGCAGCGCGTAGGCACGAAAGGTGCGCGCAACAACTGCACGCTGAATGCCGCTGTTGCAGTCGAGACGCTATTTAAATAAGCGCGCGTCAGCGATGGCGAAACGGGGCGCATATAGTATCATGCGCGCAGATATACTTCAGGCAGGACTCATATACGCGTCAAGTTTCGAGAGGAACGACGTCTTTATATTGCAATACACGCGCGGGGCTCACAGCAGCAGCCGCCGCTGTATATATGACGAAACCGCCGGTATACATGTAGATACTGCACGTATAGCGTGTATAATAATAAGCCATCGGTGTCGAAATCCCCGGTTAGCGGGCCTCTCGTATGTATACCGCCACGTACAATGTCCTCTATCTTGGAGGTCTTGTATGAACTACAATGACGGCGAATCCCGCAGCCATCGGTATATAGGTCGCATTTCGTCGGCCAGTGTGTGTGTTGGCGGTTCGTGCGGCGTGACATACATTGAATGAGGGATGGCAAAGAAGAACTGCGGCAGCTCCGCAAGCATTCCATATAGAATGCGCTTTATGAAGAAAAAAAAAAGGCTATATACAACCGTTTCTCTATACTGGCATCGAGCGATGAGTCAGACGATGACCTCCTGGGCCGTTCGCATGCTGCCTGCTATACATGCGGCATTAAAAACTGCGCTTCCCGGAACGCCCCAACACATAGCGTATAAATCAACATTAAGTCGAGAATGATTCCTAGGCGTCCCTTTCGTGTTTTTTTTCTTTCAACCTCTCTCGTCCCCCGAGGAATGCAAAGGTCACAATGAACAGTCTATATAGAAGCGTATACTATTGATCGTCCTGCGCGCAGCGCCGTTTAATAAACGGTTTAGCCAATCGCGTCGGAAGCAGGGAGCTTTCGCAACGACAGGCCGACGCATGACGAAACATCGATTTCGGAAATGAAACCAGTTTCTGTTCCTTTTTTGTTTTGTTTTGTTTTTTTCAACCCTTTCGGCTTTGACGGTGTCAACTGACACTGTACCGCACAACGTTGCACATAGCACCTTCTAGAAACGAAACCAATATTGTTCATTCTTGGGAGAATACTTGTTCAGTGATACCAACCACGATTGACATCGAAACTGTGGAATGCTTGCGGAGCGATCGGGGCACAAACGAGAAGAATCTTGGCCGAAGTCTTGGGTGAAAGCCGAGGCGCGTAAGAGACATTTTCGGGACGACGTATATATACCGAAGCTGTTGAAATAAGTATCGAGCCGACAAACACGACGTTGGTTCACATTTTGTGAACTCTAGTGACTGGCAGCAACAAGGAAGCCATTTTTCACTTCGCGGCCACAAAGCCCCGATGATCTAATTTGACGCCATGTTCATTAATCCATAAATACTTGCATCGCTGGCTCAATTTTTTTTTTCGTTTGTGGTCTTATGAAGTCCCACATAGCTGTAGTAGGAACACACGTACAATAGAAGTCTCCGACCAGAATAAAAAAAAAATGCATGACTTAAAGGGTCAAGACGAAAGCCCTGGATGCCCTAACAAACTCGAAAAGTATAACCGTCGGAGACAGCACGAGTGACGCAGAAAAAAAAAGCAATGACGACACTATTAAATAACAGAACTTTAAAAATAGTTGGCACGCATTCATTCACGCGTTTGTGGTGTCTTGACTTCCTTCTCGTGTCCGTGTTGCACACCCCGACTTTTAGACGTCACCACAATACGTCATCATGACCGTCACATATCACAACAAATTGTGAAGTCATCGTAACGTCCCACTTAACGTGACGTCACTTGATGACGTCATGACATCGTCGCTTGGTCGGAGGCAGGCCGATCGCGGAGGCAACGCGAAGCCAGGCGAGAAGCAGAAAGCCTGCAATTATACTGCAATGCTCCGATCTCGGAGGCCACGGAAACCCCCGTTAGGTGCAGAAAGCTTTCTAAGGTGGGGGGGGGGGGGGGTAGCATGCGGGTGGCAATAATACATCAGGGGGGGGGGTATTAATACACCTACTGAGAAGAAACTAACTGACAGGGTTTAACACCCCCGAAACCATATTGTGATTACGAGAGGCGCCTCCGTAGTGGAGGGCTCCGAAATTTTTGACACCCCCTCCCACCCACCCACTTGGGTTTTCTTCAACGCGCACGGGTCTGCAGCATTTCCGCCTCCATCGAGAATGCGGCCGCCACAGCCGGGATTCGAACACGCGACCTGCCGGTCAGCAGCCGAGCACCTAAACCACGTGGCGGGTGCTTAGGCTGCAGGGTTCATAACATTTTATTCGTGCATGCATGCGTGCGCGGCGTGTCACATAACAATACGTAAAAAGTAAAGAAAGAAAAAAAGTCAAATAATTATAAACGGAAATTCTTTCTCTATTCAATTTCTGGCGGCCACTGACCCAGCCATTAACTAGTCACGCGAAAAGGTCGGGGCGTCGCTAAACGCTATGAGCGTCATTGACTTGGCTACCTTTAAGCAACTTCGTCATTCTTTTTATCGAGTGCGTTGAATCCCAATAGAGACACCTACGAAGGTACAATAATATACGCGACCTCGTCAGGCATTGACGTATACAGTCGAACGAAATCTAATTTAAGCTGAGCTTTAGCGGCCTAATTGCACACACCTATAGCCATACCTCTGCATCGCATACCAATTATATAGAAAGGGATAAAAACTAAAGAAAATCTGGAAGTTCACTGATAAAGGTAAGCCAGAAAAGCCACAGGAAAGTCTTTAGCGCCCAATATATACAGTAGAGCCCGTTATTAGAAAATTAAAACGATTCGGCGAAATTGCTGAGGTCGATAAGCTTGAGTTCACGACAAACAGCGTGGGAAATTAAAAAAAGTGAAAGCAAGAACAAGACAAAGACCACAGCGTTCCATGATAACACGCAGGGCATAATCTGGCGCTATAGTGTCTATAGGAGCTTTAATACATGGCGGTTCAGCCAGCAAGGGAATAATACGTAGTACAAGGATTTGCCTACAGGCTCCGTTATTTACGCTTCGAGAGGCTTTTTACATTTAAAACTGGTAACTATATAAAAAAAAGATCAAATTAGCAGCGCTTCTTTCCCTTGACCCTTGTAGGATGACCGATTCAAGACGGCTCATTAGGGAGCCGTTGTTCCGCCAGAAGCAAAACACAACAAAAAAAATCACAGCTTATCCACTGAGCGAATGATGATCAGTGGGGCGAAGCTTCGGAAAGTTTTACCGGTAAACCATCCATCCGTCCGTCCGTCACTCATACTAGCGCCACCTGCTCAGTCATCCAGAAACTAGGCGGTCTCGAACCGGTCACATCAGAAGGACAAACCCACGGCTTCAGGGGATTCGCCCCTAAAAACAGCCACATGCGCGTTAGAAGCTGTAAGTCCGTAGACAAATTGATGTACCATACCCGTCACTTCCAGTAACTGTATACAATCACTCCAATGGTCTGAACCACAGCAGCGTCACGGTTCCCTCCAGCGAATATCGCAGGAAAAGAACCACGGGCAGTCCGCCCGTTGAAGATACGGCAAGTTGGTTTGTCGTACATGAACTTCTAGCGCGACACTATAGATATTCGATGCAATTTGCTGCTAAAAATCAGCTGGAAGTTATCGTACAATCGTCTGGTTGGATCGGCCTTTTTAACAGCGAGGCTTTTTCTTGATCGAGGCTTTCATTCTGCGCGCACCCTTGTACATCGCAGTGGGATTCACTCGCAGAAAGTAAGTAAATCCTGCTACCGGACGTGTGCCACTCTTTCCGCCATTCCCACAACACACCATTACGCACATTAATGAGCATACGTTACAACATCGGTAACACAAAAAGAGAGACGAAACACCACGGACAATGTCGACAACCGCAGAACAACCACGCCAGAACATTATGAACTGCACCAACTGAATTAACGCCATAACCATTGGCATGTACATTGAGCACTATCTGTCAGGAAAAGGTTGCTACGTTATACTCGCTGTGCGTAACCTCCTTGGTTTTAGAAAGCTTTAGCGAGCGTTGGGCCGCAGTGCCACGAATACAGTGAACTAGTATATACCATGAACTCGAGGTGGTTGAAGGTGGGAAGTAGACCCGAAGCGCAAGCCGTAAGAAAGTGTGCGTCTGCCACTTCTCGTTTAGTCCTTGGAATGTCCGCTTGATGGTGGTGCTTCTATATGGGGAATATATGATGAAAAGATGCGACATGGTGGTACTTGGAGTGTTGAATAGATGGACGAACGGACACACAGACAGATGTATGGATGGACGCAAGAACGGACGCAGGGGCGGATGCATGGATGAACGCAGCGACGGACGCAGGAACAGACGCATGTACGTACGGGCGGATGGACGCATGGACGGTCACACAGACGGACGCATGGACGGACGGAAGCAAGAACGAATGGACGGACGAATGCTTCACCCCACTCTCTCCATCATTCACTCCATGGATATGCTGCCAATTTTTTTTTCAGTAGATATCGCTAGCTTGTCTCAAAAAAAGATGGCAATGAATGTTATCGTCGTCAGTATAGTCCTTGCGGACAATACTTTCAGAGTGGAATGGCGACTAAACTATGAACCACGTCTACATAGTGTAGCGTCAATACAGAGACAGATGATGCCATGCCGTCCATCTGCCGTTGGGAAAACACACAGTCTCGCATGCCCCTGCCACTTTGCGAATGTATAACAGCCAAGTACTGTGGCAATAGCGGGCAACGCGCAGTGAGCCACGTTCCCAGAAAAGAGACGGCCCGTCCGTGATACGGCTTAACGTTTTCCCCCTTCGAGTGACGGTGAGAAATTATATACAGTGTGTATCTCGAGCTCAACCGAGCGACCGTCACACACACAATCGTAACACCTCGCTGTCGACGGGAGGGGCGTGGAAAAGGGCGCCCGATTATTTAATGACCCCGGCGCCGCGTCTATATCGTGCCGCAAACAGAAACACGTCGACGACTGCATGTGCCACCCTTAACACCTGTCGTGACCGGTCATTACAGGTGAATATTGCAGCGCGTCCGGCAGCTGCAGCTGCCTGCGATCAATACGGCCGCCACTGGACGTCAAATAGACCCGAAGACTAAAGTCACCTACTGCGTCTTCGATCCTTTTCCCCTTAGTCGATTACAATAATAATGATCGGCAGTGAAGCACAAGTGCGAGTTCGTCATTACAAGATAGCGCGCACTCAAGACAGACAAACAGTTGTGTTTGTGACGTGTTATGTTGAGGTTGCCTTGAGCGCTGGAGCGCGTTATATAATCAACAGTGGTCGAAATTTTCTGAGCTCTTCCCACACACGGGGCCCCCCCATAACCAAGTATGTCGCGGTTTTTGGGACGTCGCACCCCGGCAATCCTTATTATCGCACAAGTATATTATTTCGACAAACATTTAATTATTACATTTAGCGCCGATATTTACGCACGACCACGTAGCTCCCACCCTATACTCAATAAAGCAAACCCGTGCACATGCGACCAGCATATATCATTCTGTACAGGGGACACAATTCAGTTGCCATGGCAACGACACTTAAGAGGCTGACGAAAGCTGGTATATGAGCGTTGACAATTTCGCAATTATAAAGACAAAATACCATCGGTGCGAGAGCGCGAAAGAAAGAAAAAAAAAAGAAGGAAAGAAAAGAAAAGAAAGAAAGAAAAAAAGAAAGATAGATAGCGAGATACATAGATAGATAGATAGATAGATAGATAGATAGATAGATAGATAGATAGATAGATAGATAGAAAGGAAGAAAGCACGGTGCTATCGATAAGTTGCGAACGGCCACTCTTATTTACAGCAGTCAATTGCTTATTGAACAGCAAACTCATACGATAATTGGATACTTGGAAATGTACCTGCATTATTATCTCGGCACAGACGGCATGCGGCAGTCGAGAGAATATAGCGGCACAAATTCAAGACAAGAACGCCCCGGGCAGCTTGATTAAGCGTCCATGCACCCTGGAGAGATCGATCTGGTTTCCCATCATTTAAATTTGTGACTCGGGAGTCTTTTTGTTTGTTTGTATTTTTCAGTCACGGCATGCAGGGGATGAAACATTAACCATGCATATGACGAGTTTCAGATCATCGACCTATACGGCTGTAAAAAAAAAAAATTATCCAGGGAGCATAAACCAATCACTGTTTATTCGACCCACCCCCCTCCACAGCCACTTCAGGAAACCGTGATCGTCCCTTAACATCTTTGTACAATCGCAGTTGTTTGACGCACGTCAGCCGTATGGCGAAATGTAAGGACACGAATTCATCGTCACCGAAAAAAGAACGAATGCGACACACACACACGACCAAGAGAGAGAGAGGAATGGAGAGAGGCACACACTGGGGCTTTTAACGATTAGTACAACGCCGATTTATTGCCACACACGACTGTTAGGAAATCTGTAAGCACAAAGGTCACGGAAGAGCTACGCCAGCAAATTAATTTTTCGGGGTCGCTAGTCGGGAAATATTGAAAAAAAAAAAAAGAATATCGTCAGTTTTACAACGAAGGATAGACCCCCCGGTTTTTACTGCGAGAGGTCTGAGACACCGCAGTGAATTATACTGTATTTCGACGGTTATAGGTATACACATATATATGACTGCAACTGCACGCATGTCATTAGGTCGCCAGTTTTCTGGACTTTGAAAGCATAGTCTGTAAAACGTCTCCATTATTTCATGCATCGCCACTAAAGAGAATACGAAGATGACACTACATGTATATAAAAGCTACAAGCGTCACCATATTTTGCTTTTGGTGATGCTATGCGGTATATTCGCACTGAAACAGAGATGGCCAAATTACTCGTCTAATTAAGGTAATGAGGTCAAACCACTAATTACCTTTCTATAATCTGAGTCCGCCTCGGGCATGAAATGGTTACGGTGTTCGACTGTTTCGTCAAGAAAGTCGCGGGTTCGATTACAACCGCGGCGGTCGCGTTCAGATGGTATAGCGAAATTCTGTTGAGTACCACACACTATACGATGTCAGAGCAAGTTGAAGAAAGAATACAAGATGGTCGGAGTTTCCGGAGCACTTAACCAGTGGCGTAGCCAAAGGGGGGGGGGGGGGGTCCAACTTTTTCCGAAATTTCCCAATTTTGCTTGCACATATTATACACGCACACATACAAACGCACGCGTGAAGATACATCAAGTAATAAAATAATATTCTAAAAATGACACAAGGCGTGTCTATTTAGAATCTATATTGACACTGATGCGTACAGCATCGACTAAGATGGAGGACAGCACGCAAAACCGACTGACCACTTCCTCGTCGTCGTCTTCTGACCGCTCACATGTCAGCTACGTAGCATTATGTTGAGTTTTACGTTTCAAAGCAAGATGTGACTGTGAGAGACGCCGTAGTGGAGGGCTCCGGCAATTTAAGACCATCCGGTGTTCATTATGCACTGACATCACACAATACGCGGGCCTCAACCATTTTGCCGCCATCGAAATGCGACCGCCGCGACCGGAATCGAACCCGCGGCCTTAGGGTCAGCAGCCGAGCACTGCCACTGATTTATGCCGAGGCAGACAACATACATTAACCTCCGTATGCAGAAACGCTCCTCGAACTCGACTTTCACCCTTCGCTTGACAAGAGTTGAGCACTGCGCCACAGCTCGGCTCAAAAATGAGGCTGTGCTACTCAAGAATCACAGCAGATTACCGCTGATGTGCAGTGACTTCCCGTGCCTAGAGACGGCGCTCCTATCGGCCTTCTCAAATGAAGGTGAAGCGTTGAGTGAATGATTGATATGTGGGGTTTAACGTCCCAAAACCACCATATGATTATGAGAGACGCCGTAGTGGAGGGCTTCGGAAATTTCGACCGCCTGGGGGTTCTTTAACGTGCACCCAAATCTGAGCACACGGGCCTACAACATTTCCGCCTCCATCGGAAATGCAGCCGCCACGGCCGGGATTCGATCCCGCGACCTGCGGGTCAGCAGCCTAGTACCTTAGCCACTAGACCACCGCTGCGGGGCGGTGTTGAGAGAAGAGACGTTTTAGAATACGGGGGTAAGTGCGATTGCACTCCCCCCCGCACACACACACACACACACACACACACACACACACACACACACACACACACACACACACACACACACACACACACACACACACACACACACACACACACACACACACACACACACACACACACACACACACACACGCGCGCGCGCGCGCGAAAAAAATTTCTGGCTATATACGCCCCTGTTCTTGTACGGCAAAATCGCCTGTTCCGATTGATTTGGGTGCATCAATTTGGGTGCAGCTAATTAATAGAGCGAATCTTCAGCCACTTTCCAAACGAAGAATAATTTCTAGCTTAAAATTCTTATACTTACTCCATCACGGTCATTTTGAGATACCGCGCAATCTGTACTTACAGGACCCATTTTAACACTCACTCAGGCCAAACCATAACAAGGTCATTTTTCAACCAGCTAGTCGTGTCAATACACATAAGTATTCTTCATTCCCAATGGCCATTAGTTTTTGGAATAGGTTGCCAGTCAACGCTGTGAATCGTTTTACGCGGGAATCTTTTGTCAACTGTCTAGAAGAGATTGATTTTTCTAAATAATGCACACATGTGAATCATGAAGTATCCTATGTGTATCAATACTTTTTTTGTTTTCTTTTTGTGGAGCGTTATTGTGTTTCATGTTACCTCTATATATCCACTCCTGCCTGGGCCCGGTTAGTGCCTGCAGTATGTACAAATACAGAACAGAACAGAACAGAACAGAACAGAAGGTTTTATTCTGCTAAATGAAGAAGCATACATGTGCATAATATACAGAAAGAGGTCCCACAGTCAGAGACTGCAAGGGGACCTCTTGTACAATGTAGAATTGAGAATGATTGTGATGTACATAGCAGGGAGACAGAGCTACAGTAAAATGCAATCGAAACAAATAAAGTGAGAATATACCCTTGTAACCTCACAGAAACAATTTAAAAGCAAGAATAACGCGCCAACTTCAATGATAAGCGATTACGAACAAATAAAAAATGTATAAAAAATACAACGCACGTTTGATGCGACCTATCAAAAATGCGCTGCGCCGTTTCGCATCAATGGCCGTTTATCAAAGAGCGACCATCGCACGGCCTGTCGCGTCGGTCCGTTCCCGCGCAGCCATGGAGGAAGAGCGGACTCGTCGGCGCGAGTCGTCATCACCGCCTCGGGTGTCGACTCAACGCTGGCACCCTGGCTCGTTACATACGTCGCGTGACGACAGCGCACGCTATCCAAACGTCAAACGATACAACGTTGCGTGGCGTCTAGAACGCAGTATGTATAATAGAGAGGCGAGCCGCTCGCGACGGTCGCGTCAGTACACGCGTTTGGCAAACATGCAGTGTGCGGGGGGGAGAGGCGTATAGACTTCGCCGTTATACGTGTATACCCTATCATCATAAGATCTGTAGCACAATCCGAAGAAATGAGCTAAGCGTCCGGAAGTCGGGGTGGGTTATCGGTTCCCGAAATGTTGGCTATAGCCTTAGTCGGCTTAATCACGGAAATGACAAACCCAAGAGTTGCGACAAGAAGCATCAAAATGCATTTGTTTTTTTTTGTACAATATTATAGGAGTAGTATATCGCATCCCGCACAACAATATATCGGACAGACGGGCCATTGCCTAAATGGCAGATTAAGGGAGCATTGTTAAGGGAGCACAGGCATCCTTTTTTGACAAAGCACACACACCGAACCCTGCAACCTTCGAATAGCGCGAATAATCCTTTCCCTGTACAGGGTAGCCAGCTGGTCTGAGAACTGGCTAACTTCCCTGTCTTTTTTTCTCCTCCTTCTTCTTCTTCCTCCTCCTCCTCACTTTCCTTGCAATATTTGGTTTAGTACCGCGGCGAAAATTGCAAGAAGTATAGTCGACAGGGAAAAGGCGCACTCACAACTATAACCGTAATTTTCGCGTTCATTGCATATATATAAAGCAATTTACCCTATAGAGTGAGAGCACAGTGTCAACCACCATTCACGTAAGGTTCATGCGTGTGCCTGCAATCGAGCATGAGATTTTAAACGCAAATGCAAAATTGCAGATTTCCAGGCGAGGTGTTTTCAACCCCCCAGACTCCAGCACCTCAGCCTTATAAGGAGCGCCAATGCCCATGATGTAGGAACACACTGGCACATCCAATGTGAAGGGCGACGCGCCAGTCGGCTCTATCCGGTGTCAAAGATCGTGGTTGGGTCGCCCGCTGTAATGACCTCCACGCGACAGTATAGAGGCTCTCCTCTTCTCACCCCTATCCTCGCCCTCTTTTTTGGCAACAACACTAAGTGCGAGACGTCGAGAGAGAGAGGATGGCGAAGGAGAGGCTGTCGGTCGGAGACAATCGCAAATGAAAACAAGCAAGCCGCGTCTGGTCTGCGTGCGAGTGCGACGCCCTTCGTCGTACTCGCGGGGGCAATCACAAGCGTATGCGAGTGCGTGTATATATGGTACACACGACTTACACAACCACAGCGTTTGTAGTACGCGCAGTACACTACGTATCAATCAATCAATCGATCAATCGATTAATCAATCAATCAACGCAGTACACTACCCAGTATGCAACATTTTGATAACTTAGTAAATGAAGATAATGAATGAATGAATGAATGAATGAATGAATGAATACACAGCAATCCACACTCAGTAGAGCAGTCAGAACAGTCATGGGAAATCTGTTACGTACAGAAGCACAATTCGTGCTTAAGCAAGCCTTTTTTTTTCCTTTCGTGTAAACATAGCCGGCTATGTGTGAAGACGATTCTGGGTTGATTGATTGATTGATTGATATGTGGGGTTTAACGTCCCAAAACCACTATATGATTATGAGAGACGCCGTAGTGGAGGGCTCAGGAAATTTAGACCACCTGGGGTTCTTTAACGTGCACCCAAATCTGAGCACACGGGCCTACAACATTTCCGCCTCCATCAGAAATGCAGCCGCCGCAGCCGGGATTCGAACCCACGCCCTGCGGGTCAGCAGCCGAGTACCTTAGCCACTAGACCACCGCGGCGGGATTCTGGGTTCCGCATCACTCCGAGAGAGCTCTTTGAAACCGAGACTGCGAATAGGCGCTATCGAAATCTACAAATAATTAACCATCGCAAGCTCCGGCAAGCGATGTTTCCACCTGTGTTAAGAGGTTCGATTGTTTGCTACTTATTTCGAAAAAAAAAAAAAACATGTAAAATTTTTGTGTCAGTACTTTTTAAGTACACTTTTGACCTTTATTGCCTGGCGTTCCTTGCCGTGCTCCTCAAAACATCATTACCTGCAGCAGCTTCTAATGCACCTCAGCATTGTCCTTTAAAGGGAAACAGAATAGAAATAATGATTCGATTTGGATTCATAAATTGTACTTTTCAAACTCTAATTTTTTCACTATCATAGCTTTATTAATAGAAAAAATACAGTTCAAAGTTTCGTTTTTATTTCAAATTTCGCGCCGAAATGGCCAGGCGTAATTAGCGTCCCTTTAATATCCCCGGAGTGTTTTAGCGCCTCTTACATTATCACTGGACCCTAAAACCCCTGGCGGAAATGCTGTCGGCCCGTGTGCTCAGATTTGGGCGCACGTTAAAGAACCCTAGGTGGTCGAAATTCCCAGAGCCCTCCACTACGGCGTCTCTCATAATCATATGGTGGTTTTGGGACGTTAAACCCCACATATCAATAAATCACTCAATCAATCAATCAATCAATCAAATCAAAACCCCTGTAGTCCACTTGATATCCTGGGTCATTTTTAAACACGAATTTGATCATAGATGATGGTATTTTAAGCTACTGCTTCTCCCCCTCCCTGCACTCTTATAGGAAAACCAGTGGGTGCCCGGCGGTCCTTTAATCCCCTGTGCGCATGCCTGCGGCCGTTATGATGTGTAAGCTTCGCTTTTGCAGTAGCAAAGCTCCCAAATCTCGCGAGAAAACGTAGGGAGCACGCGTAAAAACCCTCCTCGCCGTTGCCTATATATCAGCCGCGCCCACCGACGGAGACAATCCGGGCAGGCACAACAGCGCGTTTGCCCGTTGCACGAGCCTATACCTTGTTGTGCCACAGACATGTTCCTCGTTCGGGAGCACGTCTCACGAGATCGAGCCCTGTTCCGATGAACTGTCTCCCCCCTTCCCAGCGCCGCCTTCCGTGCAGAAGAACCGTGCAGTTCCGGGGATAACGTCGCTTCCTCCGCCGAACCACTTTGCAGTTCCGGGTATGGCTGCGTCTCCTCATCCGAGCCACTGTGCCGTTCCGGGGAACTGGTCTCGCAGAAGAGTCCCAAAACGCTATTTAAGGCCGTGCCGGCCCCATGTTAGGAGATTTTGCCCCCGCCGACGTTGTCGTGCTGGCCGGCTATGTACAAACGACAACCTGCTACAGTAAACGCTACTTATGGTCCTGTTTTCAAAACGGATTGCCTCCCTGTTTCGCCTTAGGGCTAAGGCTTCAGCGAAGTCCGCTCGACGGCTCGCCGCTCTTCGCCACCGCTACCATCGCGACAGAGCAAAATTCATAACAACCTATAGACGAGGGGCCCCGCGCTTTTGCCGAGGGCTGCCACAGCCAGGTTTGCACGTTAGCTCCTGGCACTGAAGTGTGGAAATTCCTGCTAGTCTGTCACAGGATGCTGCTTGACTCTACTCTGCAGTCTACGCCAAAGAAATACCAAGAAGGCCACGTTAAAGAGACTGACAACTGGCCTAAATGTGTCCCAGTAGAAATGAAAAGACCATGAAATACAGTCACAGATTTCAGCGTTTTTTTTTTTTGCATTGTGAGCAGGATTTACATTTTTAAACCTGTAATGTCCAGTGTACCATATTTGCTACATTGAATATAATACATCAATGAATCTAGTACTGTAAGTGTCATGATAAGCAGCTATTGCAGATTTGACATGTTATGAAGAAGGTACAGTGACTTACATATTCTGCAATAGTAAATAATTATCTCATACGATTTCTCATTAAAATATGCCTCAAACAAATTTTAATTCGTATTTTTCTTGAAACGAACTAAACTAGAAGAGTAAAAGCAGCCACCGTTTTCTCGCAATTTTTTTGAAGGCATGGAGAGAGAGAATAAAACGAGGGAAAGGCAGGGAGGTTAACCAGAAAATGGAGCATCCGGTTTGCTACCCTGCACTAGGGGAAGGGGAAATGGGGAAGAAAGATTGGAAAGAAAGCGAAGAGGGAAATAGACGCGCGCGAAAAAAAAGGGGGGGGGGAGCTGGGTTGCTACAGTCTATACAATAGGCCGCTGCCACGCAAAAAGTTCAGTAGGGCCTTCACTGATTTTCTGTGAGCACACAAATCATGTCGTCTTTCCAGCACTGATTGTTCAGACAAAGGTCTGTCGTCAAGGCGAGCTAACGCAGCAGCTAGTTGCCGCCTTTGCACGCTGTAACGAGGGCAGTGACAGAGAACGTGCTCTATAGTTTCATCGCTGCCGCAATGACCGCAAGCTCTTAACTGTTCGTGAGCCTTACGGGGTTAATCGCACGTAAAAGCAAAGAAACCGTCACGTGGCGCAGCCTATAGCGGAGGAAAATTGAAGCTGAATTACGAAATGTGGAGTCGATCACTTTCCCGTAGTTACGTAGCCCGAGGCCGTCTTGCGCGCCTGTACTCAAAATTGGGAGTATTATTATGCAGCCCCGTTCGATTCCGCGCTGCTTGCGATGTAAAAGAAGGTGGCACGCTGCAAAGCGGCGCTGCCGTCGAGGCCGCCAGTGGACGAAGTCGAACCGCGGAGCGTGGGCACAGTGTACTAGAAGTACAGTGTACTTCTAGTACATTGTAGCGTGGGCGCGGAGTGCAGGCATGCGCAGCGAGCCACCACGCTTGATCGTGAACCACTTCCGCGCTCAGTGTTTGCAGCACGTGTGAGTGTAAGACTTCATATTAGCTGCGTTTAAGACAAATTCTGATAACAAATGTTTCGCCGCGTTTTCCACTTCACCATTGCGCGATTAGACTCCCCGAATCAGTAAGATTTCCGTTCCGCACCAAAAAAAAAAAAAAAGGCACCATAAAAATTGGTTGCCAGACCCTTCGAATTCCCAAGATCAACCAGCTGCGCCGTAATTCTTACAAATAGCGTAAAGTTCTCTCTCTTTTGTTTTTCATGATTATCAAATAGTCTTAATATAAGGCTATGACGGCACTCGAGATTTAAAACAAATGGGAAAAGGACGGTGCTCTGTATACGGTCCTACAGCGGAAGGGCGGTACCAGGATTTTATTTATTAATTTTTTTTTTGCTGTGAAGCAGGGGGGGGGGGGGGAGGGGCAGGCAAAAATTTTGTGGGGAGCTCTTCTCGCCCTCCGCTGGCACCACCCCTGCAAAGCGTGCTCCGACTCCACCTGACTGAGACGTTCACAGGTCGTCATAAACCTATATCAGGCGATCTGCCAGACTATATACACGGCGTCTCATATCCATGGAGCCCAGTGTGTTCGTTCGGAAAGTCAAACAAAAACGAATCAATAAATCGAGAATTCCCTAACGCGCGCCTATTGAATTTCCGCTGAAAAGGCTAATGGTCCTAACTCCCGGCGATATCCGATCATTCGCAGCGTTGCGAAATCCACCATCACTCTATATATATACGCCAGCCATGGCAAGGTTCCCGAATTTCGTCACCCCATCCTATAGGTTTTCCACCATCGACGATTTCCTTCGCCTGGCAACCGTTCTGTTACCCTACAGCCGTCCACCAGTTATCTGCCTATACGCTACGCATAACGAGGTCTTCGCATAACGAGTCCTGTTAACGAGGGCTACGCTTAACGAGTCCCGTTAAGCCAGCTTTTAGCTGGCACGGTGTTTCGGTTTATATACGTAACAACGTTAGCGCGATACCGGGTAGTCAGATGCGGTTGCGACGCTATAGGTCGGACGGCAATTACTTGGAGACACGTTCTCGCGTTCCATATGCTTGTGTGCCGAAAACAAACAAACAAACGAAAAGCAGATTAGAACGTGTTCACTGTTGCGCCAATGCGGAACAATAATAGCTCTGTGTTTATTCGATCGAGTTAGCGCAGAGCATTGCAACATAATGCGAAACACGTGCCCGAAGATGCAGCGGAGACGACGCCATTCATTCATTCATTCATTCATTCATTCATTCATTCATTCATTCATTCATTCATTCATTCATTCATTCATTCATTTCGTCATGTTAGTATTTTCCCATGCTGCCGGCGCTCAGCCGTCATATAAAACGCAGCCGTAAACCTTGCAATTGTTTCTGTTACTAATTATCCCCCTCCCCCCACTCCCCCTAAATAGTCAATAATTTGCAAGAGTAACTAAACACGAGCCTAACGTTCATGAGCGTGAGGAATCATCAACGAACGAGAAAGGCGAAGCATTTCCAATCCCACGTTATCTAATCAAAAGGAATGCGCCGCCTTTCGCTATTGTATCAGATACCTTTAGACTATGCCGGCCTCTTCCCACATCATCACCCTGACGTAGCGCGTCAGAAAAATGAAAAAAAAAAGCAAAGTCGCACTAAAAAGCTCGGATCACGAGAAAGGTTAATCTCAAAACACACCCCTCATTGACTCTTTCATCCAGTGCTTTACAGTCATATTAATAAAAAAAAAAACACACGATAGACCCACCCTGGTAGGATAAAGGTCGAGTATCGTATATATTCCGAGAGCAGACTCATCACGAAGTTTCAAGAACGCGAAATGATAAGTGTATTCATATTCTCAAAAAAAAAAAAAAAAGAACACGTCGAAGATAACACACGAACTCCGATAAAAGGCTCTCAACGGTGCGTTGAAAGACAGCGTGGAGGGAGCGTGATTGAGGACTTGACCAAAAATAACCGTCGTGGTTTAACATCCCAAAAAGCAAGATTTATACCCCCGTTACAACGCTAATCTAATGTCATTTACAGCGAATCAGGCGGACCTAGTATCGTTCCCCTGACTGCTGTCACACGACGAAAAGAAATGGTATTTTGAAATGATGACCATAACGGTGGCCCTCCCGAGCTGTGGAAAAATAAAAAAAATCTATAAAAGCTTGCACATAACATGCGTGTATCCACTAAAATATTTTTATAGGAAACAAAAGGTGCTCTTAGAATATGAACGCGGCCGGTTCACGCAACTTGCCAAAGCTGCACGACACACTCGAAAACCAACATGGCCGACGATATAACTGATTGATTGATATGTGGGGTTTAACGTCCCAAAACCACCACATGATTATGAGATATGCCGTAGTGGAGGGCTCCAGAAATGTCGACCACATGGAGTTCTTTAACGTGCACCCAAATCTGAGCACACGGGCCTACAACATTTCCGCCTCCATCGGAAATGCAGCCGCCGCAGCCGGGATTTGAACCCACGACCTGCGGGTCAGCAGCCGAGTACCTTAGCCACTATACCACCACGGCGGGGCGCCGACGACGTAACTGAGCGTGAGTGCAGAAATGAGACGGCGGCAGAGATTTCGTGTGGAGTCACCCCCTTGGTCACCACAGCACGTGCAATCGGGCGATCACCATTCAGGCAACAAAAACGACAGCGCACAAATGAAACATCGCCGGCGTTTGACCAGTGGACAGTAGCTTCTTCATTTAGAAATTCTCGATAGGTTTATGTCATCAAACCAATAATAGAGTTAATCTATTAAACATACAAGTTATACAAGTTATTAGACATACAAGTTATACAAGTTACATACACATAAGCTAACTACCATATCCCCCGTCCCCCTCCGAAAAAGAAATCACTCGCGTCGAGATCACCTATTTGGTCCGAAATCAAACGCGAATGTGTTTCGGCAACTCATTCGACCAAAAATCATTTTCGTCAAATGACCTAAGCTTCCCCGTGTGACAGCAAGCAAATGACATTACAAACGAATTACATTCTCTGTAAATGACATTAAATTTGTCATTTGACAGGAGTATTTATTTCGAAATTTCGAGATAGTGCAGAAGAAATTTTTCGCCGGGATAGTTCGTGCATATCGGTGATGTAATTCGTCGCATGTCCCATCGGAGGAACACGCGATAGAAAAAAAAAAGCTCCGCGTTTTCCCTCCTGCGTTCGTCCGATGTAATGCGCAACAATTCCCATCGCTGATGATTGACGCCGTTGCGGAGGGCTCCGAAAATTTCGACCACCTGTAGTTCCTTTAAGGTGGCCCTGAATCTAAGCACACGGGCCGCGAGCATTTTCACCTGCATAGATAAATGCGGGCCGCCGTGGTCGGGATTCGATCCCGCGACCAGCGGGTCAGCATTCGAGCAGCATGACCACCGTGGCGGGTATAGGACTTGACTAAACAAAGAGATCGTCGCAGTGGAACATTTGTGAACCCTTCGTGCAGCATTCGAATGCAGAGACTTCCCAGAATGCTGAATTTTTTAAGCAGCGTCGATGCAAATATAGAAAACATGACCACAAATAATGTTGCATCACTGTTACTATAAATATTCATGATGTCGTTTACCCTTTCGTACCAGTTTGACCTCTTGTGCATTCTATAACACATGTATACATAGCCTTTTCGTGGGAACTGCTGTGTCTGTTTTCGTGTAGATGATGTAATTATATTGATTGACATTACCATATTTCTGTATAGTATGTTTTTTATTTGTATCGCAATGCTTCCGACCCATTCATTTTAGGTACCGGGAGCTAGTCAAGCTGTTTTAATACAGCTTTTACACCAGCTATCTTTAATGCAGTCTCAAACATGAAAATAAAGATTCAATTCAAATTCAATTAAATTAAAATCACGCATAATTCCAATGTTCTGGGTGCGGGCCCCGCCAAAGGGAAGGGTATTTCTTTCGTCTCCATTAACTCGTTTCAACTGAAGCCACAAGTCGGTTAAAAACAACTAACAATATCACCTATGCTTTCCTTGACCTAACTGTTGGCTGCATTCGTATGGCCGTGCCTAATAAACAAACGAGCACTCACAGAATTCCCCTTCTTCCTTATCGCTTCCGAGTAGCACGCACAAACTACTGGCACGAATTTTACGTTATTTTTCTCGAATACGTTACCTTAAATCTGTCACACAGCCATTAAAATTTTTCGTGAATCAAAGATAGCGAAGTTTCTCTATTTTTATTTAGCTGAAGCTCCCGTGACTGCCGAATTTACAATATTTTAGCCACCATAATTATACTGAAGACTCGCCGACTTCTCCTTCATGGTTGCCAACCTGGAAACGTTTCTCCACTGCCACCGGCCGAAGCAAGATAATAATGACGTAGCAAGTTTGTCGCTACGCCTAAGAATGGACTGCTTTGGTTCACAAATTAAGCGGTCTGAATACCATTTAAGCCTAATATTGTTTACTGCGTCGTAAGCCTATGCCTATAAACAAATAGTCCGCTCACAGCGGCATTCTCACCGATATAGCTGTTGTAGATAAGATTACAGTTCTGACGTATTGTTGAGTTAGGAAAATATAGCGTCATGCACTCATGTGACTTCGTGCGAGAGATTTTTATCAGAAGGATTTTCGCGTGCTTTCTCTGCCATATCTCTCACGAAAGACTGGCAAGATGAACAAAATAAATAATCAGTTTCTAAAAAAACGGAAAAAAAAACACACACACACACGCACGTTTTCAATATCGATAGACGAGAGCTTGCCCTTGGTGACGGCTATCTGCAAAGTCAGCCAGATTACTTCCAGAAACAAACTTCTAAGACAACGAAGAAAAACATGCTTATATAGCTGGTCCGGCTGGACAACACGCTGACCTCCGCGTATTGAGTGGCAGTCACATTCTGCCTGCCAAAAAGCGTGTTTTGAATGCGAACTTCGGCGACTTTGAGCCTATCTATTCATCCATTCATCCACCCGTCCGTCCGTCCGTGTCTATCTATCCATCCATTCATCCACCCGTCCGTCCGTCCGTGTCTATCTATCTATCCATCCATTCATCCACCCGTCCGTCCGTCCGTCCGTGTCTATCTATCTACCCATCCATTCATCCACCCGTCCGTCCATCCGTCCGTGTCTATCTATCTATCCATCCATTCATCCACCCGTCCGTCCGTATCTATCTATCTATCTATTTATCTATATATCTATCTATCTATCTATCTGCTTATGTTTGGGTGCTCTCGCGGTCACCCCCCTAACTTGGCGTGAACCAAAATTAGCATGGGAGGATAAGATGGTTCGAGGAATATGACGTGCTGGTCACAATCCCGTCGCGTACGTTGTCAAACCCTTCCCGCAAGACAGTGGCACATACCCACGGGCCGGTATGTGCCGCTGGTATGCGGGTATGTGCCACAGGTGATGGACACCTGGTATCTACCCAGGAACAACGAGAACACACATGGGTAATTTTCACGCGCGAGCGTTAAGAAATACCCGGCATCGGTGGCATCGGCCCGACGAATGCAAAGAATAAACGTCAGGGTCCCAGCTGGAATCCAACCCAAGCCTTCTGCGTGACAATCAAGCATTCTACCACAGAGCTACGCCAGGTCTCGGAACTACTTTGCAAATAGACGCTAATCTTCGTGAAACGTCAATAGTGGTTGCAGTGCTGCCTGCCCAGTTTTATAAACATTACATATGTACTGCTTTGATACAGCCGTATCGTCGGGTTAACGTCAATTGTGGTTAGCTGCGAACTGAAGTTTATTTATGTAGCAGTGTCCAGGGCCAGCATCCTCGCGAGCATCAGCGCTTCATATCAGCGTTTAAGGTGTTGTTAATACGCATGTTTCAGTTGACATCGTTGCGCAAGTGCCAACAACTGGGTCATATAAAGATTTGCAACTCTTCAACACATGTCTGTGCGTGCAACATTCGTACATATATTTAGCGTCGTTTCGGGACGTGTCGCTCAAAAAGAAAAAAAAATGCAACACGGTCACCTTCCCTCCGCATGCTTCGCATAACGTCGATTCCCAGGTACGTGGGACGTGCCGATTTTTTTTTTCTTCCGTTTTCCACTGGTTGGGATAAACAGAACTTGACTCACTAATCGACTCAGACGACAGGGGGCAAAAGTTTTTTATTTTCTTTTTGTTACGGCTTATTCTGGCAGTACAGCCGTTTTCAAGGCTACCGTGGCAGGGACACAAGTTTTTTTATATTTTCTTTTTGTCACGGCTTATTCTGACAGTAGAGCCATTTTCACGGCTTCCGTTCCGCTTTTATCAAGACGCGCTGCCGCGCTTTCAGATACACGTGCGAGTCGTGGACGATACGATTGTCGCGTCAAGTTCAGTCACAAGCTCGTGATTATTGTGACTAACGCTTCGCTATCACGCTAGCACATCTATAGCGTGACGCATTCTCAAGTATTGATATCGAGTATCTGTACCAACAGGCGTCGAGATTAGAATGATGAATCAACATGCGAATGAGACTGCGACGGTGGCTTTTTTTTTTGTTTCTTGTGTGTTCTACAGAGGCCTGTCTAGGCGGTCGAAATTTCCGGAGCCCTCCGCTACGGCTTCTGTCATAATCATACGGTGGTTTTGGGACGTTAAACCCCACATATCAATCACCAATACAAAGGCCTGTCTAATTAGTACAGCGATACAGAAATTCTGTATTGTGCAACAATCCTGGTACAGCAACATACCCCAAAACAAATCTACAAGTCACGACCTGGTAGAGGCGCCCAAGAATTGCTTTCTCGAAAAGGTACCAGCGGTTTAATGAACAGCAAGGCGCTTTGGTGACCTGTACAGCTGGTACATACACTGCGACTCTCAGACAATGTAGAAAACGCGCTGCGTACTTTTTGTTTAGCGCCGTTTTCGACACCGTTTGATTCCCCGTTTCAAGGCTACATTTCAAAGCACGTACACGAATGTTCGAAATTGACATTCTTCAGGGGGACGCGATGTGGAATAGAGCCCACGCCTTCGCGCCTTAGCAACAGCACGGCAACAATCCCAGTGACAGATCCAGTGCACGGGCCGTTACAAACAAACGAACGTTGACACCAACCGCTGACGAGGAATGAGCTATCTCGCCGCTAACACCCCAACTATCGCGACGGAGAAAGTTTTCAGCGGGGCAAGTCACTTGATACACCCGGCAGATCTTACCCCGTAACTTACACACACACACACACACACACACACACACACACACACACACACACACACACACACACACACACACACACACACACACACACACACACACACACACACACACACACACACACACACACACACACACACACAAGGGGGGGGGGGTGAGTGAGTAGTTAGTTAAAGCCCCCGCCAGCGCTTTCCAGACCATCGCAGCTACAAAGTTCTTCGAAGTGAAAACTTTTGACAAGCGTGTCAAAAAAGATTCCAGGCGGCGACAGGCTAAAACGTGACAGTGAGAGATTATCAGCGTCAACGGGTCAGTACCACAGTGATCTTTTTTCGCCGTCCACACCCGGCGTTTGGAAAGTCAAAAACTCGACGCGAAACGTGTCCTAACGGTTCCGAAGGCATTTGTATTCTTCGTTTTTGCTTATATGCAATCATCTCTGCACAGCGGTCACAAGTCGTCACTGGCAGCTATTACAACCCCCCACCCCCCTCTTATTACGTTTCCCACGCCAGCACCCCAGAACCGATTCTTCCCCCCCCCCCCACCCAAAAAAAAAAAATTAAAAAAAGAACGGCCCTGATCAAGACGACGTTGGGTGCCAAGCGTATTATAACTCGGCGGGCTTATCATCTTCTTCTATTCTCATTTTTTTTTTTTTAAAGCTAGGACACAAAAATGGTTGATCCGACACAACATAACAAATGCGACGCGAATATGCAGTTGTACTCCTGTCAATGTTACAACGTTCCTGTTTTTTTTTTTGGAAACAAATAAAGAACAAAAAATATTTAAGCACCAAGGTGTTACTTTCCGAAACCAGGATAAGATTACGAATGGACCGAAAAGAAGAGAGCAATTATGGATCGCCGGTTACGTGCACCAAAACCCAGATACAAGATGTTTTCTTTCTGCACTTGCAAATAGAGGTTCTCAATTTTTGTTACGTCCCAAAACCAGGATATGTTTATGAACGACACCGCAGCTGGGATTCGACGCAGCGACCTTCGCGTTAGCAGTCGACAAAAACGTTCTCGAAGCAATTAGTTGGTCCACCAATAGTGTGTCCACGAACTGGCGTTTTCGAAGTGATCGCTCAAATACGGTTTCTAGCAGCCTTAAGTGCTGGTTTCAATGTACTCGGTCCAACTAAGGGTATACCATAAGCGGGATTCGAACCAGCGACCTCCTGCTTACAGATGGCGCCAAGCTACGGGACGAGTGGAAAAAAAGAAAAGCGTGTTTTTGGAGCTGAGAACACGAGGGCAGCATCGTTTCCGGTGTCTCTTTTTCAAGCCCGTTTATTCCAGATCTATCCGGTCGCGTACCCAGCGATGTTCTGGAAAAAAAAAAAAAAAAGGTGGCGCCCGCGCAGACACGCAGTCCACAAACCGGCAATGACGAAAAGTTCAGGAAAACACAAAATGATAAAGGGGGTAAAAAGGAAATTAATGCATGACGCATCTGGGTCTCGTCTCCACGAGGAGGATGATCGCTTGTGCGGAAGACAGATTAATCAAAGTCAAAGCGGAGAAGCCAAGACGGGAGGCCGATTCGCCTCCACACCGCAGCGCTATCGTTTATTTGTCGTTTTCGGGTTCTGGCTGGCTAGCGCTCCGCCGCAGTCGACAAAAAAACACCCAGGAATGACTGAAAAGACCGCGACACAATCTATTCTAGGCTTCGCACGACATATTTATTGTTGTTGGCGGTTTACACTGTTCAGACAAGCGATAGCGCTACGACACACGCAAATCTGCGCTCGATTTACGGCTTGTTGAACCCCAGGCTTGTATGAATCGGTTGTCTGTCTGGGTTCTTTCGCTTCTCTATTTCGGCGACAGCGGAGTGTTAGCGTCAAGAGGAAATGAAAACGCCGCGCACTTTAGTTCAAAAAATGACGGCCGGGAAATAAAATTGATAGAAAAGAAAAGAAAGAAAATCACCGCGTAGTTCGTTGCTACGACAGAGACTCATGCACTGGCACGCTCGATTGACTATTGAACCGCTGGGGCAACAAGGTCGTGCCCCGGTGCTGGCTCGCTCAACAAAACCCAAAATAATGAAAAACTGCAGCGCAGCACGAATGCTATGCCGATGTTACGGAATTTCCAGCACGTCGGACGAAATTTTGCGCACATCTTCTGTCTCCATCTTATGTTGCCGCACCGCTTTTACTTTTTTTTTTTCCTCACTCCGTCCCCGTTCGTCCACGGGAGCGGCTTGCCATGTCTCGAAAAAAACGGATACACTCGCGGCGTAAAAGAAGTCGGCGCAAAAATGTATCGCGGCAAGTGTGACGGGTGCCGTGGGAAGGTCGCGTAACAGCACGTGAGTTTTTGTTTTGTTTTTTTTCCCTCCCAGCCGCGAGATGTTTCAGCACTTACCTCGCTTTCATCCTTCCGTACGCACAGACAGGCTGCACGTCGCCGAAAGCCGTCCCCGTCATAGGTCCGAGTCGAGTTGGGCTTCTCTTTCATGCTTCGAGGAGGAACAAACACGGGCCGAGCACTCGGAGAACGCGAGACGGATGCAGCTGCCCTTACGATTTCATCGCTGAGCGGGGGTATCGCGGCACGCAACCTTTCCGAGCCGTGCTCTCGCTTCGATTCGTCTCACGGCCATTTTCGAGACTCGGGTTCGATTCGATTCTACTGCCCGCAGTGTGTTAAGCACAACGGTGAAAGCGTACGTTCTCTGACGTCACAGCAGACCTCTAGCGCACGTACCGAACAGCTTGCTTCAGTTGCGTAGTTGCAAACAGCAAGAGGTGAAAGCACACATCTTCTCTGTAAAAAAAACAACACCATAAAAGCAATAAATTGTAATAATAACGTAAATATTTTATGTATTTAAATGTCCAAAGTTGTTACATTTTACCCGAAACACACCGAGAGCTCCAATTTGCCCAATTACGTCGCTAGGAGCGCTCAGTGCGTCCACCTAACCTCGCTGATTACAAAAAAATATTTGAACCAGCACGCTTATCAGCACTTATCAATGAGCTTTCACTTACGACGGGCATGCACCTATCAGACTTCCGTTTATTATGAGTCAATCGCTACCCGTTTGATGTCTTTGAAGAAAGAACGTTCGAGATGCCCACATGTCACGATGAATCGAACACACTCTACCTCAACGTGTGCTGTAGACTGTAGTTTCGCTTTCATTTAAGTCACTCACACACAAAAAATACAACCCTTTTGGCTATGACGCTTGCCAACATCCCTGCAATTTATACAATAATTAGCTTATTTTTATTTATTACTATTGTACATATTTTAAAAAACAAAGCCATTTTGAATTTTCAACAAAAAAGTCGTTTCGGTTTTTGTCAACACTGCACGTTACTTTGCGCACGCATCACCGTATTGGCATTCCATAATCGCAGTCGCAAACTATCGTCTATTGTAATAATACTTATTTATTAAGTTGTTGTTTTTCCAGCTTTCATTGACAATATTATTGGCTGTGAAACTTTGATGCCATCCGATGACGATTTGATGACGTGCACGTTGGCATGCATCTAACTTGATTGTCGTGTTTTGAAGTTCCGATGATTTAGCCGCGATCATAGCACAGCTGTCACAGTACATGCAATTTTCAGTGATCGTAGTTTACTTTTTTACAACCGCGCATGGCAACTGCGGCAGCCTAGTGCCACAGGCGTCGCAGGCGCCTGTAGAGCCCTCTGTCGAGGCACGAAAACACCAAAATTTTCATGAGCAATGTTTTGAGTAGTGCTAAACCAATTCGTTTCGCTTTTAATTTCCTTTCGTTTTCTTGTATCCGGCCTCGCAGGGACTCCCCGTATCCTCAGGTAAGGACCTCGTACGCAATCCGCGCCTTCTCGTCGCAGCTCTGAAGTTGGAGAGCCTTGATGACGGGCTCGGAAAGTGATTTCGCGATCGGTCGTCCTCGACTGTCTGCCGGCGTCGTATCGATACCCGTGAGAAATATGCGGCCCTGCAACTCCACATCTATCAATCGTTATCGCAGCCCCATGCAATGTCACACCTTCACTTTTCCAAGCCGGAACTGCGCTTATCGATTACGTAATCTACGCGTAAGCGGTCTCACTACCTTGACTGAGCGCCAGTGGTGGTTCCTAATTTTTTTTTTCTTCTTTCATTTCTTTGCCTTAGCGCACCTTTGTAACGAAAGCTACTGCCTGTAAGCACGCTTCCACTGTGAGCGCAATCGAGTTCGGACTTTTTTTTTTTTTTTTTAGTACGCTCGTGAGCGATTTTCTCGTAATGACACCAAAGTTAAGGAGTCGCGCGGCTGCCTAGCCGAGATAGTCTGTATCTTTACGGTGGTTGGGGGACCGTTCAAAACGGCGCTCCTTGTGTTGACGCGTCTTTCACAACACCGCAGAACCTTTGAACGTCGAGATGAGAGCGACGGCCCGGAGCTATCGTCCCGTGGAGTCCGCAGCTGAGTAAACGCGATGACCCATGGCTGCCGAATCTGGAGGAAAGAGCGAAAATGTCGTCTTGGAACCTTACATCCACCAGGTGAGTTTGCTGAATAAGCCACCTGTGTGCAGCACTCAGCAGTGTAGTCGGAGTTTCCTGTTGGGGTAGCTGAATTCGTGTGTGGGGAATGTGAACGCCGTGCTTATTTTACTGCTTATTAGACAAATGTTCGAGTGGCATAGTGATTTTAGAATGCAGTGCGTACCCGAATGGTTCTGATCGAATAATACCCTGTGCTTTTCTTTTGATCACAACATTTCATGCTGTTGCGAAATGAGAGGAAATAAAGCGACGAACTTTATGCGATCTTGATTCCTATGCGGATTCGAGGAGCGCGATACACCATCAGATGTATCCCCACCTCTCTGAATTATTTCATAAAAAATCCCACAATTTGGCAACAGGTGCTGGATGATCACCTGAAGGATAAGCACCTGATTGAAGTGATCTTGTAAGAAAGAAAGCAAAGTACGTCTTTACGGTGTGGTAACCCAGGTGTTCCCATGGAAGCAGTGACAGTAGCCACAGAAACTTCACGATGAAAGGGCATTCACTGATCCACTTCATCAACAGAGTTCCAATCACCTTTATCGAATGATTCATAGGGAAATACAAGCACTTAAAGCTTTAAGTCCGTGCAAACGCATATGCACACATGGGTGAGCACGTATCATTGGCACGTTATGCCGCATTATTTCGTACACTGGTTGTCCAACACGGTGGTGTAGTGGTTATTGTGCTCGGCTGCTAATCCGAAGGTTGCGGGTCGATCACAGTTGTGGGGGTCGGGAATGGTAGTGGCCTATTAAAAACATCATATGGTCAAAATTCCGAGAGCCCTCCACTGCGGCGTCCCTCAATCATATCATGGTTTGGGAAAATAGCACCCCAGATATTTTTTCTCGTATGCTGGTGTATTGCTTGAAGTACCACAGGAGAAGTCACTCAGATATACTAATGGAGGCATCCTTCAGCTCTCTATAATAATACCAGCTTCAATAAGAATGTTATAAAAAAGCAGAGAACAGAATGAAGTTCCTCATCACGAAAAATAAGTTCCCGCAAATAAATGCTAGCTTTGTTGACCATCTGAATTCCAGGCTATTCTTGCGGACAATACTAGTTTGTTTCTTATGTTCAAGACATTACAGTTCAAACTTGCTATTTGGCATGATTCAAAAGCTCAGAGGAATGGTGCAGGGTGGACATTTAAATTAACTGAGGCAATCATCCTTTTGAAGACAACCGTTCGAACTCGTCTCTGTCACTTAAATTCGACAACTTAGTTGGGTTGACATGGCTAATTCAGAGGCAGACGTAATAAACTAATCTGTCATTTCAGGTCGGGGGACGGTCGTCGATGCTCTGTCTTGATGAGTTGACGCTCTGCAAGCCACTGATACTGCAGGAACTTAAATTCTACGAAAACCTACCGGATGTTCTCAAACCTTTCACATCCGAATACAAAGGTATGTCGCTTTTGTCGGTAATGAAAGTGCAGATCGCTTGAATGGGCCGGGCTGTCGTAGGCTGTGATCGTATGCTTTTGTTTCTGCTTGGCGTAACAGAGGCAAAAGCACATGTGTAACACTATATGATAGTACGAGTTTACGTCAAATAGCAGTTCCCTCCCTCTGTTCTTCGACCTCCTTGATGATGATACTAATGCAGTAAAAGCGACATACTGCATAGCCAACCGAAGCACATTGAGTACACGCGCATGCCAAAGAGAATTATTTTGTTTTCCAAGTGCTGGCAAAATCTCGTGTAAAAATTGAAAAAGAAGAAGCTAATGAGAAATAAAATGGGAGACGAAAGCAATGAAAAAAAAAAAACGGAAAAGTATTTTTAAAAAGCAGAAAAGACTGGAAATGGGAATAAGAATGAAGGAGAGCAGGAAAGGAAAAGCAAGCCGAAGAGAAACAATGAAAGCTGCCCAACTCGGTACTTTCCTCAGGCTGGTCATTGCTGGTGTGAAGCCACCTCAATTTTCTTGCGGGCAGGTTGTCTCTCTCTGTCGGTCTGTGCGCCCCCAGTTTATTTTCATTGCCCGCAGCTAATCTTCCCACACTCGCTGACTCAGTCGTCGCGCTGCTTTTATAGGTGTCGTTGAAGTGGCGTTACTGGAGGACCCCGATGGCTACCTGACACTGACAGCGCATCCCTCGTACGACCTCCTGAAGAATGGCTGTGCCTCTAGTCATACCATCGAGGGCACCGAAAGCCTCACGAGCCTCAAGGCCAGAAAGTACAGGTACATGGAACCGCTACATTTCCATGCTTGACAAACGTGCTGGTTTGAAAGGACACTGAACCGAAAAACGATTTTCCTCGTATTAGTAAATTACTGTTTTATAATTCCAGGAACACCGTGCTTGCTGTGAGAGGTTGCTAAGTAAGCAAGAAAACGCACGAAGAGAAAACGAGGGTGATGACACTACCTTGAATTTCTCACACCAAACGCTGCGACGTAATAGATGCTGACGGCATCTGCAAGGACCTACGTAGTTCATAATTGCGGCGGCTCCATTTCCGATGGAGGCGGAAATGTTGTAGGCCCGTGTGCTCAGATTTGGGTGCACGTTAAAGAACTCCAGCTCGTCAAAATTTCCAGAGCCCTCCACTACGGTGTCTCTCATAATCATATGGTGGTTTTGGAACGTTAAGCCCCACATATCAATCAATTATGTAGCTCATAATTGATTAAAATAAATTGCATTGGCATCTGTAGAGGTGAGAGACTTTACATATCAACTTTTTAGAAAATTTCATTGAGCCGGTATCATGAAAGTACAAAAGTACACTTTGGAATCTGGGATGTAACTCGTGAAGGTGTCGATGCGAAATTTAAAAACAAAAGTTTAACCTTGATCTTTTCCTCTATCAACAAATCTATAGGGAAATCAACAACATTAGAGTTCTTCGATTATAATTTATCAGTTAAAGCTAATTGTTTTGTAGTGGTATCCATTAATTGTTACATGTGGTGCTGAGCTCAAGATTGCAGTTGCAGTTATTCTAATGGGAAAAGCCAGAAGAGCCATTTGTATCTCGTATCATTGCTTGCGTTGTGAGGGCAGACAATGCAGTGAGCTGACATATAACGCACAGAGAACGTAGAATGTGAAATTGCTTGTCAATAAATCCAACAGACACTCAAGCATACAGGGTGTCATTTTTTTTTTTAACTGTGGTGCTCTAATTGCGAGATAAATTGAGATGAATCACGGTGCACGAGAAGTCTCCCTTTCCACCTGCGAGATCTCGACCTGCACCTTCCGAATGCTTGCCCATCCAATGCACCATTCAAAGCTTTACCAATTGAGCCAAGATGGAAAGCCTTTCCCCATCTGCTTTGTTAGGTATTTCTGTGCATGTAATCCTTACGAGTGTTAGTTGGTGCATCTCTTAGCCTAGGCCGTGAGTGTGGAATGCTTCTTTGTCACCAGGCATGTGATCTCTGCAATAGGCAGCATCTGATCTATGAACCCACATGTGCTAACCCAAGGCATTATGCTTGCAGCAGGCCTACTGCCTTAGGTCAGCATACGAATGTTTGTGTCAAGCAAGTAAACGAGCCCTCTCGCAAGAAGATTGGCTGTGTACCTGCCTGCTTCGCTGCAAATGTCTATAAAGACTAAAGTCTTCTGCCGGCCGTCTTTGTGATGAATAGCGTCGCATTTTCAACACAGCGCATGAAACACTAAAGTCTTTAGACTCATATCAAAGTCTTTAGACTTACATATCTATGCACTTTACAGTAAAGGAACACACCACCTAATAATTACATGTTGATGTTGCACCTCAGATATGTGTAACATCGGCTTTTTAATCGACATTGCTCACAAGTAAGAACAGAGCCACGAGTTAAAGATGGCTGGGCATTCAGCAAGGGCTTATACTTTGGCTGGGTGGCTGAATTGCTTGACAGACGAAAATTTCTGTGTTTAAGTATCCCAAGAAAAACAATCATTTCTGAAACTGCACTTTTATTCGCCCATTGCTTGTGATTGCAGGATGCGCTGGCAGAAGGCCGGCAGCATCGAGATTGAGCCGGTTCTGATGGACGGCACGCAGCTATTTGAAGAGGATGATGGCAAGGACAGCTTCACGACGCACAACCCGTGGATCGTTCGCTGCCACAACCTGCAGATTCAACGATTCCTCTCGTCTTCTGGGAGCCCCAGAGGTATGCTAAAGCTGCGTTCGTGCTTCCCTGGACTTCATCGCACAGACTCGCTGCTGGCTACTTCTCAAACTTGTCTGTGCACAGTATGTGATTGTCCGCGTGGGTGGGGTGGAATCTAAGTGACTGGAACGGTAAAGTGGTTACCCAAAAGAATTGTGGCTCGATCCTGGCCGTGGGGTAGTCACATATTAATGGAGGCGAAATTCTGGAGGCCTGTGCACTGGGATTTAGATGTACGCTGAAGAGCCTCTGGTGGTCGAAATTTCCGAAGTCCTGCTCTGCAGTGTGCATCATAGTCGTATTGTGGTTTTGGCTTATGCAATCCCGGTAGTTATGATACTACCCGAGTTTGAATTAACCCTTCTGTGCCCCCAGAGTTCCTGCTCCTGGAGAATTTGACGGCCCGTTACACGTTTCCCTGTATCCTGGACCTGAAGATGGGCACCCGGCAGTATGCAGACGACGCTTCTGAGGAGAAGCGCCGAAGCCTTGACGCCAAGACGGCCGCCACCACTTCGAGTCCACTCGGGCTCCGGATTTGCGGCATGCAGGTGAGTGCGAGAAGAGTGCCTTTCCGTTCCTCTTCTTTCGGTGCCAACATCCTGCGCTACGGTTGGGTAAACAATGTTGTGGGACTTATAATCCGCTCGATCGATGATGCACTGCCATTTCTTCATGACATTTCATGCTGGCTCCACTTAATATTCTGCAATTTCATTTCGCTGCTTTTTTCGACCCAAACAGACTGTCTGCTTGTAAGCATGACACCTAATAAAGGATACAAAAGTAAAAAACAAGTAATGGCAAATCCCTTGACATATGTAGCTTTGACATTTTTGAGTACCATCTGGTATGGCAGATATATGAACAGCAGGTAATGTCAGAGTAGTTCGAGCAAAAACATTTAACAAACTACTTCAACCACTTTAACAAATATTTTTCAGATGGGATGGCAGAGCGATTCGCATGGTAGTGCGCATTGTGGTGTTGTTGCTCGAGCCACAACTTAAACGCATGGCTCATATGCTTGCTGTGCTGTCAACGTGCAGAGAATGTGCAAAAGAAGGATTTCTCTCTGGGGTGGCTGTATTCTCTTCCACCAGCGTTTTCTTGAGTTGCACATTATCGAATCCAAACCAGTTAGCTGTCAACCTTAATATACGTGTTTTGTTTTTAGGTGAAACCATCTTTTTTTTTCCGCTCTACTGAACGTTCATAGGACATGAATGTGACACTGCCCCGTCACTGTCCAAGTGCATTGCTATTGCTACTCTGAGGCCACAACTAGATGGTAATGGGACAGCGTCGCATTGATGTCCTGTCACAAAGTTCACAGTCTTGTGAACCTGCTGCTACAAAGTGCGTGACAGGTAGACTTCCAAATATTTGTGGTCACTGTAGTCTCGGACAGTTTCTACCAGCTCGTAATCTGACATCTTATCAATACTGACGACATGATTGTTCGCATAGAAAGAAAAAAAAAAAAACCCGAAAAACATTGCAAAGCTGAATGTGATCGAGGGACACTTCGTGCACACGCGGGAAAACCACACACGTGCGTATGGCGTCGAAAAAGAAAAATCGAGGGACACGGATACCACAAAATAATCATATGGAAAAGTGCTCTTCTATGCAGTGAAAACTCTAAGCGTAACAAAACAGAGGTGGATTATCTTTTTGTTTTTGGTTGGATGGGTAGGAAGAAGGCACATCAGCACATGCGCCCGCAGCACCAAGAACACAGACGTGAGCTTGAGGGGCACGGGCCCACCTCACTCACACCCGCACAAACTAATGAGTGCTTGCAATTGCCTTGCTGTCACTGGGTCAAGCCGAATTGCCAAATTTCGAGGCAAAATTTCTGGGTTGTTGGCGGTGAAAATTCGTTATATGAAGGGAGTCTCCCACTTCGTTTCATAGAGGTGGCAAATACATGTGATTCCATGGTGTAGCGGCAGGGAACAGAAAAGCATTGCAACATGGAAGAATTCATTGTGTGGAGTTTCATTATGCAACACCAAAGAATTAATTGTATGTAGGTTCATTACAGCCAGGCTTGAAGGCCAATCCCATGCACGCGATTTTGTAGCGACAAGTGACCGGATTTGCTGTTGCGGAGGCCCATCTGTCTCCACCGCTTGTCGTATCGTGCGTTTATTGACAGCTAGGAAAGATCGCTTGTAGTCCAGAAGCCAGCGTAACGATTTCCAGCAACATGGCCGCACTCCTGGTCCTTGCTTCGGTTGCAATTTGCTCTCGGTGCTTATTACTTCAAGGAATGCAAGCTATCGACCACCTATTTCACATTCCCATCTCGCGCGGAGACTCAAAGAGCCGCCGTATTTTGTCGTAAATCTTGTTATGGAAGGTTTATTATGATGTTTCGGCCACAGCTTGCGACAATTATGGTCGCTTGCTGCAATGTGAGTTCAACACGCAAAGCGCATCGTAGCTGTCGTAGCAAATAAAAGAAGGTTGTGAAATGCTTTTGTGGCTTCCTTATGGTACACAAGACCGTAATAAATTTGGCATTTTGTCATCTTCCAACTTTTAAACATTTTATGGGTATGCACGCAATGGTTTTCATTCAAGCAAGAAAGACACTTTGTCGCCGACACGCGGTGGCAGCCATCGCGATGCAACGGCCAACAGAGCAAGTTTGTAGCTTCCGCTTGTCGCTGTCGCTAGAAAATCACTTGCATAGGGTTTTATTTATTTCATTTATTTATACAATACTGCAGACCAATTTAATGGTCCAAGAAGGACGGGCAGAAAAAAAAGAATGTTCACGCACATACAATGCAATGCAATGTAACAAAAACAATGAAGCAACAAAATGCAGAATTCACTTGGAACTACAAAATAAACAAGCCACGGTGAAACCGACTTTTCGCACAAACATAGCAGGGTTTCCAATCCAAATAAAACTAGAAAATCTAGAAAACCTTGGCAAATAAAACTAGAAAACCTTGGCAGTAGATAGCTGACTCGAGACATGCTCGTTTGCTTTCTCCACAGGTGTACCAACAGAACCTTGGCTACTATAAGTGCCACAACAAATATTTTGGCCGGTCACTTAACGTGGAAGGCTTCCGGCAGACCCTGTGCCACTTCCTGCACGATGGCATCCGCTTTCGCTTTGACATTCTGCTGCCCCTCATTGACCGGCTCCAAGCACTCACCAAGGTTAGTCACTCTCATATCATTTTCATTACGTATTTATCACTGAGCATGGGTATGGCCACAGCTGCCTATCAGTCGCGATAATTGGTTACAACCTAAAGAAAATGAATTGTTGACTCCACCTACAGCCATCGCTCTCCCTCAGTCAGAGACTTTGCCTAACTGCTGCATCCAACAGCTTCTCACTGTTTCGGATGGTTGATATCTTACAGATTCACGTTTGTGTCACTGCTTATAGGTCTAAAGAAAGAAATGTACATTCAAGGGCTCGTTTTTTTTGGTAGACACAATATTGATGAGATCTAAAAGACAATCATGCCCAAGGAAAGTATATGGGATGTTATCAGAAGTAATTGTAATGCAAAAGTGAAGAAAGAAAATTAGACGCAAAGATAACTCGCCGTGAGGAGGGACGGAACCTGCGACCTTCGATTGACGCGTCCCATGCTCTACCAACTGAGCTACCACAGAGGCTGCCCCCCGTCCACTTTATCCGCTCTGTATGTGCAATCAACATGGCAGTGTCAGTCGGCACTGCCAGTAGACATGGCGGTAAGTGTAGAACACTCTTTTATCAGCCTGTTTGGCGTCGCGTAGCCCAGGTGGCAGCTGGCCAATAATTCCTCGTGTATTAGTACCTGAAGGCACCAAGTCTGCCAGAACGATAGCCCCACTATGGGTGAAAGAAATTAGTGCACATCTAAGGACTCATTTTCTCTCTTAGATACAGTATTAATGAGATCTAACAGACAATTATGCCAAGGAAAGTTTAGAGGCTCTTATTAGAAGTACGTAATTGTAATGTAATTGCGAAGAAAGAAAGTGGATGAAACTCACCGTAGGCTGGGAACGAATCTGCGACCTTGCTTTCATACAAGGATTCTGCACCCCAGTTCATCTCCCTGTGAATTGAACTCCTGATAAATGGAGCATATTTTCCTGGTCCTTTCAGGTTCTATTTATTGAGAGTGTACTGTACTTACATTCCCGAATATGCTAAGTTGTACTCTCGAGCAACTCTCACCTTGACATCTATCTTTATGCAGGCAATAGAGCAGCTGGAATGTTTTCGTTTCTACACGAGCTCACTTCTCATCCTGTACGAGGGCAAAGGACCCGACGGGAACTCAAACGACTGCAGCGAGGCGCCACCGCCGCCGCCAACCAAGGAGACCGCGTTCACCAAAAAGTCGCCACCGTCGCCGGTGGATGTCAGGATGATCGACTTTGCCCACTCGGTGTACAGCCCAAAGGACGAAGGGCCCGATGAGGGCTATCTGTTTGGCCTGAGGAACCTCATCATGCAGCTGCAAATTCTGAAGCAGGACAACCTGAGTGCCGCTGCGGAGGCCCTGCAACTGAAGTGTGATAACGCTTCCACAAAGCAAATAGAAGTGGCTTCAAGAGCAACAAACAAGTGAAACGTTCGCACAACCGAGAGTGGTTGGTACGAAAAATCTTTGAGTCGGGTGCTGGTTCTGCTGAGTGATCCCTGGCATTGACACAATGCAGTAGCGGTACAGTGGAAGAATGACTACCATGGGAAAAGTATGAGTAGCTGAGCCAAGTGAACGGCTAGAAGCACTAAGAACAAATGAATCAAGGTTGAGCGTTGCGTGTTTCATCTAGTTATGACTAGATCGGAGTCTTGCGTATCGGAAAAATCGTGTGCAGATTGGCTCACTAACGGCTGCGAACTGTCGGTTAGTTGTTCTTGCAAAGATGTGCATGGCTTTGGATTTTCCATGGCTGCACCCCCAAGCTTTGAAGGTTTCAGCATTGCCTGTTCCACTGGCCTTTAAATGATCAGCAGAAGAAGCAGAGGATAATTGGGGACTTGGAAATTGCACGATCAATGCCATTTTGGTCACACTCATATAGACTATTCAGTCTCATCTCGATCATGCATCATTTGCATGTGGAGATTGCTTCAAAATCTGACAGTGACTCATTATTGTAGCTTGTTGTTGCACAAATCCCATGTCTCCAAGGCTTCAAGCTTCAAAAATAAGCCAGGAGAACTTGAATCTGAGCTTGTGGTTCGCTGATGCGAAGCACAACACGAAGGAACAGCACCGAAAAAAGCAAGGTGTTGGTATTACTTCATCAAAACTTGATTGTGCACTTGAGCAGGCAGCCACAGCTCTTGGGAAATTACGATACAGACTGATGAAAAACATTGTAGGTATCATATGGTGCAAAACAATGATGGCACTGCTTTCGCAGAGTGGGTTGCTTAACCAAAAATCATTGATAGATAAAGTCTACTTGGTGGCCGTATTTTTAATTTTCTGGAGATGCTATTTCGAGTATGCAAAGCTGGACCCAGTGTCGAGTGGCACACATTGCGACCAAGGACTGGGGTCTGGAACGTGGCTGAAGACAGTATAGTGCGGCAGTTTTTAGTGTTGCTTATAAGCGCTTCTCTATACAGATACTTTTAGTCATTCCATAAAGGGCGCTTCATTGCTTCCAAAGGCGGTACTGTAGCATGCGCGATATTTGCAAGCACTGGTAGCAGCGAGAGCAACTTGACCACCGTTGGTTTACTGTGATGGCTTCAGAGATGTGGAGCATGATATCAGTACGCAGCGTTTGCTTTCTTTAATGCTTCGTTATTCGACATGATGATCATCACTGTTCGCTTACTCTGTTGCACAGTCGTAAGACTTCTCTCACACGTTGAAGTTTTTTTTTTTTTTTTTGCGAGTAGTCGGTTGATGGTACAAAATTTGCGGCAGCCCCGAGGCGTGCTGCTGCCAGCACACAACTGCCCTCGATCGCCACTAAGGAGGCATACGGATTTTAAGAGTTGTGCAGGAAAGACATGTTTTTGTGCCACATTGCCCCTGCTTGCTTTCAATGCCAGCCCTTCATCATTTCACGGCACCAGCATTCTTCCAAGTTCATCCATTGTTTCACCTCGGCATTTCTTGTTTCACCTCCGCATTTCTTGTTTCACCGACGTTCGGATGTATGAGTGCAGCCTTTCCTACTCCGAGAATGTCTGAAAGCAAAAAAATTGTTTCCCATAACCCAACGTTCAAACTGTTTTTCGTTCATGCGTGCAATGCACGGGCCATTGATTTCTCACTAGTAACCAAACCTATACTAAAGGACACCGGAGCAGCAGCTTCGCACTGTACTCTCACTGACAAGAGTGTACGAACTATAGTTTTACAGAAGACCAAATAATTCTCAACATTTTGGATTGCACTGTGCAATGAATGATACATTGAAGCACAGACTTGAGAGAAAGTTTAGGACCTACTATTCAACTTCCTGTGTGCAAGAATGTTTTGATTTTTCTCTACCTCTGTGGCTCTGAAGCTTTCTTTCCAAGTCGGGTGCTGGTGTCGCCTGGGAGCAGTTTTCCATGATGACATGTCATCCAGTCATCTCGTTGGTGTAATTTTTTCGACGCCATAAAAATTTTGGAAAAGAATGAGAATGTAGCGTTGTTGGTCGTTTCAAACTTTGAGCAATATGTGTGCTTACCACGAAAGTGTTGCACTTTCGCTGCAGAGGATTTTCGTTGTCACAAGGAACGAAAAAGGAAAAGAAAACTGTATTTTTCACGCTTGTCTAGTTTGGCTGGACTTTCGCAGAGGTTTTGTTGTATGTCATTCGTCTCTTACCGGCAGAGCTGCGAGCCTGTGTGGCAGCTGTTTTTTTCCAAACCTCTGTTCTTTGGTCCTAGCCGTTCTTTGCTGCATCTGAACCTCTGAAGGTTGTGAACCACAGGCGAGTTGCTAGAATTCCTAGACATTTTTCAGAGCTCCCCAGGCGCACTTCATTTGCTCAGCAACTAACATTTTTTCTTTAGCTCTCATTTGCAGTTGCCACGGTGGAATAGAAGTTGGCAGCGCTCAAGCCAATTCTTGCAGCATATTGTCATATTGTAGTCTTTCAGGGAGAATATACTCCCTCTCATGTGTGAGGCACTTTGCAATTTGTTGTTCTTGTTTTTTTTAGTAAGGTCGATTGTGATGAGAACTTTGTTTTTTTTCCGTATGCGTTTTGTTACCGATGGTGACCGTGGCTGCGTAGGTAGGCATGTTCTAGTGAATTGTATAGACATCAATTGCAGAGCGACGCATACTTTTTTGCAGTCAAGGCAAGTTGAGTCGAGGCCATTTTTTTTTTAGGGCACAACAATAAATCGACGTGTCAACAACTTGCCATTGCGCCAACGTTGGCGATGAGGGGGTATGTTTCATACCATCTTTTCTTTTAGACGCTTTTGGCAACATCCTAGGAAGTGACGGGTTGAGGTGTAGCATGTTCTTTAAGGTTGTTGACTCACAAAAAGAGAGTATGTCTGTTGCTTGTTGTATTTTAATATGTACGTCTACTTTGTAAGGAATAAAATGTTTATGCATGCAGCAAAGTGTAATGGCTTACTAGTCTTTTTTTTTTCTTCAGTTTTTCTCATTGAATATTTATTACATCATCAAGGACAATAGCATTCCAGAGTGGGCATTGTGATGCTAAAAAAATAGTTTAGTATAAAGTGCATTTTATGTAAAGAACGAGAGCTACAGGGTCCAAAAGACAACACCAGACAATGGAATATACCGTACGTACGTACACATATGAAGTATCTTCGTTGTGTCAGCAAAACGGATCAAAACGAATAAAGACGACCACCTTAGAACGTTAGACATCGAATGGCACTGAATAATGCGAGAACAAGACAGAATTTAAAATCAAGGGGTGTAGCAACATATAAAATTGTGAAAACGGAAATAAAAATGAAATCACGGGCAAAAGGAACACCTTATGTCAATAATGGCAGCAGCATTACATAGAACAAGAACTGATAAAAAGATAGGGTTACGTATTGCCACGTGTGTAAGTGCACATATATGTGTTATCTTTAATGTAGCGTTTTGCCATTTTTCGTACCCTCTGTGGTTTTCCCAATGTGGCATAAGCATAAGCACAGTCGTTGCCTGGTGTCAAATATACACTTGATGCTTGCACTGGCGGTTGCCGAATGTCGGCTACCAAAAGTGCTGCCGAAGGAAGAGTTGCCAGTGTCAGAAATTGGGGAACTGGCGAGCTTTACAGTTATGTCTGCTGCCGGGAATCGCTGTGTAGGAAACATGCAACAGCTGGGTTTGATTACAACTCAATGAAACGGAAACATGCCGTGTAGGCTGAATCACTGGCGCCGAGATTTCGGAATATAAAGCGTGTAACTTCGTAATGTTAAATGACTGCACACACAAAAAAAGTGAAGCACAACAGTGCTGCGCAACCAGAAAGATTCGGTCGTTAACTCCCCCTGCCTTACCAAGTTTTATAATGTGTACCTGCACAGTGCTCCGTGATTGAAACACGATACCTGGAGCGTGTGACTACATCCAGACTCCGGTGGATAGTCGTCAGATCGTGTTGTTTCTTGGTGGTTATGGCGGAGCGCAGCTTGTCGTGGCTTCAAATGACTGTTTTACCGAAGACATGTGCGCGCCGCCATCTTTGGCTGTTAGGCCGTGAAAGCTCGTATGCACCAACCCAACCATTTGCATGCGTCCACCGTAACGTCGTTCATTTTGATCAATATTCAAAACACAAAGGTTAAAAATATAATAGCCCATCATGTCAGCACTGAAACCCCTACGTGGGGCGCTACACGCCACCCTCCAGCCAGCGGGCGTGTGCCTGACACATAGATGATACAGGGTTTAACGTTTCAAAACCACCATATGTTTATGAGAGACGCCGTAGTGGAGGGATCCGGAGATTTCGACCACCTGAGGTTCTTTCGCGTGCAACCACATCTGAGTACAACGGGCCCACAACATTTCCGCCTCCATCGGAAACCTTGACAGGTTTCAAAAACTGCTGTAACGGGTGACCTTTACGCGCTAACTGTGTAGTTTGCTTATAGTGAGTTCTTATTTTGGACTTGGGTACAAGGGGCTGGCGCGAACGCCGAGCCCCACTACCAAAATTTGCATGCCCCAGCTATCCCAGTTTGGGAAAGTGGCGTGCTTCAGCCACCCGCAGTGCAATGGGAGGCCTCGGCACGGAGCCCCGGCCATGCTGATCACCGGAGAGCTCGACACCAGGTAAGTATGCCAATCGCTGCGCGCAGTACGAACCCCATCAATTTAGACCCCCAATTAAGCGCCAACTGGCAAGCTAGTTTGGTGCATGCAAATACAAACGCGCCGACGACCACTTTGTGTTTTCAATTTGAGTACATCGTCATAAATTCGCAGACCTCGCATGTCTATAAAGTCAAACAAAACAATAGTATCTTTCTAAAAAATGTTTTGAGAAAAAACACTGTCGAAAACGTTGCATTTTTTAAGGAATACTACAAACGGCTGACCATCACGTGCACACGTGACCTAAACTTTATGATTGGTTGCTCAGCAGGGCGCGAAGTACGAGCGAAACAGCGCGAAGTACGAGCACTGTCGGCTCACCGCACGGAAAGTAAAATTAATATTGTGCTTGCAGAAAGCGCGCACATGCACGAACTTCGACGTACTCAAGTACTTTCCACAACGAATGCCAGATACACTGTGACTGCACATATCGGTACACGTATGGTGTGCTGCGCATCGTGAGAAAGGCTGATATAAATAATCGATCTCATCGAAGTAATATTGCGCTCCACAAACTTATGCCCTCTTTCCATGGCAGTATCGGATGGTCCAAGTTCAACGAAGAACTTCTTGGCGTGAGCATTTTAGCCCATTGCCACAGCCACAAACTTGGGCGGCCTGGAGAAGTGGTGCCATCTGTCGGCGTTATGCGCAACATAGTCAGTGCCATCCCTGAACCGAAAGCAAGGGGTCAACAATTTGCTACAGCATGCCAAACATGGAACACGGCAGTTCAAACGGCGTGTACAGCCTTGGGCCCCAGTGTGCGGTTTATGTCAGCAGCCGCCCAGCTAACCGCAGATCACCTGGATGATATCCACTACTCGGAACAGGCAGCGGACCAGGTTGGCAGCCAACTAGGTGAGGCCATTAAATCTTTTTTATGGGACAAACAACCAACGCGCCCACAACACTGGAGACGATCAACAAGACCAGATCAAAGGACAGTGCAAACGCTACTGAAAGCAATGACAACAGCCCTAGGCAAACTAGGACAGAGAAACCGGCACTGGTAAGCAACCAAGCAGGCAAAACCATACGCACAACCCCCCCCCAATTTCAGTCCTCCAGAGATCATTGTCAATCACTTTCCAGAAAAAGAAGAAACAGAAGAACAAAGCAGAGTGAAGTGAAAAAAGAACTCACCATATGCCTACTAAACATGCAAGGAACAAACAAACTCAAGTGGGCTGAACTCCAAGACCAAGTGAACAGACAAAAAATAGATATCTACGCTCTAACGGAAACTCACCTGCGGGACGACGAACAACCTCTGCTCCCGGGGCTAGTATGGCAAGGAAAGAACAGAAGTAAAGGACAAAAACGGGGTGGAGGCATTGGTTTTATTACACCGAAGAGAAGCACGGTAAATGGGGACTGCCAGGACAAGGAACACATGTGGATAAAAATAAAGATTGACACACGTGACCTGTACATTTGTGTCATATACATGGCAACAGGCCTCGAGGAACAAAAGTGGAATGACAGCATTTACGCATGCCTCAAGAAAGACATTGAAGAAACCTACAAAGGCCAACCGGTACTACTGATGGGAGATTTCAACTGCCACATAGTAGAATTGGATGGTCACGAAAAAGATGCTGCTGGCTTCCGAAAATTAATTAAACAATGCAACCTACAAATAGCAAACCTCCATCCAGCTTGTGAAGGCACCTACACATGGTCACGCAGAGCTAACAAATCTGCTATAGACTACATACTTTACAATCAAGAGGTAGTAAGGCAAGATATAAACATCACAGCTCTGTACATAGACGAAGACAAAACAAACAGCTGTGGAAGTGACCACAACCGAATGAAACTGTGCCTCAGACGCCATCAACCCCATCGAGTAAACCGGCCTGAAACTACAAAAGCTCACTGGCGAGTGAAAGAGCAAGAGCGCCTGGATGAATTTTCCAATAAACTCGAGTCAACATTAACAGAACCTCTAACATACGAGGAATTCGCAGAAAAATGCCTGTCAGTAGCACAAGAAACCATTGGGAAAACTAGTGAAAAAAAAAGGACCAGAAACACACCTTGGTTTGATGGAGAACTGAAGACAGAAATTCGCATTCGCAAAGAATTATCCAGAAGGCACCGTCATACGCCCAATGAGTCGACAGAAAAAGAGGTAATTTGGAAGGAATACCTGGCCCAAAAAAGAAAAGTAAAGGAAATGGCCGCAAAAAAGATAGACCAGAAATTCCAAAAAGAAGAAGAAAACCTACATAAGGATCGTAACCATTACAGTCAGAAGTTTTGGGCATACATAAGGACACTGGAACCAAAGGACACCCTTCAGGAAGATCCACTCATACTACTTACTGAAAATAGCATTCCTCTACATACCAAAGAAGAAATTGAACAGCACATAACTAAACATTTTAAAAATATGCAAACCAATCCAGTAGATCCACCACCCCAGATCAGCAGTAGAAAAAAGGACAAGACCAGCACACCTGAAGAAGAAAAGCTGACTGGACCAATTTCTAAACTAGAACTAAAGAGACGCATAAATGATCTAAAAAACCAGAAAGCAACAGGACTCGATGATATACCCAACGAATTCCTGAAAGCATTCAAAACAGAGGCAAAGGAAATGCTACGCGGCTGCCTCAACGACATTCTGGCAAGCAGAAAAATACCAAGAACTTGGAAAGAAAGCCGGGTAAAGCTGATTCACAAGGGAAAGGGAAAGGAAACAAGTGACATAGGGGCGTATCGCCCCATAACAATACTGAGTAGCATTCTGAAACTCTTCAATACAATCCTGAATCGCAGGCTACAAAACCACTGTGAAAAAACCTTAATCTTGTCAGAATCGCAAAATGGATTTCGCCCAAACAGACGGACAAGTGACCATATCTTTACCCTAACCCAGGCAATAGAAATGAAAAACAGAGACAAATCTCAACTATACCTGGCATACCTGGATCTACAACAAGCATATGACTCAGTGCCGCACTCACGACTGTGGGAGAAGCTAGAAAAAATTAATATTGAGGAAGACTTCATCAAATTACTAAAAGCACTATATGCAGAGTGTACGGCAGTGTATGAACTGGGCAAATATAAATCTAGACAGGTGCAACAAAATATTGGACTCAAACAAGGGTGCCCACTATCGCCAACATTATTCAATATTTACATTAACAGCCTACTAGAACAAGTAAATAGAGAAGGACCAGGGCTACGTCTTTCCACCGTAACAACTGAGCGCCAAGAAATCTACACTAAAATTTCATGCTTGGCATTTGCCGATGACATCGTATTATTGGCTGAATCCCCAGCGGACCTGCAACATCTCCTCGACATATGCTCTCGCGTAGCCCACGAAGATTGCCTCACATTCAACACTGACAAAACACAATGGATGGGCATAAACATTGATGACAAAGACATAACATTCACCATCCAAGGCAACACCATCAAGAAAACAGCAACATACAGATATTTAGGCATAACAATATCAGACCAAAAGAATTACCTTGACAAACACCAAGAATTACTCCTAAAACAATCCAACCGCCTAAAAGGTAGGGTGTGGCACCTGTCACGGCATTCCTACAACCCCTACAGGGTAGGCCGCACACTTTGGAAGACTCTTGCCGTGCCTGCAATAACCTACGCAGGTGACACATTGGCGTACTCTACCCAAACAGTGCGATGTTTGGACCGCCACCAAAATGAACTGGGGCGCTGGCTACTGGGAGGCAGCTTTGCAACAGCAAACGCAGCAGTAACAGGGGAGTTGGCCTGGTCAACTTTCGAAGCACGCGAAGCAAGGTCAAAAATACAATATGCGGGCCGGCTAAAGTTTCTACCAGAAACAAATTACAGCCAGCGCATATACCTACACCTTCGATACAGGGGCATAAAAACACAGTGGATGAAACGACTGGCTTCTCTGGAAAATAAATTCGGCCATAACACAAAACTGGAAGAAGCAAAATCGGAACGAGAATGGCGTATAATAACAAAAAACACTATAACCGAAGCCAGCACAGAGATGTGGCGCACGTCGGCGGCAAAGAAAAGGAGCCTACAGTTATACCTCGAATACAAGCAGGCTCCAGACCGTGAGCCATTTTACAGGGGCGACCGGGAAAGCGCCCTCCTGTTCCAAGCCAGGACGGGGTCACTGCCCACGCGGAAGCGGCATTGGGAACTGTTCGACACGGACCCGTCGTGCCGCCTATGCGGGGCCACGGAAGAAACCATCCAACATATCCTGATGGATTGCCCGCGACTCGGAGCGAGGGACCTACCCAAGATAAACCTGGCGGAATATCTGGGTCTCCCAGATGATCCCGTCGACACCCGAGTCGAACACACCGAGAGTGCCAAGCGACGTCTAAAACTCTGGGACAGACTGTGCTGGCAGGTGGACAAACACCCCGACAGTGTCCAGCGCAACGAAGGGCCGACAGAAAATATCTAAACGACGCCGACGCCACTGGATAGACTTGGCCGAGGGCACGTTTCCCCTGGTGGCGAAACTGGCAATTTACTACCAGACCTTTCTTTCTTCGAACAGTAAAGTGGAAAACGTGTGAGTGCGTGTTCGCGTGAAGTGCGTGTAAAACACAAAATGTTTTTTTTTTTTTTTTTGACGGTGGCGCGGCAAGCGCCTGACTGGTGATGTGTGTGTGCGTGTGTATGGATGTGCGTTGAAGCGCACAACTTTGTCCTGTGGCGCTGCTGGCGCCTGCCCTGTGCCAAAAGGGATTAGGAGCACCTACTTACTTACTAACCAGGCCAGCAGAAGAGGGCGCACAGGTGCAGCCTAGCCCGGGAGTGGCAGATACAAAGCTCTATTCCGCTTGACCTTAACTCGGTTATCTGTGCGTAACTCTGTGCGTGAGAATTTCCATTTACCTAAAGCTCGCACAATTTATGGGGAAATGACTGCTAAATTTGCTGGTGTGTCTGTGTGGAACTCAATTCCTTCTGAAATTAAACAATCTTTCACGACAAGCTCATTTTGCCAACGAACCAAAACACACTCAATCACTGAACTAACTAGAACATGTTTGATATAGGTGCAATTAGGAAATTGAAATCGGTTCATTTTTTTTACTTTCTGCTTGTTTTGCACTGCTTTGATGAATTGTATGTTATGTGTGTAATAACGGTGTCGCTACTCCTACAGTGTAATTGGAGATGTACACCACCTCTAAAGAAAACGTAGTTTTATGTATGGTTTAGTTCTGCCCTTCTAGTTATTGTAGACGTGTTGTTTATCTTCGCATTTTTGGAAATTGGGTGGAGTGTTTTCGTTCATTTTGTTCACGCTACACATTGTATTAAGACCTTTGCCACAACGCCGATTGTCTTCTGCATATTATCCATCATGTTATTCACAATGTGTTGGGAGGTCCCCCCGACAGTTTCTGCTCTGGGACCTCCTCATGTACTCCGCTTATCTGTTCATTTGTATGTATGCTTACCCTTCAACAAGCTTCAAACTTCAAACGCGTCTGAATCGTAGCTGTGATTGCCCGACAGCTCCTATGAGGTGCATGTGGAGCGATTAGTCAGAGATATGGTGCGGCGCGGTCCCTTATCTGCGGACCATCTGCTGTTCCCGACTTTCCCAGTGTTCGTACTTCGCGCTAGCGCGATGGGGATGCCTTGCTGCATTTCCAGTTCTTATTAAGCAGTACGTCATACGTAGACAATACATATGGGCTCGTTTTGGTATTGATATTACGTACGCGTTTTTGCACATTAAAATTATTTTCCAAATGACTAAGCACTACAGCTATCGGGCGCGTGATGATTGTGCCTCAGGAGCACAAAAACCCAATTACCTTAGCATGGCGAAAAAATCGCCGGAGTTGGCCTTCAAGCGTACTACGCAATTGGGAGGTTCAGGGGTCGAGGCTTTCTGCCTATAGAAGTATATGAGCTCAGTAGCGAGAACTCTCCAACCGCGCCTCCCCGGGGATGTGTTCTACCGGTGAAGGGGATGACCGGGAAATTCTTACAACATATAACGAGCTCACTAAACATTTCTACCTGTCTAGAAGGATTTTCCCTCCACCTCACAAAAATCTAACCCGGCCCCAAGCACTTACATTAAGGCTTTTGCAAACGTGGATGTACCCTACTTTGAAAATGTTACACATCATGTACCCTGACCTATAACCCCAGCAATCTTTGTCCACATTGTGAGGAAGTAGCTTCATTAGAACACATGCTCTGGCAGTGCACCAAATTCGCTCATTTATCGAACATCACCTCTGCCAGATGGAAGGCGGCAATCCGCAGCTCGTCCTTGGCAGATCAGCTCTGGGCTGTCCACCAAGCCCGCGAGGCGGCTGAGGAGCTTGGCATCTCAGTCCCCACGTGGGAGCAGCTCGCAACACAGTGATCTGTGTTTTGGAGGACCAAATAAAAGTTTATCCAATCCAATAGCTACATACTCCAGGACTCGAGGTTTTGATACTTTGAAGTCTCGTCGTACTTGGAATGTATGTGGTTCGAGTCACTATACAGAACGCTTTTTTTAGGCAACGCATATTTTTTTAAAATAAAAAAGAAACATGACACTCAGGAACATGTCCTCCTCGCAGACGAACTTTAAGCCAAGGCGAAAGAACTTTTGCCACACCTCAAGTTACACTCAAATGAGTGACAAAAATTTGTTAAGGAATTTTCAATTATGAACGAGCGCCGTTGTTCATACCAGAGAGATATAGGATGTGACAATTTATGTCATGCCCAGTTTTTTTTTTAAGTTGTGAAAAAAAAAAAACGCACGTAATTTGAGATAACAGTCATCCCATAGGCGATACCGAAACTGAACGCACCTGGCGGGCAGCAAATGTTATGGTGGTAGTGGTTAGAAGAGGAATAAGACACCTAATTTCTGCAGCATGTTGCCGTTGTCAGATAGGGAGCACGGCGCAGTGCCTACAAATGTAGCAGCTGCGCTAATGCCTCGTCAGAGCGTGGCTTTTTGACGAGGTGCCGAGCCCTCTCTCATACTGAGAGAGAGAGAGAGAGGGCGCGTGACTACGCGAACCTGCGCGCCCTTTTTCTACATATGAGAGAGAGTGCGTCGCCGTGTCAAAAAGCCAAGCGTTGCAGCACGTACGTGTGGTCAGGCCTTTACGTGAGACCGATACGTGTGTCGCGGTGGAATAGTGTTAGGAAAAACGTCCCAAATATTCAAATGAACTGTTCGCGTTTAGTGCTCATGCATACGTGTTTCATTACCATCCAGCATACACGAAACACGGACAGAGAAGAAAACGACGACACAAGCGCTGACGAATTAGGCCAGCTACCCTCTTACGTAACAGTCGTCCATGAAATTTCACGGACCACGCCTCTTCGCAACACTTCCGCTTCGAGCGAGAGCGGCCGAGAGGCATCCCTCCCTTAATATATTGCATCTCTGTTATCTTACTGGCTAGAAAATACTTTCTACCTTTCACTTGTTCACAAGGCACGCTTTTCTGCATCAGCGCCTACGATCGAGAGCACTTTACGAGCACAACTGTTATCCGTGGCAATCTTTATGCAATCTTGATTGCGCAGCGATACCCTGGCCAACGGAACGCCGCTCGAGGCAGGCTGTGATAGCTTTGCCGTGCCGTAAAAAATAGAAGTGCGACCCTCATACTGTAGATGAGTGTTTCGTGTCGAAATGCAAACTTACAAGGGGCTACGCGGCCGTAGAAAATAGGAAGACCAGTGAATAACAAGAAGAGCCGTTTGCGGCGTTGCACTGCGGCCGACGGTAGATGGCGCACCGCTATAGGTGGCGTGGACAGGCAGTTTGGCGTTAGTTTCGCACGCGCTCGCGTGGTGCGCAAACTTTTGTGGTTGACTGTACTTACACCTGTTTCTCACGCGCTGTATTCAAGACAACAACAATTTCCACCTGTTTTTTTTTCTCTTTTTATTTCACTGCGTAGCTTCAAACTAGGTAGCAGCCACTGCAGTGCTAGTTCTCGCAGATGAATAAGTTCTTTGCGCTTCTTTAGAGTTAAAAAAAAAAAAAAAACCGGATGAGCCGAATGCTACAGAGCATAGCGGCCATTAAACGTCACGACATTTTGCTCAAGCACGTGACAAGAAACTGTGTCGTGAAGTCACGGACCGACACTAGTTTTTTTGAAAATAAGTTGTAATTATACTTTAAAGGTGCACTCGCGCTTACCAGACCATTGTTTAGGCTCACGGGGGCTTGATGTTTCATTTGACAAAAAAAAAAATGATAAGAAATGACAATGGAACACATGGGTCAGTATCCCTTTAATATTACGCGCGTCGTAACTTCAACAAAACCTAGTCGGCTTTCCTGACGTTCTTCTGGATGGATGGATGGATATGGCTGTATGCCTTTTAGATCGGGTGGTGGCTAGCGCCACCAAGCCGTAATACTTAATGAACCCAAAACTATATTTTTTTTCCTTAAAAAGTGAGTTTGAGGATTCGTACTTTGCAGTGAAGAGTTTAATTTTCACTCGTGCCTTGACTTTAGCCACCAATCAGATAACCTCCTTCTAGTTAAGTCTACTTGCTTACTTAAAGTCTATTTTGCCCTCCCGGTCCCTAAACCCCAGTGCTTTGAAAAACTCTGTGCCATCATCCTGGACTATAGGGTGAAGCCCTTTACAGAACATTATCAAGTGTTCGGCAGTTTCTTCTTCCTCTCCACACGCACTGCATACTGTGTCTACCCCTTCGTATTTGGCCCGATATGTCTTGGTTCGCAGTACTCCCGTCCTTGCCTCAAACAGTAGAGAACTACCCCGAGTATTATCATAGATCCTTTCCTTGGCAATTTCCTGCTTAAAAGTTCGATAGATCTCCAGTGCGGACTTCTTAATCATGCCGATTCTCCACATGTCAGTCTCCGTTTCCTTCACTTTCTTCTTAACCGATAGCTCTTTTTGGTTTGGCCACCTGCTGTTTTCTAAGTATTTACCAGTCAACTTCCTGGTTCGCTTCCTCCATTTTGTATCGACATTCTTCATGTACAAGTAGCTGAAAACCTTCCTAGCCCAACACTCCTCCCCCATTTCTCTCAATCGCTTCTCAAATTTCCGGTCTCCGACGAGCACTGCCGCGTCGGAGACCGGTGTAACCGATACGAGAACTGCTGTAAACGGAGTCTGAACCACTCGGGCAACTCGGCCTTCTTCAGACACGCCTCCGCAGTGGGCCGTCGATGTTGACACGATGCAAGCGCTCCCGATGCGTTTAGGCCGAAGGACTGCATCGACGCTGCTGGCACTGTGCGTTCTCTGGGAACGTGGTAAGGCGTCATTTCTGGTATATCGTTATCTAATTGACCTCGCCGCGTTAACATTGACAGGTCGGCTTTTTAGCACCGCACTATACAACAGGCATCTAAATAGCAAGACCCAAACTACCCTGGTATTATTGGCGGAGAAACGCGCTTTAATGACCTCGCTTTTTTCTCTCTCTCTTTTTTTTGTTGTTGTTGCCACGCCGTTCTAAAGCTGGAATTGCGTGCTGGAATTAATAGCCCACCGGGCATGTGGTTATTCACAAAAAACTAGTAATAAAACTAATGTAAGTAAGTCACTAAAATTGAAAGAGGTGTTCGGGGCGTTTTCATTTAATAGAGCTTCCAAAACGAAGCTAAATAAAACCTCGAAGGGTCGGACAGTTTAAAAAAACTTGTAAAGGCGATTCGAAATGCTCCTGCACTCCCCAACGCCGAACTTAAGTACGACACGCCGTTGCTTGTGAGCGGAAGTAAAAAAAAAAGTAAATACGGAATTCCACTGTCATTTCCCCGGCTATACGACATATTGTTTTGGTTGACGTACAAGCACGTTTATTTATAGGGCGAGCTGGACGCTCGGCTAAATGGCGTCGTCGGTGGCCTGCGTCAGCTCACGCCTTCGTTCGACTCAGTTCATACGCGTTGCAATGTACAGGGTGTCCCACACACCTTGAGCCAAGAATTTGAAAAATGAAAGACACTTCAGCGGCGAATCGAACCAAACGCGTAACTACTCGCACTAGTCTGTAGGTATTCAGGCTATTATTTATTAGGGGCGAAGCTCCTTAGGGCGTGGGCTGTGCGTCCCCTGTAGCCTGTATGTAGCCACCTCTAGTTTAGTTCTTGCAGTGTTCACTAGATGGCGGTACCGTCCCCTGTATGTAGCCACCTCTAGTTTAGTTCTTGCAGTGTTCACTAGATGGCGGTACCGTCTCCTGTATGTAGCCACCTCTCGTTCAGTTCTTGTAGTGTTTACTAGATGGTGGTACTTGTAGCTGATGATGAAAAGATGCAAGATGTTATAAACTAGAAAGCGGTACTTGTAGTTGATGAAAGACGCGAGATCTTATAAAATAGGAATGATGTCACATATGACGCGTGTCATTGGTTGAAGGCAATCGTTCGATTTAGTGCGGCGACGTACGCTAGGGGGAGCGATGTAATAAAATCGAGTGGGCAAAATGTACAGAGGATTCATAGTTTACCAGGTTTACCTCCGGAGCTTCGCCCACTCATCATCATTCACTTCGTGGATATGGTGGAATTTTTTCTCCCCATACTGATGAATTGTTAATTCTTAATTACCCATTTTTAATTATCTGCTGGAAACCCAAAATATACAACACTGAGATGTAGAGCGCTTTCAGAAACCACCGACAAAATCGTTTCCGTACGATACATCTAGCGTTGTTATTTTTTCCGCGTTGTAAAGGAAGCCTATAGCAGCACTATAGCAGTGCGCTCGCGGTCCACGGATTTTTTTTTTCCAATTTCGCCGGCTTTCTTTAAAAGGTGGAAAAAAAAAATAACAGCGCGAGACGTATCGTACAGGAAACAATTTAGTCGGTGGTTTCGTAAAGTGCTCTACATCTCAGTGTTCACATTTTGGGTATCCAGCCCATATTTAAAAAAAACAGGTAATTATGAATTAATGATTATTTAGTATGGGGAGACACAAAAATATAGCCTGAGTACCTACAAGCTAGTGCGAGCATTATGCGTGTGGTTCGATTTGCCCCCTACGTGCCTTTCACTACCAAATTCTTTGCTCAAGTTATGTGGGACATCCTGTACAACGAACTATATAAAAACTTCAAACACTGAAGGTTGACATAAAGTTGTTGCGAATCGGTGGCAAGGGGAGAGTGTGTTCATGTTGTTCCATTTCATCGTTACACGATTGTTCCCACGCGAAGCGCGCCATGGTTTTGTGAGCACTTTGTGCAATTATGAAGTTGAGAAGCAATAGAGAGTTTAAGTACTGCGGAATGGTGCTACGCACGCATCACGCAAGCGCCTTGCGTTACGTGGCGTCGTTTGCCACTAATCGGCTTTTAATACGCCGTAGTACCCGCGTACGTAACGAGCGTGAAGCGTGTTGCGCCATCTGGTAGATCAAAATAGAAGCACGTGTTGTTGACAGCCAATGTGAGCCAATCCAAGTGTTATAGCCAGATTATGGCCATATTTTAAGCCACAGAGCCGGTCGGTGCTTGCCTTCGATGCCGCCATGTTGCAAAACGAAGTCTCGCGCTGTCGCGAACTTGTTCGAGAGCGGCGCGATCACCTCATACGTACGCACGCACGCATCTCATGCTTGCGCGCGTAGCGGCTGCGTACGTAATGCGATACGTGCGCGTTGTGGTCTGCGCATACGCACTGCGCAGAACGTGGCGTCCTTACGTACGCAACGCCGCCAAGTACGCAGTACTAAAACTCTCTATTATCTTTGTAAACATCGTAAACATGATTCAGTGTTACCACGAAGCGTCCATATTAACGCGACAGCGTCGAAAATCTCGTTCCACAGGAATTCCGGTGTCGGTGGTGCACGGCGTCCTTGGTTGTGAGCGAAAAGTAACGATCTTGTGCGTGTCCGAAAAATCGAGAAAGATGCAAAATCTGAGTGAAGTTCCACACCCTGCAGGTCGTTTTGCGTGGCAAGCAAGTGTTCTACGACACGGCCACCCGCCTGCTCCGTAATGCGGTCAAAATAACTTCCTACGCTTGAAGATGCAGTGAAAGTAACTTTCATACTTTCACAAACACACGCTTCCTGTATGCATGATTCACAACACGACATGAAGTATTGGTGCACTGATGCGTGGTACAAGCGTATATCGCCATGTGGTGTCAGAACATGTGTTTGTCATAATGAATTTATAGTTAAAAGCTGGCCACCCACTACAAAAGGCACACACATCACTGCGCCTATCCTCTGCAAGCCACGTAGCTGGATGAATTTGAAGCTATAATTGCCCGTGGTTCAAAGCGTGCTACCCATTACACACAATGCGGCCGCATGCGAAAGCGTAACCGACACAAGCCGCTTTTAATTTTGTAGATTACATCGTAGTAATCCACAATTTAAACTTCTCGACTAACATCCTACAACAACAACAACAACAACAACAAAAAAAAAACATGCGTTCAGAGTTTGAAGTACGCTCTATATCACTATCGCGTTCGACTCTCAAAGGCGAAGCTTAAAAATCATCCAATTTCTGAACGGGATTATGAAGCCGAATTGTCATAGCCATTCCATTGTCGCTAGATCATTGCATTTCAATACCGTTCGGCTCAGCTCATCTTTCTCCTCGAGCCTCATTCGCCTACTTTCTGTAACGGCGTATATACGAACATGCCCGGTAATAACTTTGGCGAGAATTGAACATGCCGTATTTAACAAGGGTAAAAGCTGGGAAGACTACGTAAACACGTCATTTTGGAAAGCGTATGAGTGTTTTTGTTGTCTTTCTGGGAAAGAACAACGAGGTTCAGAAGTGGTACTGTTGAGGGCAAAGGCAGAGGATGCACTTTACATATATCGAACACAGGTGAAAGCTTCAACGCGTTCGTAGTATGGTTTCTTGCTATGTTCTGTTTTTCTTGTCCTCTATAGACCTATATATTCCGAGAAGGCTCCCTAGGCGCGGCCATAACCCTCTGCTGGCCGCACTAAATAAGCGTGTCCCCCCAAAATGCACTGCCACGCTCATGACGTCCGTCTTTGTACTCCGGCGTGCAGATGGCGGCGTTTTTTCCCCTCCAGTGAAAAGGTCCATATATGCGACATTTTCAAAAAAAAAAAAGGAAAAAGCGTTTGAGCAAAGTGGGAAAAACCGTTACAAACTAACATATTCACTCGAATATCGGAATAACTCTACTAGTGTTGGTGGCTAACACTGAATGATTTTGGCTAACCGTTATTGGCTAGAGTCGGCTAACGTGGTGCACCGTTGGCTAACACTGGCTATCTACTGCTGTGAGTTATAACTGTAGTGTGATCAGAAGTGCGTACCTGAACCTCTCGTCATTAGTTATAACAGCAACACTCCTTTCGTTTCACATCAATCAATGATTAAGCTGCCTACAGTTTAGTGAATTGTACTTCAAGGGCTAGTCTTGTCGCCGATCTCGGGATGTCACGTGACGTGATCGCGCTTATAACGAAGTGCTAGATACAGGTCTGAAACAGGGCTAACAATGCTCGAAATCCGGTTAATAAAAACGAAGGAAGTCTCGAATAGTTTATTTAACAGAAATGACCGATAAGCAATAATTGACCTAAAATCGTTAAAAATTCCTCTCAAACATGTTGCTGTGCGTGCCAAGCGAGAGATAGCGCCACCGCCTTGCTAAGCGTGCGCTTGCTCCCCCCCCCCTCTCCCACCCGTCGCTTCTCTGGCACCTTCATCGCTACATCTGATTAACAAGCTGACGTAACTCGCTGCAGACGACACGTATCTGAACTGCCGTAGTAAGCAGGAAGTCGATAAAACGCAGAAATAGGTATAGTTTGCTAATCTCCTTAGCAAGGTTCCACTCACGCCGAGGAAATTCTACATTCTTATTCCAACAATCGGCGGCTCGTTAAATGCGAACTCTACAAACGGGAATCTCTGGGTGCCTTTGCCAGGCACTTCAGCCCGTTTCACAGTATTCTTTATTGTTTATTCTTTATTCGAAGTATACCTGCAGCGCCCGAAGGCGTTATAGCAGGGGGGTTACAGATTTGAAAGAAAGAAATTTTCATTTACAGCAGACACTTGTACACTTGTGAGCCCATTCCACTCATGTATCGTTCTGACAAAAAAAGAATTTGCAAAAATTCCAGTCCTGGGACAGTATTCCCTCACTTTAAAAGGATGATCAATTTGATTTGACAGATAATACGGCGTCTGTAAATACATATCCTTATTGATTCCAGTTTTATTATTAAATATTAGATATAAAAGTTTTAATCGCAATTTTCTTCTACGCGATGAAAGCAGCTCCCAATTCAATTCTTGTTTCATAGCGGTAGAGCTTTCCCGCCATTGATACCGTCCCGGGACGAACCTTGCCACCCTGTTCTGTATTTTTTCTATCTTATCACTAAGATATACCTGCGCCGCATCCCACACAGCGCAGGCGTACTCTAGGACTGTGGAGCGTGCTCTAGGACTGTGGAGTATAGTGGAGCTGAACTTAGCACATGGTTTAAAACTAGTCGCTGCACAAGATATTTATTTATACCTCATTTCGCCGCGTTGCATGTGTTTTTTTGTCGAAACGGCCACGCGCAGTGAGCAGTGTGCAATGCATTGACGCTCGGAGCAGCAACGAATTGTGGCGACTCCGGAACGACCTCCTGGGAAAGGGTTACGACACCGGAACTAGGCCTGCCACGAACGCCAACGATACGACGCAGGTGGTTGTAAGTTTCGGCATTGTCGACGGTCCTTACCTGGTGAGTGATTAATATTACATTGTTACAGCAACACGCGTTTTTAAAAAGCATTTTAAAAGCATATATTTTAAAAGCAAATTTAAAAAGTAAAACCACTTAATTTTCTTTTTTCAAGTGTGTACTGCCAATTCCGTCGTTGCTGCATGAACACATAAAAACTTGTCGAAACACTGATACAGCGAGGAGAGTTATATAAGGCCTGGTGATTAGGATTCGATGAATATAGGTGTACGTCCCCGGGTGTAGGTTCTATGCTGTAACTGTGAATTACAGGCTATGCGGTGCCTCGGCCTTAAGTTAGAAGTCAGTTCCTACCTACCTACCTACCTACCTACCTACCTACCTACCTACCTACCTACCTACCTACCTACCTACCTACCTACCTACCTACCTACCTACCTACCTACCTACCTACCTACCTACCTACCTACCTACCTACCTACCTACCTACCTACCTACCTACCTACCTACCTACCTACCTACCTATCTATCTATCTATCTATCTATCTATCTATCTATCTATCTATCTATCTATCTATCTATCTATCTATCTATCTATCTATCTATCTATCTATCTATCTATCTATCTATCTATCTATCTATCTATCTATCTATCTATCTATCTATCTATCTATCTATCTATCTATCTATCTATCTATCTATCTATCTATCTATCTATCTATCTATCTATCTATCTATCTATCTATCTATCTATCTATCTATCTATCTATCTATCTATCTATCTATCTATCTATCTATCTATCTATCTATCTATCTATCTATCTATCTATCTATCTATCTATCTATCTATCTATCTATCTATCTATCTATCTATCTATCTATCTGTCTATGTTCATCATGATGCATCCAGCAAATATTATTGTTCCAGTGTTTGCGTATTCTGAAGATGAAAAAAGCTTATTTTTGTATGTATTTGATTTATTTCTTTCAATCGTCTCATCGAATGACAGTATCCGGACAGAGAGCTGTTCTACGCAGATGTCGGTATATGCTTGGTGAGTGATTCTGTAACTCTACATGTTACGCCATTTTTTATTGCGCGTCGCATGACTTGCACGCTGTCTGTATCACACCCTGTGTTGCATGCTGCCTGAGAGATGTCATTAAACTACATGTTTGTGAAAATAATAAGGGTGATCTTAAAAGACAAGAAGAGAGCAGAGTGGGTCAGTGAACTAACCGTGGTTAAGGATATCATAGTTGAAATCAAGAAGAGGAAATGGACAGGATAACCACTGGTCATTAAGTGTAACTAACTGGATTCCTAGAGAAGGCAAGTGGGTTAGGGGGAGACAAAAGGTCAGGTGGGCAGATGACATCATGAAAATTGCAGGTATAAAGTACAGGACAGAGCAGAAAGCACAGGACCGAGTTGACTGGCGGAACATGGGAGAGGCCTTTGTCCTGCAGTGGTCATAGTCAGGCTGATGAGGACGTCAGGGGTGGGAAGGATAGCGAAATTTATGACCGAATCAAATATGAATCGAATAGTAATAATACCGAATTGAATACAAACACGAATTGAGTACTGTTCGAAAAGTTTCCGAATAGAAAAGTAAAAATTTTCCCGACAGGCCTAGAATTCAACAAATGTTAATTTAAGACAAATATTCACAAACTTTAACAAAGTAGCATTATCGCTACATTCTATCGAAAAACAAAAGGCATCACAATTATGTAGACCATATATCTATAGCAAAAAAGCCTTCGAAGTATTTTTTTAACCTGTAGCATCAACATAGCAGTTACATCTTATTCTAAGTGGTACTTTGTCACCAGCATTTCAGGAACACTAACGTCTAAAATTTTAACATTTCACCAATGTACACCATGAATCTCATATAAACGGTTGGGCACTGGGGATAAGTTCGCTTCACCGACAGTGGAACTTTAGACTAGAATTCTCTTCCATGTGGTTATAAGTAAAGTTTTGATCTTTCCGCAAACGATATTGGTAATTCACTGAAACAATGGAAGTCACCATTTGCTGATCCAGCGCCTTGTACATTTCGCATGTTCCCGTGGTTTTTGATTATTTGAAAAAAGTGTGCTGAAAAATCGTTAGTCCGAACATGCGCCAAATTGGATTCCAGTACAGAGTCGAATAGAACAATATTCGATTCGTTACTCGGAATTTTCGAATATTCACACACCCCCAAAGTTGTTTGTAAGTCGGGAGATCGTCGAACAGCAGGTGCGTGTTATAGAGCGAAAATATCTGCAAAATGACTTGTCGGTGTCAGGTCCAGAGGAACAGGTCCTCTCGCCAGAACTATGGCTTCAATGACCTTGAATGCTTAACAACGCCTCATCGCTTCAAGCCTCCAACGTCTTCTAATACTCTCTTTCTTTTTAAACTAGCTTGGGAACATTTCAATAACCTGCGCACTTGTCACAGTAAACACTGAGTCATGCAAAAACAAAATACGATAAAAGAATTGTCCAGTTTTTGACACTCCTTTTTTTTTTAACAAGCGCCAGCTCCACCCATTCTTCGGAACTTCGTACTATCTTATTTACACGACTGCAAGCCGACTCGAACGTAGAGGTCGACCCGTTAAAAACACATGTTTTATTATTCTTTAGAGTAATGGTAGGGATAATCACTTTGTGATTGCTGGTGTAGACCGTGGTTGATCCGCAACCATTTTAGGCAAGATGGATTTTGATCCTTTTGTCAACGATTTCATTCGCGCTGTTTTTCTGGTGTCCTCGCTTTTCGTGGTTTCCCCATGACAGTCTGAATGAACTGAATTGGTTGCTACATAGGTCTCCCTTGCATATATTTGAACGCGGGAAGCACTTGCGGGCAGAAAGAATCACTGTTGGACGTCATTCGAAGTCCTCGTGCTCAGTGCAATGCATGCGCAGCCAAATATTCACCGGGAACATGTTGGAGGATGTTCCCATTGTTCATGTGCTCCTTATCGTCCAGCATTGGGTTTCTGCTTGTTTTGTGGTTGTCTGACACTGAAACGAACACGCAGATTTATGATAGATGCCTGATTGCAAAGAAATATGTGTGGCTTGCCTGCAATCGGGACAGGCTTCTGTTTGTGAAAGGGTATCGGTTGGTCATGAATTGATCGTTGTGTTGGCGGTGACTTTTTGGGCGTGTCGGTAATATATGATAAAAACTAAAAGTGCACCATTCAAGGACAAAGGAGAGCTTTGAAGCTTTGAGGCATACGAGCAGCGGGTTTGTTCTCAAACCTCTTATCCGTCCTCCTCTTGGTAGCTAGGTAATAAGCTTTATTAAGGATCCAACGAGTAATTACTGACCCGGGCTAGGCCTCCGAGAGCTGTAGTCCGCGGAGCATCGTGCGATGCCTTCGGCGATAGCCCTGGCTCTCTTGTGCACATTTAGTTTCCGACACATTGGTGAAGGATCTTGCGGGCTTACTGAAAAAAGAGTTCAGCGTTTCATGCGCGCATTGACTATGTTTCTATTTTTTCATTGCAGACATGGAGGGATCACCGACTTAAGTGGAATGCAACAGAGTATGGGGGGCAGAAGGTGATCAGCCTAAAGGCGGACGATATTTGGAAACCGGAACTCTATATGATGTCGTCTTGGTAAAGTTTCCGTTTCTGGCACCTTTTTTTTTGAATTTTCACTGCAGACGCATGTCGTCAGTGCTTGATCTGAAGCATCTGGTAATTTTAAGAGCACAGTCGAAACCAAATAAATTGAACTCGAGTAAATTGAAATGTTGTTTATATTGAAATATTTTCGGCCATGGCTTTGCTTTAACGTCAACGCATACGATAATCTATTGCGTCGAAAAAGATAACATTTTAGAGAACACTTTGTATATCGAACATCAGGCAACGTGAAACTCTCGAAGAAGTTGGCTTTCCCTCACACATTTCTAGCTTTTCCTGACGGAAGGGTACCTTTTCACATGCAATTTGAGGAGCGAGCGGTAGGATTAGAAGGGCCCGTGCGGAACTGGTAAAAAAAAAAAAAATGGCCCCGTATCTGCATGTTTCACTGCAAATGTCGCCGAAAGACGATAGTCTTGCGTATGGAGAGAGCGAACAAAACGTTGATTTGATGTTCTGCGCGAGAAAATCGGTGTTTTGTATTCTGGAAGCGCTGCGTTAGAAAGTCTCGATCCGTGCAGCGAAGGCGAACGAACGCATCGAAACACGTTAGACACGAGCGCCATCTAGCAGTTGTCTTCGAAAACGAAGGAAGGCGTGAGCGACTGCGGAGAAAAAAGCGCGCCTGTCTCGGAGGCGATAAGGAGTAGGATGAAAAGCGATGGGCAGGTGCCACCACCGTGTCGTCTTAGCTAGAGTACTGTATATGCTACCTAAAGATAGCTCTCTTTAGCTAGCTATAAAGCTAGCTCTGTAGTAGCTTTATAAATTCGGTCATTTCAGCGACGCAGGCAGCGCCACGCAGCCGTGCTTTGAAGTTGTCACACGGTGGCAATCTGCGAGATGCAGTTCAGTCTCGCAGCTGCACGATGCAGTTCAGTCAGCACGCTCTGCGACGGTGCCATGCACGCTTGCAAGATCGCCTCATCATCGTCTTGTCCTCGATTTCGACCTACCCTTGCGCCACCTATAGTCGCTGGAATGGTCGAATGTGATACCTAACGGTAGCATATAGAGTAACTCTAGTCTTAGCAAAGTGCTGGAAACACTTGCCCTTTTGAGCATCGCGTTGCATTGTCAGCGCAGCGTGATAAACGATACGGTCCTTAGAATTATACTTGTGTGTGCCTTCTCTAGTATAAAGGCAGACATACAAAACATCGACGTGTTGTTATGGTGCCTCAGATATGCGCAACAATTGCTTTTAATTGACGATCGCACAAGTATGAACGCTAAAACTTCAGCAGTATCGGTGGGCGCTGCGGAGGGCGTTGGCCGTCTAAGATAGCGTTTGGTGCCTCTAGGAAGATCATTACCGCGGACAAACAGACAAATAAACAGACATATACAGATCAAAATGTTATTGTTGAAGGTCCCCAAGAGAGACTATCGTCTTTAAAACTACCGCTTGCCATAACGCGCTTTCCCCCGTGATTTCCCGTCTTTGCGCCGCTGGTCCGTCGTGTGTAATAGCCGTTAACTTCTCCACTATTTTTGTTAACGCGACGCATGCCGTAAAGCTGAACAACCTGCCACTCTTCGCTACGTACGTGGTGAACGGAAGCCTCATATCACCTCTGCGTACATCACCACACAGTGACCCCGATCAACACACTGAGTACAATGTAGAAAAAAAAAACGAAGTTCCAGTTTCGCCGCGAGGGTGAAGCAATGAATGCGATAGCAACAAATTGGGATATCTTACGAAAAACGGCGAGCAGCTCAAAAGGTGCAGCGCGCTGCTCAAGCACGAAGGACGCACGAAAGGAAGACACACAAGACGAGTGCGAACGAACAACTCTCAGGTACAGTTAGTTCTTTGTGTTTCAGCAGCATGCTTCTTTTGCAGACATGGCCGCTGCCGCTACAGAAGTGACATGCATGCACTTTGTAGCTCCAACGCAAACTTTGGGGTGAAAGCACAGCACGTACAAGTAACCCTACTCATGAGATAAGCACGTACGTACGGGCGACCGTGCACGCCTTGTAGGGCAAAGTACAGGTACGAATGCGTACAGGTAGACGAATGCGTACATTTTAACGATTGGGCGGGGTCGGGAACTTTAAAGCGCGCCCTTGGCGCCATCTCGATGGTGGTGCAGTTAACACGCTTGTATGTTTCCGAGATCTGCGGACTTTCTGCGCTAAATGGTGTATATGAATAGCTGGCCGTTAGGACGCCGAAGGACGCAAGCTTCGTGGCCGAGCCTTCTATCACAGCGCACTGCAGAGCGAGAGGTTGCAGGGCTGAACCATGGCTCGGAAAATTATTCTGCATAAGTTGTCTCAGTGACACACACACTACATACACGCACATGTTCTATATATATATATATATATATATATATATTGTAATGACGAAAACCGAAACTGGAACTCTCTCTGGCACAGACTCGCATGCTAGGAGGAAGAGGACGAAGACGAAGCAGAATAAGAACAGCCGGCCTGCAGCAAAGGCGTTGTGTCTTATTTCTCTCGTCGTTACAATGGCGCAGTCGATGAAGAAGACGTCATACGTCCCGGCTTCGTCATCCAGGACGCCCGCCGACGTGCAGATGCGGTAAGCGTCGCTCGGGGACGGCGTCAAGGCCTCCTCAGCAGCTGTTCACCTGCCGCCACTGCCACCACCGTTCGGGGATGGCGCCAAGGCCTCCTCGGCGGCTCTAGTATACCCATCACCGGTATTTCTTCATGAAAAGGGACACCGTCTACGCGTCCTTCGCCACGGATTGTGCCGTGAGCACAGGTCGACAAGTGAACCCTGCGGCACAAGCCACCTGTCCGTACCCTCGTGGATCATCGGCAGCGTGGTTCTCTCATCGTAAAAACGCTGTTCACGCTTCCTCGATCATGGAGCCGACAGCCCTCCTGCAGCCGGGAGCACCTGTGCCGCCATTCGGGGACGGCGTCCAGGCCTTCTCGATGGCTCCTGGGCAGGCTTGCCCCGGCCCCACCACGACAGTACATGGCCTGTCGTTGACCGGGAATGCCGTTCACGCTTCCCACTGCGACAACGTCCTGCTCAGTGCTTCATCGGCACCTCAGCCGCTCAGGGGTGCTGTTCAAGCTCCCTCGGCCGAGGGTACCACAGCAGTGAGTACGCTGATCGGGGAACACGTCCCCACTGGCTCCGCATGTGGGCCGCCCGAGAGTGCCACCGAGCTTTCGCGCACCATTGCGCGACTCCGCCTCGAGGTCGGCGCCCTGACAGCGTCGAGTTCTGCGATATTCCCTGCTGCCTTGCCGGGACTTCACATTATCGATGAGGCGTTGGCCGCGGCCGCCTCGCAAGACCATTCAACAACTTCCCCCGAGAGCCGCAGCAAGCTCCAGTATACTCTCGCGGCTCTTTCACACCAACTTGGCTGTGTGGCGTCGCTATTTTCTGGAGCTTCGCCTGCCGTGACACCACCACCGGCTGCCTCCGAGCTACCCGAGTTTCGCGGCTTCCAGGACGATGCCGTCGATTGGGTGGCTACCATCAATGCTCTCGGAGCTCGCAAGGGATGGAGCGACAATCAGAAGTGGTGCGTGGCCTTAGACCGCCTTCAAAATCCTGCTGCTGCGTGGCACAGGTACGAAGGCGTGCGGCAGCAGTCCTGGGCGGACTGGAGCGCCAAGCTCATTGCTGCGTTTGGAAGAATTGAGTCTGACCTCACTGCTACCTCTCATTCTACCCTCGCCACTACCGAGCAAGGGGCTATTGAGAAGCACAACGACGAGGCAGCTGCACCCTCTGCCAACCTGCCCTACCTCGGAGATCAACCTCACGAGGCGCCGCGCCCCCCTACAGCTGTGCCGCGTGCCCCCTCCCCGGACAGCTTCCCAGAGTACCCTGCGGCAATCATCGAGACAAGCTGGACGGTGTACTCCTCCGGGCAAATCTCTGACTCCGCGTCGACACCTGACACACAATTACCCTTGACCCAACTTAGGACCGCCTATAAAGCACAGAAGCCAGTGAGCCAGCCTCCAAGCTGGTCAGCCCCAAATGGCCTGGATCCATTGACCTGCTGCGTGACGACGGCGGCTCTTTCACAACCAGCCGGAGACCAAGCACACGTCACAACGGCCAGTTTGACCCATAGTAAGGAGCCGCACCATCCCCTGCCACCTTTGCCGTCATTGGCCGAGTGCGTGGACGCTCGTAACTTGCCAAATGCCGTCTCCCCTAACGAGCCACAAGTGCCTACTCCACCTGAGGAGGATGCCATCGAAGTCATTCCGGTGCAGTTCACGGTTGCTCCGGATGGCGAGGCAACTGGCCATGTCGACATGAACGCACGTGACGGATTGGCAAAAACCTCCACTTCGACCAGCAGTGCATCAGCGAAGACGCTAGAGCACGACTTGCGTCGCAAGTCTACGCGCAAAGTCTACACAGCGATGTCGCTGATATCTATCGATATAGCCCATCGTACCTTCCCTCGCTCTGAACAACGCAGGCGTCCCCGCTCAGTGTGGGCCGCAGTACTGCATACTGGTGCCCCTGCAATGTCATCCAAGCAGCGAAGGGGTAGTCATCGCGATGGTCCGCCACCAATGCGATCACTCCGCACCAGCCAGTATCACCTGCTGGGTTTACATTCTCCAGGTGACTACATTAACTTGCCGCGCGGACGCGACCTGCAACGACCACCTCGACACAGCCAGGGTCGTCCACCAGAGTACAGGACAGTTCCACAGGACAGCTCGAGGCGTGCACATGACAGACTACCACGGCACTCCCAGTGCCGCCCTCCAGAGAAAATTGCCCTTTGCGCGCTAGCAGTCATGGCCGAGTGTAATGACGAAAACCGAAACTGGAACTCTCTCTGGCACAGACTCGCATGCTAGGAGGAAGAGGACGAAGACGAAGCAGAATAAGAACAGCCGGCCTGCAGCAAAGGCGTTGTGTCTTATTTCTCTCGTCGTTACAATATATATATATATATATATATATATATATATATATATAAGATGTGCAAGATATATATGGGAAAGAAGTGTATACCTAAGGGCTCGTTTTTCCGTGTTTTGACACGATATTAATGAGATCCAACAGACAATGATGCCAAGGAATGTATAGGGGAAGTTATTAGAACCAATATAAAGTAAATAAGAAGAAAGAAAAGTGGGCGAAAAAAAAATAACTTGCCGTGGGCAGGAATCGAGCCTACGACCTCCGAATAATATATATTCTGTTATAGTCAATCCCACACTTGTTTGCGAGTTCAATATATGCGGTTTCGAATGAACACACAGAATAGTTTAATCGAACAGAGGCCGAGTGCTTTCTGTTTTTTTTATTGCGACATAGGCTTGCCCTTGAGTCATAATATTTCGTACGTGTATGTGTACTAATTGTGCGCCATGAGGCCGGGCCAGTGCTACCGCGTATCAACATTCTGCGGTTGGGTGAAAGTACAGCTACGGAATGTCTACTTTTTTTTTTCTTTCCCAGGTCAGACGTCTACTCCAGCGTTCTCAGAAGCGTTTTCGTGCACGTGGAGGCCGTAGGAATTGTTGAAATGTGCTCGGCGGCATCCGTGCAAACGTTTTGCGACGTGAGTTGTGCCCACCTGGTTACGTGTATATGTCCTATAACGTAGCCAGAAGTTTTTGGGTGCTTGGTGGTGGAAGGAGTTCATTTACTATTTATGCGCGTGGCTGTATTAGTTCATATATATATATATATATATATATATATATATATATATATATATATATATATATATATATATATATATATATATATATATATATATATATATATATATATATATATATATATATATATATATATATAGATATACATATATATATATATATATATATAGATATATATATATATATATATATATATATATATATATATATATATATATATATATATATATATATATATATATATATATCATCAGCCTGACTACGTCCACTGCAGGACAAAGGCCTCTCCCATGTTCCGCCAGTTAACGCGGTCCTGTGCTTGCTGCTGCCAATTTATACCCGCAAACTTCTTAATCTCATCTGCCCACCTAACCTTCTGTCTCCCCCTACCCCTCTTTTCTTCTCTGGGAATCCAGTTAGTTACCCTTAATGACCAGCGGTTATCCTGTCTACGCGCTACATGCCCGGCCCATGTCCATTTCCTCTTCTTTATTTCAACTATGATATCCTTAACCCCCGTTTGTCCCCTAATCCACTCTGCTCTCTTCTTGTCTCTTAAGGTTACACCTACCATTTTTCTTTCCAATGCTCGCTGCGTCGTCCTCAATTTAAGCTGAACCCTCTTTGTGAGTCTCCAGGTTTCTGCTCTGTAGCTAAGTACCGGCAAGATACAGCTGTTGTATACCTTCTTCTTGAGGGATAGTGGCAATCTACCTGTCATAATTTGAGAGTGCTTGCCGAATGTGCTCCACCCCATTCTTATTCTTCTAGTTACTTCAATCTCGTGGTTAGGCTCTGCGGTTATTACCTGCCCTAAGTAGACATAGTCTTTTACAACTTCAAGTGCACTATTACCTATCTCGAAGCGCTGCTCCTTTCCGAGGTTGTCGTACATTACTTTCGTTTTCTGCAGATTAATTTTAAGACCCACCTTTTTGCTCTCCTTGTGTAACTCCGTAATCATGAGTTGCAATTCGTCCCCTGAGTTACTCAGCAATGCAATGTCATCGGCGAAGTGCAGGTTACTAAGGTATTCTCCATTAACTCTTATCCCTAACTGTTCCCATTCTAGGCTTCTGAAAACCTCCTGTAAGCACGCGGTAAATAGCATTAGGGAGATTGTGTCCCCCTGCCTTACACCCTTCTTGATTGATATTCTGTTGCTTTCTTTATGAAGCACTATGGTAGCAGTTGATCCCCTGTAGATTTCTTCCAGAATGTTTATATATACTTCATATACGCCCTGATTCCGCAGTGTCTGCATGACGGCTGATATTTCTACTGAATCAAACGCCTTCTCGTAATCTATGAAGGCTATGTATAGTGGTTGGTTATACTCTGAGCATTTCTCTATTACCTGATTGATAGTATGAATGTGGTCAATTGTTGAGTAGCCTGTTCGAAATCCTGCTTGTTTCTTTGGTTGATTGAATTCTAATGTTTTCTTTACTCTGTTAGCAATTACCTTTGTAAATAGCTTGTACACTACAGAGAACAAGCTGATCGGCCTGTAATTCTTCAAGTCCTTGTCATCTCCTTTCTTATGTATTAAGATGATGTTAACGTTCTTCTAAGACTCTGGTACCCTTCCCGTAAGGAGACACCTCGCAAACAGGGTGGCTAGTTTTTCTAACACAATCTGTCCTCCATCTTTCAGCAGATCTGATGTTACCTGATCCTCACCAGCAGCTTTGCCTCTTTGCATGCTCTCGAAGGTTTTTCTGACTTCTTCTATCATTACTGGTGGGGTGTCATCTGGGTTACTGCTAGTTCTTATAGTACTATAGTATTAAGGTCGTGGTTGTCTCGGCTACTGTACAGATCTCTGTAAAACTCCTCCGCTATTTTAACTTTCCTATCCATATTGGTAGTTATTTTGCCTTCTTTGTCCCTTAGTGCATACATCCGACTTTTGCCTCTCCCAAGTTTCCTCTTCACTGCTTTGACGCTTCCTCCATTTTTCAGAGCGTGTTCAATTCTCTCCATGTTATACCTTCTTACATCGCATACCTTACGTCTATTAATCGACTTCGAAAGCTCTGCCAGTTCTATTTCGTCTGTTGTACTTGACACTTTCATGATTTGACGCTTCTTAATTAGGTTCTTCGTTTCCTGGGAAAGCTTGCCAGTGTCCTGTCAAACTACCCTGCCTCCAACTTCCACTGCACACTCCGTAATGATACTCGTCAGGTTATCATTCATTGTATCTACGCTAAGGTTGGTTTCCTCACTAAGAGCCGAGTACCTGTTCTGCAGCGACAATCTGAATTCCTGTACTTTCCCTCTCAGTGCTAGCTCATTGATTGGCTTCTTGCGTATCAGTTTCTTTCGTTCCTTCTTCAAGTCTAAGCGAATTTGAGACCGTACCATTCTATGGTCACTGCATCGTACCTTGCCAACCACTTCCACATTTTGCACGATTCCTGGGTGTGCAGTCATTATAAAGTATATTTCGTTCTTATTTTCGCCATTAGGGCTCCTCCATGTCCACTTGCGGTTTTCTCGTTTTCGGTTGAAGGTATTCAAAATCCGCAAATTATTGCGTTCTGCGAATTCTAGTAGTAGCTCTCCTCTGGCATTTCTAGTGCCGATGCCATAATCTCCTACTGCCTGGTCTCCAGCCTGCTTCTTCCCTACCTTTGCATTAAAGTCACCCATCACTATAGTATACTGTGTTTTTACCTTACTAATTGCCGATTCCACGTCTTCATAGAAGCTTTCAACTGAAGCGTCATCATGGCTGGATGTAGGCGCGTAAGCATGTACTACCTTCATCTTGCATCTTTTATTCAGTTTAATTACAATACCTACCACCCCTTCATTAATGCTATATTATTCCTTTTTTTTTTACGAGAATTCATTCTTCTCCGATTCACCAAAGAGGGGGGGGGGCGGTTGTAAAGTCTGTCGCATACATTGGCGGCCTAATAGGAGATTGAAAGAGCAATAGGACGTTTTTCGTAGCCAAACGTTGCTCAGGTAAACATAACCAACAGCCAAGTGGCACGTAAAAGTTACCTTTAACTGTGTGTTCGAAATACCTTCCCATAGCACCAGGCCCCGATGGAATAACAAATACAATGCTAAAAATACTTCACAGGGAATATCCGAATGATCTGTTAGGTCTCGTCAATTATTCCCTTAGAAGAGCATGGATCCCTACTGAATGGAAGATTGCGAAAATTATACCATTGCTTAAGAAACAGGGGGCAGGCTATAATTTAGACAACATACGACCGATAGCCTTAACATCTAATGTAGTAAAACTTATTGAAAGGGTACTTCATGGTCGTATAATTAGGTTTATTAACGAGAAACAACTGTTGAGTTCTTCCCAAATTGGCTTTAGATCTGGATATTCTATATGGCATGCACATGTAGATCTGGAAAGTCGTATTCATATTGCCCGTCACAAAAAGCACTTTGCGGTTTTAGTAACGTTAGACATATGTAAAGCATATGATAGTGTAGAGTATTCTATCTTGACTAATCAGTTATGGAGTCATGGACTTCCACCTTATATAGTAGCATGGGTGACGGAATTTTTAAGTAGAAGAGAATTCTATTGTTATCAAGGCGGTTTCTCTTCCTGTAAGCACAAGCAAACTCGAGGTGTACCTCAGGGGTCAGTACTTTCCCCGGTTTTATTCAACATATTGCTTAGTACCATCCCCGTTCATCCAGAAGTGAAAACCTATGTTTATGCCGATGATATTGCTTTCTTTGCTATGTCACATGACTTCCACTGTCTCTACACTATCTTGCAAACATATCTTAATAAAATAGAACATTGGTTGGATGGATTGATGTTGAACCTCAATACCGGTAAATGTGCTATTCTCGTTTTTCCAATCAAAGATCCCGTGCACATATCTATCAATTACAAGCTTCAAGATATCCCACAAGTACAATCATTGAAATATCTTGGAGTTATGTATAATGAGCATCTAAATTGGCGCCCTCACATTGAATACATCGCGACAAAAGCAGTACGCGCGATGGGGGTATTGCGGAGGTTGAGCAATTGCAGATCAGGTATGAGAAGAAAGGCACTTTTGATTATATATAAAATGTATGTCCGACCTGTGTTGGAGTTTGGCTGCATTCTTTTTTCTGGTGCGCCAGCCTACAAACTTCGGCCGCTCGTTCTGTTGGAAAGAGAGGCTTTACGGCTCTGCTTAGGACTTCCAAAGTATACTGCAAATGCAGTGTTATACCTTGAAGCACGAATACCAACCTTATTATGTCGCTTTAACATTCTTACTGTGCAGACCTTTTTACGACTATATGAAGCACCATTTAACCCTGAACAAATTATTTTTATTTCCAATCCTGACCTATTCTTCTCCGTGCATTGGCCCAGGTTTACCAAACCACAAATAGTATTTGTTCAATCGTTACTTGAGCCCCTAAATGTACACGTTCGTGATCTGATTCCTTTAACTGAGCAACAAAATTCTCCAGAAATTGTTTACCATGATATCTTCCCAACTCACGCAAAGCTATTACCTACAGGCATTTTAAATGGTTTATTGCAGGACCATTTAAGTACTCTGCCAACAAATGTCATTATAGCAACGGACGCATCTCAATCACATGAAAAATCAGGCGTTGGAATATATTGCCCCGTACTTGAATGGTCATTTTCACTTCGCTTACCGGACTTTCTTCCTGTCTTTCTGGCTGAATTCATGGCAATAATGTTAGCTTTGCGAAAAGTAAATATTTCCATTCCAGTTGTAGCAGTCATAACTGATTCATTATCAGTGTGCTCTTCTCTGTCCGCATCTGGTCATTCACCTATAGTGAAACTTTTTAAATCGTTGATCCCCTGTCATCTCCGAAGTATTCATTTAATCTGGACACCAGGGCACAAAGGTTTGTTATTAAACGAAATAGCTGATTCTCTTGCGAAGGCATCCCTTTCGACACCAATTATTCCTATTTTCCCCCATACAGTATACATTACGGTGGCGCGATTTCGCACACTTAAAATCAGGCAAAATTTATCTGACCCTGCACTGACGGCTTCTCCAGAGTACAAACACTTGTTATTTCCCTGGCGCAGTGAATTGACTAAATCAAGGATGATGGAAGTTGTCATCACGAAATTTCGTTGCCACGTTACCTCCCTCAATTTTTACTTGCATAGATCAGGCATATTGAATTCCCCTATGTGCATTTATTGTAATCAAGAGGAAACGATCAGTCATTTTTTATTACATTGTCGCCGTTTCGATTTATTCAGGCAAAGCATACTAGCACCACCTCTTCAAAGACTGGGCTTGCAACTATCACAGCCTGATCTTCTTTCATTTGGAGCCTCTACACTGGGTTTCAGCCACAGGGATGTTTTATTCGCCGTTCAAGAATACATCACTGCGACTAAACGATTTTCTTGCTAAATTGCTGTCTCAAAATTTTTCTTATTTTTTTCTGGAAACTTGATATCGGTATTTCAAATCAAAATTAAGTTACAAAAAAAATTGTAGGAATGACACAATGCTGAAAGTTTAGGGCAAATTCACCTTAAAATCGGCCAATCCCCTTCTTTGGGTACGAGCCATTTCTACAGGGAAACAACAACAACAACAACCTTCCCATATAGATTGTTGGCAGTGATTACCAAAGCCAGACTATAAAATTCCAAAGCATTAGCGTTTTTTTACACAAATAAAACTTTAATAATTCAGCGGGAGTTCGAGCTCTCCTTGCCTTCCATATACGACCGCGGTAAGTTTGAAAAAGAGTACGGAACAACTTTCCCCATTGCTGATCGTATCACATCGGTATGGGAGTTTGTACGGTAGTGTGACGAAGCTATCACGGGAAAACTTTTTCAGAATTCGCCATGACCGACCAGAGCTTCAGGGATCTGCCTCACGCTTGGACGGGAAGCTAGAGAGAATACGAATTTTTCGCGTATTAGTATATAAGGTAAAATTCTACAACTACGAGAACGCCTCTTCTAATTATACACGAGAGGACGCTTAGTAAGTCAGGGAACGCGCGAATAGAAAATGCGGTTGGAGACACCACCTTGAGATGCGCGCATCGAACACCGTGATGTCGCAGATTTCGACGCCATCTACTGGGTCCTACGTGATCCCTAGTGGGTAAAAATAGAGGTACGTTGTGATATGAGGGGCCATAAATGTATCATAGGCGTTCCAGCGAATTTCATCCAGCCAATGTCACGAAAATGCAAAAATTAGAGTTTGAATACAGTGACGTCACGCGAACGAATTTCGGCGTAAAATTTAACAATGAAAGTTCAGCCTCGATTTTCGCCTCTCATGACGAGCTTGTGATGGTGAAACTTGAGAGATTACAGTTCTTGGGAGGAGGAGAAAGCAACAAAAGGGAGAAGGCAGGGAGGTTAACCAGAAAGACATCCGGTTGGCTACCCTACACTGGGGGATTAGGGAAGGGGACAAGAAAGACGAGAAAGAGGGAAGAGAGGGAAAAGAAAAAAAATGGTTGGGGAGAGACTGACAGTAATTTCACTGCAGCGTGTAGAACTCTATACCGCATGTCAGAGGCGTTCACACAAGCCCGTCTTTCTCAGGAAACACAGCAGGGCTTTCACTGCCTTGTGGGCTGTCGAGGCATGTGGACGTTGCTGTAATAGCACCTGCACAGAAAGAGGCCGAACATCCAGTCGTCGCATTGCGTTGGCAAGTACTTGTCTATCTAAGGCAAATCGAGGACAATGGCACAGCAGGTGTTCGATATTTTCGTCGGTGCCGCAAACATCGCACGCCGCACTGTCAGTAATTCCGATTAACGTGGTATAAGCTTTCGTGAAAGCAACTCCCAGCCCAAGGCGATAGAGAAGCGAAGCTGCACGTCGATGTAGGCCGGGTGGAGGCCGGAGTTGTAGTGAAGGGTCGAGCTCGTGCAGTCTTGTACGTCGTATGCTTGGTGTGTTCCACTCAGTCAGTGTGAGACTGCGGGCCAGTTGACGAATCTGCCTCGCCGCATCCGCTCTTGAAAGCGGAATCGGAACGCTGTTCGCTTCTTTATGTGACGTTCGAGCAGCATGATCTGCAGAATCATTGCCGCCTATACCACAATGCCCAGGTAACCACTGAAAGACGATGTCGTGGCCTTTTTGTATTAAAAGGTGGTGAAGTTTCACGGTTTAGTAGGTCAACTGGTCGTGGCGTCCGCGTCGGAGAACTGGTATCAGGCACTGTAACGCTGGTTTTGAGTCAGAAAACGCAGCCCATTTACCTGGTCAATCTTCTGAATTGATGAGTTCCAGTGCATTGCGCAGAGCCTCGAGTTCTGTCGTCGTTGACGTTGTCACACGTGAAGTCTTAAAACACTGAGTTACCCCTTGTGATGGTATAACCACTGCTCGACCTGAACTAGACGGCGTAGTAGAGCCATCCATGTAAATGTGCACGTGGTTACTGTAGTTTTGTTCCAGTATGAATAGACTCAGTTGTTTCAGGGCATGTGTCGGTAAGTCCGATTTTCTCCTCATTCCTGGAATCACTAAGTGAACTCGCGGCCGGCTCAAGCTCCAAGGAGGAAGCAGTGGCTTTGATGCAGGTGCGTACGTCTCAGTAAACGATGAACGATGCTCAGAATGCGCGGTTAATCAATGTAAGCCAAGTCATCGTCTCACTTTAGTGTCCCTTTAGGCAATTTGTTTCTCCTTTTGTGACGACGAGCGCACTGGAAGCTAGTTACACAGGGAGGGACGACAGGCGTGTGAAGAAACTACGTCATCGAGCGTGATGACCTTTAGCGCGGGTAATGAAACGTCACCACTCTTTCCCGATGTGATTCCTGTGAGCGCTAGAGTTGGTGCTATGTCATTTTTATCACGCTGCGACAACCGTTGGCAGGAGGCGCATCTGATCCAAATGAAGCTTTAGATTAATGTCAGTTGCAACCTAATAGCAGCAATCTGCTGTTTGGGGACGTCAGCGTGCGCACCATTCACTGTAGTGTCTGAAGACTCTGTTTAAAAGAGAGCATACGAGAGAAAAAGCAACTTCGCCCCCCCCCCCCACCACCACCACCACCAGTCGTGAACTCTACATATCGTGCACGACTACGAAATTTGGATTAAGTGTGCACCGCAAATTTTTAGGAGCGTAACAACCCCAAGGAAAAAAAAGGAGGGGGGGGGGAGAGTACTTTTTCTGTCCCCTGCAAGTTGTTGCTTTTCTGAAAATTTGTAATCGTGGCAAACCAGCGCATCAAATCCTACATTCTTCACAGCAGTTTTTGCTGTTTGCAGAATGTGTTGCTTCACCTGCTCTGAGGGGTGCTCCAGGACACCCCTTATTATCTACAGGAATGACAACGTTGCTTCTGTACTTCAGACACAAATAAACCTTTTACGTTTCTTATCGTATCCGTGTCTCTTCCTTATAGGCAGACATGACGAACTTCCCCAAGGACCGACACGAATGCGTCGTGGAGTACTGCGCCATACTGGACACGGTGAAGGACGTGAACCTCACCGTCGGCGATGTGGGCACCGAGGCCAACGAGGACTCGGAGTTTCGGCTCGTCTCCCTCACCTCCAAGACGTACGTACAACGTGCCACAAATTATCCGCTAGGAGTTGGTTAAAGCTTCTCCTTTGCACAGCCGTACGAACTAGTGAAAGTCCCAACAGGGAGAGTAATTGCGTAAACGAGGTGCACCTGTAGGGAATTCAGTCAAGCCATAAGAGCTACCCCATATTCGCTAAGTCCATTCCTGTACCGACATGAAAAACAGGGCTAAATACAGGTGACGTACATTGGAGTCGACACAACATTCGTCCGGATAGCATTTGTTCCCATGAACACTGTAGGTCCTAAACATTGCACTACACAATGTTTGGTCACGTGATAACACGGAAATTGGCAAGGTACAGTCATACGGACACAGAAAAACTCACCGAATTCCTTATGCGTTTGACCAGGACGAATCGAAGGCGAACGCCTTGTTCTTTTTCTCCCCAGTCAATGTATTAAAGCTTCCCCACTCACCCCTCTGAAAAAGCCTGTAACACCTAACTTTATTTTGCGTGGCCTCTGGGATCACAGGCATTGCAAGCTCTCTGCACCTCACAGCCTCCGTGATTGCACAGCCTCCGTGATTGGCCTCTTTGACCATTGTTCCGACGATGTCACGCGGTCACATCATGACGCGACGGCAAACGTTATCTGTGATCTTTAGTGTGCTGGTTGTTTTTGACGTCATGGTGATGTCACGTAAAGTCATCACGATACTTTTTGTTGCATCACTCGATCGTGGTGACGTACACGCCGCGGGAAGATGATAGAGGGCGACGGTTAATTATCTGTTGCGTTTGACGAGGCATGATAGGGCTCACGTCCTAAAGTTTTGCCACGAAGCTTCACATAAAACTATACGTTCTGGTCGAAGTATACATACATTATAGGGCACCAATTTATTCATGCCCAACTTGGGCTGACACACACTGAGGATATATACACAAATGAGGAAGTTGTGCAAATGATGACGATATATGTGCAGTTGACAAAGAAGTGTCAGTGACTGCGTTCGCAATACCTATAATAAGCCTAAAAGGTTGTTTTTTTTTCTCGATAACTTCCAAGCACACCACTCGACTTTCACATCTTGTTTATTGGTAAGAGTGCCCGTTTTCACGATCTTTCATTCTTTTCGTGCTCCTCTTTTCAGAGAGATAAACGAATTTGAGGAGTACGGCAGCTACTCTTCGGTGGTCTACCGCTTCGTCCTGCAGAGACGCAACCTGTTCCAACACTTCACGCTCCTCATTCCGACGGTCGGCGTGGTGCTGCTTAGCCTACTTACACTGTGGCTGCAGCCATTGTCGGATCGGCGTTTCGCCGTAGCCGGCGCCACGTTCCTGGTGTCGCTGCTGTTGCTGTACCGGGCTGACGACGTGGCAGCTGGGTCCACGCAAGTGCCGAAAATAAGTGAGAATAACGCTAAGTATTTACGCCACCACCACCACCACCACCACCATCATCATTTCGTTTCATTTCATTTTATTACCTTAAAGACCCCACTAGGGCGTGTTACATAAGGAGTGGATGTAGAGAAATTATACAAAAATGAAAATGCTAACCGTGTATGCTAATTGCGAGACAGACAATGTGTTACATTTTGTAAAAATAAACTCGGCCAGGTAACGGCGGCAGTGCTGTGGGAAAGGTCGTTCCATTCAGATGATGCCCGTGGAAAGAAGGAGGCAGAAAATGTCTTGGCGTGGCTGCGTGGACGGATCATCATCATCATCATCATCAGCAGCAGCAGTTGTGTACTCCCACATAGGAAAAAAGGGCCTCTCCCACGCTTTGCCATTTCACCCAGTCTTGACCTTCCGCGGTCACGTGATCCACTCAGTCTTAATCGTTATTACGCATGATCTAAAGCTCAAAGTGGCAATGAAGCGTGGTTGATACCGACGATACGAGCCTAATTAGAGGGATGTCTGGAGTTTGTCATGCGGAGGGATGATTGTAGCGACACACTTTTTTGTATGATATATCTAATGAGATAATATATATGAACACCGTCAAAAGCATTCATTTATGGTGGGGGGATCTTGCCGAGGTAAGATGAAATATGGAAGAAGTATTATTTCACCACGTAGACTAAAACAGTGGTAGACAAAGGTTACAGCACAAAGACAACCGGTATTATTATCGACGAGAAGCTAAAGGTGGTAAGATGAACGTGTTTTTCGTGGTAGTAACACTTGTAGTAGATTGTATAGCAAGTGTATCAGTTAGATTAGCTGAACATAATTGGCTTATTTCAGACGACGATTGCGTTATCATGTGGTTGAAGATGGCGCTGATGTCACCGGTAGTTCTTCAATGTTGATCTCACCCTCTTGCAGCCATCGTGTTGAGTACCAACGTGCTGATCAACGCGCTGACAATCGTTGCCACCGTCGTCAACATGAACCTCACCAGGTTCCTACCAACGGTGCGGGCGCTACCTCCGGTTGTCTGCAAGGTCGCGGGATGGATCGCCACTGGTGTGCCCCTGGTGTGTCCAGGACCGAAAGTCTCTGCTGAAAGCACCGCGGACGACGTGGCGCGTACCGTGACCAAGGCACTCGATCGCGTATTCTTCGTGGCTTGCTTAACTACATTCACCGCCATCGTAGCAGTGTAGGAAAAAAACAAAACAAAAAAAATTCCGCCATATCCACGAAGTGAATGATGATGAGTGGGCGAAGCTCCGGAGGTAAACCTGGTAAACCATGAATCCTCTGTACATTTTGCCCACTCGATTTTATTACATCGCTCCCCCTAGCGTACGTCGCCGCACTAAATCGAACGATTGCCTTCAACCAATGACACGCGCCATGTGTGACATCATTCCTATTTTATAAGATCTCGCGTCTTTCATCAACTACAAGTACCGCTTTCTAGTTTATAACATCTTGCATCTTGTCATCATCAGCTACAAGTACCACCATCTAGTAAACACTACAAGAACTAAACGAGAGGTGGCTACATACAGGAGACGGTACCGCCATCTAGTGAACACTGCAAGAACTAAACTAGAGGTGGCTACATAGAGGGGACGGTACCGTCATCTAGTGAACACTGCAAGAACTAAACTAGAGGTGGCTACATACAGGCTAAGGGGACGCACAGCCCACGCCCTAAGGAGCTTCGCCCCTAAAATCGGCCCCGTATCTGCATGTAATCTCCCAATGTCGTCCAAAGATGATCGTCTTGCGTGTGGAGAGAGTGAACAAAACATTTATTTGATGTTCTGCGCAAGAAAATCGGTGAATGGTATACCGGAGGCGCCGCGTTAGAGTGCCTCGAGCGTGCAGCGGAGACGAACGAGCGCATTGAGGCAAAGTGTACACGAGCGCCATCTGGCATTTATCTTCGAAAACGAAGGAAGGGTTGCGCGCCTGCGGAGAAAGATGCGTGATAAGTTGTAGAACGTGAGGCGACGGGTAGGTGCCACCACCACCTCGTCTTACTTAGCAAAGCGTTGGAAACGCTCCTCGTTCCGTGCAAGCGTTGCATGGTAAGTGCAGCGTGATAAGCGCTAGTGTCCTTAAAATTACTTATGTATGCGTTTTCTAGTAAGAGATGCATATGCAGAATATATGCGTGTTGTTATGGTGCCCCGGACATGCGCAATAATTGCTTCTTATATTGACAATTGCACAAGCATGAACGCTCAACCTTGAGCAACATTGGTTGACGCTGCGGATGGGGTCGACCGTTTCAAGTACCCGATGCCGGTAAGAGTTAACAAACAGACAAATGTATAGACCGGCCGACAAACAGACAGACCTAAAATTTTTGCGTTGAAGGTCCCCAAGAAAGACTATCGTCTTTAAAACAGCCTTCGCGAAATCTTTTGTGGACGCTAACAGTGTGACAACTCCAACTTCTGTTTGAAACAAGTCAGGTACTTTGATGCAATATAGCGCTTTTCCCGATAACAAATCAGCAGGCGCAGTGATCAGCGGCTTTATATGTGCGCAATAAAATGGTCCACACAACCATGCTCTAAGCCATAGCGATTTCGCAATCGCCGCAATAAAGTTCCTTCGGCAGTGGTACAAAATTCGAAGCGATAAAATGCTGCCAGAGATGTTCCCGGTGCGACTATTATGTCATTGTTTACAATCTCGGAAATGTTTCGCGAAAAAACGTCCAAATAACACGCCATATTGTGGCCAGAAGACAGAGTATTGAGCGATGGCTCTTTCCTTTGATAGAACAACCTAAATAAACAAAAACTGCCGAGGAAGCTAAGGAAGGCACAGAGGGCATTACTTGGATGCTTTAAGCGTACAAATAGTTATTGGTACAGCGTCGGACACGCTGAACGTTCTCGATTCTGTCCTTTGTCAAGTTGAAGTAAGTCCGCATTAATTCATTTCCATTTATTACACAATGAAAATTAAACCGTAGAATAGTGTCTTTTAAACCTTTTTTTTAGTTTCAATAGTTACTAAGGTTATTACGCCACAGTTTGATAATTTTGAAGCTCAGCAACTTGATTACTTATAAGGTCCAATTGTTGCCTACACGGCGAACACAGTCCTGGGAGCCTAGATATAGCATTTAGTAGCAATTCATTTTTGGATGACAATGCCTTCTTCTTTCGCGCTTTTCGCGCTTGGCCATCGGTCAGAGTAACGGGCTGTCTGTGCCATCAACGGCATCAGCCAGCCTCTGAGCGGCAGATGGTGACTATATTGATGATGACCGTGCTCTGCCCATCTTTAAAAAGGGAGATCGCTTAGCACTAGGAAATTACCGTCCAATCTCACTAACTTCACAATGTTGCAAAATTATCGAACACCACATAGCTACTAGTATAATCAGGTTTATTGAAGAACGCTCTATATTAACCAAGTGTCAACATGGTTTTCGGAAAGGATTATCTACCGTAACTCAACTCGTCACTCTGTTTCACTTTCTTGCATTAAACATCGATGGACACGGTAGGACAGATATGCTCGTCCTGGATTTCTGCAAAGCCTTCGACAGAGTTACCTATAGTAAAATCATTTCCAAACTTAGAACAACAGGTATACCAGAAATATTTGTTTGTTGGATCTCTGCGTATTTAAATAATCGCGAACAGAACGTTGATGTAGGGGGCCAGTATTCGGACTGTCTTCAGGTCACATCGGGTGTACCACGGGGCAGTGTGTTAACCCCATTTAATTTTTTTGTTGTACATCAATGATATTGTTGATGTTATTCACCCTAGTGTAGAAATAAGGTTATTTGCAAATGAATATGTGTTTTGTTCGAAGAAATACGTTCCACTAACGATTTCAACGATCAGAGTACTAGTCATGGCAATATTTGTGAATGGTGCAACAAAGAGGGAATGTGTCTCACGCGAACAAGTGTGCTTTTCAGTGACTCGCAAAAAAAATCCACAATTATATGCATACGTTTTAGTGTCTTCACCACTACAACAAGTAAACTCCTACAAATACCTTGGTGTTACACTAGGTTCTAACTTATCTTGGAATCACCATATTGATAAGGTTTGTTCATCAGCCTTTCGCAAACTATCTATTAGTAAATATAAAATTAGAAGTGCTACCACGAATATTAAACTACTTTGTTACACTGCCCTTGAGCAAACAAAACTAGAGTACGCCAGCATAGTATGGGACCCTTACACAAAACGTAATATATACACTATTGAGCGTATTCAAGGCAAAGCTCTTAGATTCATATTCAGCAAGAAATTCAAGTTAGACTAGCCCTCAGAATAAATGCTGGCCAACAACATTCCCTTATTGCAGACGCGAAGAGAAAAAGCTGGATTAGAATTCCTTGATCAACGTTTGAACGAAAAACTAGCTCTACAGACCCATCCCCGCATTTGGTACCCATAAGTAGCCGGCCCACCCGACACCACCACCCAAAAGCCTTGATCCCATACTTTGCTTGCACAGACCTACTGAAGTATTCGTACTTTCCAAGAACCCCATGTGAGAGAAACCGTCTTACTAATACATGTGATGAATTACCTTACCAAACAACCTTCTTCACTCTTTATTGTTTCGCTCTGCAATTATTTTATTTGTATTTGTATATGTATTACCACTCTGTTTGGACCTTGAGTCTGCAGTATTGAATAAATAAATAGAAATATATCGTAGCATTGAGCATGTGGCATTGCTACCGCCGGTCTAAATGGAACAGACGCGCACAAGTGCACGTACAGGCACTCCCTTGCCGCGTGGCAGTATAGACAGATGAGAGACACCTCGGTCTGAGGCCGCGGTAAAATAAAGCCGCGCGAAATATAAAGAGAGAGAAAGGGGAAAAAACAGGCAGAAATATAGAAAGAGCAGGAAAGAGAAACAACAAGCTGGAGACAGAAAGAGAAATGGAAAAAGATGGAAAAGAAAGAAAGAAAGGAGGAGTGAAAAAGAAAAGCGAAGAAAAGCACAAAGAAGGCTGCCCGACTCCGCACGTTACTAAGACATACAGCCCCCTACCACGAAGCTACCTCAATTTTTTTCACAGCGACAGTTGTCATGGGATCACAACGAGAGTCGAGTGCCCAGCCGCCGCCACCATTTCTAGTTTCCGTAGCCACTACAGCACGAAATAAACAAAAAGACTAGGTAAGTAAAGGACGCAGAAGATGCAGCAGGATTTGATCCCGGTTCCACTGCGTGCCAGCCCAGTATTCTACCACAGAGCCACGCCGACCTGTTTCTCCTTTGCGTTATTTCCTGCTTTATTTCTCATATTAACGCGATTCCTCTGCCGACGTCAAGGCTTCCTAAGGTAAGTTAGCAGCGGAGTTACAAGCACCGGCGTAGCTCTGTTAAGCTGTTATCCATCCAGGTATGCGTGTGGGTACAAGACTACATGAGGCTTTTGGTTTCAGGGGACAAGCGTGGAAAGCTGAACACGTCCTCGATTGAAACGAGTAAGAGAAGGCTAGAGTATTGGTTGAAAAATAGAGATAAAGGACGTAATTAGTGAGAAAATGCCTGAAGAGGCAGAGAGATGGAACAAAAATTTTATTTTGCTTTGTTACAATAAGTTCAATTTAATCGAAGTAGATACTACATAAGAAGAATATATCTTTTCGTTTTTCTTTCTTACAAGCCTGGTGGCACACATGTCGCCACCCAGTTATGAAGGGAACGCTCATAGCATCCATTCATGGTCTCGTGGTCATGGCACTCCATTGATCACACGCAGGTCACGTGATCGAATCCCGGCTGAGGCAGCCACATTTCAGATGGACGCGAAAATGATTGAGACCAGCGTACATTTAGGTGCACGTTTAAGAGCCCAAGGTCCTCGTAGTTTCCGGAGCCCTCCACTACGGCACCTGTCATGATGCTATTTATGACGGTTTTGAGACGTTAAACCCCGTCGATAATAGGAGTCAACGATTACTGTAAGCCCCCTCATGCCGGACGCGCATGGTGAACGCTTTTGCGCCAGCCGAACCCTTGCACTGCACGGCATTAGTGGCACTACCGCGGCCACTCGTGTGTGCGTGACTGAAGCGATCGGAAGAACTTGCAGGCAAAAAAGCACACAACATAAAAAATGTCAACCGGTGTAAATGTTAACAATGATATGTGGTGCACTCTTTCAGGTAGCGTCCACCTTTGTGGAACAGTGGACGCTCGGCTAATAATCCTAAGGTGGCGGGTTCGATACCGGCCGTGGCGGTCCTGTTTGATGTAGCAGAAAATAGTATAGAGACCCATAAACTGTGCGATGCGTGCGTACGTTAAAGAAAACCCAATGGTCAAATCTTCCGGAGCCCTCCTCTCACTACGGCATGTGGGTTTGGAACGTAGTACACGAGATATGTACAGGGGATCAACTGCTACCATAGTGCTTCATAAAGAAAGCAACAGAATACCAATGAAGAAGGGTGTAAGGCTGGGGGACGCAATCTCCCCAATGCTATTTACCGCGTGCTTACAGGAAGTTTTCAGAAGCCTAGAATGGGAACAGCTAGGGACAAGAGTTAATGGAGAGTACCTTAGTAACCTGCGCTTCGCCGATGACACTGCATTGCTGTGTAACTCAGGGGACGAACTGGAACTCATGATTACGGAGTTAGACAAGGAGAGCAGAAAGGTGGGTCTTAAAATGAATCCGCAGAATACGAAAGTAATGTACAACAACCTCGGAAGAGAGCAGCGCTTCGGGATAGGTAACAGTGCACTTCAAGTTGTAAAAGACTATGTCTACTTAGGGCAGGTAATAACCACGCAGCCGAACCACGAGGTTGAAGTAACTCGAAGAATAAGAAGGGGGTGGAGCATATTTGACAAGCACTCTCAAATCATGACAAGTAGATTGCCACTATCCCTCAAGAGGAAGGTATATAACAGTTGTATCTTGCCGGTACTCAGCTATGGAGAAGAAACCTGGGGATTTACAAAGAAGGTTCAGCTTAAACTGAGGACGACGCAGGAAGCAATGGAAAGGAAAATGGTAGGTGTAACCTTAAGAGACAAGAAGAGAGCTGAGTGGATTGGGAAACAAACGGGGTTTAGGTATATCATAGTTGAAATCAAGAAGAGGAAACGGACATGGGTCGGGCAAGTAGCGTGTAGACAGGATAACCGCTGGTCACTAAGGGTAACTATTTGGATTCTCAGAGAAGGCAAGAGGGTTAGGGGGAGACAGAAGGTTAGGTGGGCAGATGAGATTAGGAAGTTTGCGGTTATAAATTGGCTGCAGCAAGCACAGGACTGGGTTAACTCGAGGAACATGGGAGAGGCCTTTGTCCTGCAGTGGACGTAGTCAGGCTGATGATGATGAGGATGACACGAGATATTATCAATTGTTTATGGTATAGAGCTGCCTTTTAATATTTCAAGTAAGAGCCAGAATTTGCGTGTTCATATCTCCCCTACAAACAAAAAAAAACTTACAAGATTATTTTGATACAGCCATTTTAATAATTCAGATTTGTTCATTGACAGAGCAATTATCCGTTCAATGACATGCATACGCCCTTATTTCCGAAGTTGTGTAAGAGTCTTGCACAGAAACAGCCCATGCCGCACGCAAGTCGGACATTCGTTTGACATGGCTGAAAAGATAAGTAACGAAATATAAATGAGCAGTATTATTAAATGCGAAGCATTTCGTAGCGAACTGCGGTGAATAATAGCGTATCTATCTATCTATCTATCTATCTATCTATCTATCTATCTATCTATCTATCTATCTATCTATCTATCTATCTATCTATCTATCTATCTATCTATCTATCTATCTATCTATCTATCTATCTATCTATCTATCTATCTATCTATCTATCTATCTATCTATCTATCTATCTATCTATCTATCTATCTATCTATCTATCTATCTATCTATCTATCTATCTATCTATCTATCTATCTATCTATCTATCTATCTATCTATCTATCTATCTATCTATCTATCTATCTATCTATCTATCTATCTATCTATCTATCTATCTATCTATCTATCTAGCCGCCTTCGACTTTGAGATCTCCTGGCCGTTTCGATAATGGTATCGATACCAAACTTGGTATGGCATAACATGACTGTATGAAGAACATATCTGAGTAGTCATAACATGAAAATAATAATATTTATGTCATAAATGTCATTATTTACGTGTCATGGTCTTGCTGCTCTTGCGGTGGTTTCGTTCAGTGAACATGGCACGTTCCAAAACTGGTACGGTATGACATGATTGTATGGCGAACACGAACGACAGACCCTAACATGAAAACCGTGTCATGCATGTCATGTAACAACATGAATACATGCCACGCTTATAATGCGCTTGCGGTCATTTCGCTAGCGTCGAATATACCAAGTTTGATATTACGGGACGTGAATGGACGACGAAGGTATGATACTGGTGCAAATATGATAAACGTGAGATGCGTGTCATGTAACAACATGACTACATGATACGCTCATGATGCGCTCACGGCCGTTTCACTAGCTTCACATATGCCAAATTTGGTATTACGTGACGCCAATGGAGGACGAAGATGTGTGACTGGTGCAAACATGAGCATCATGAGATGCGTGTCATGTGAGAACATGACTACATGCCACAGTCAAAGCGACAATACATTTAGACAAGACGCTGTTCTTGTGCTCGCCGGCTTTCATTTACGTTGCCACGCCAGGCACCGGTCCTTCCATATACTTAGAGTGTACTAGAAGCTAGTACACTCTAATATACTGGTAGGAGTGCGCCGCGCTGCGTTGCTTTGACGAATGCGCGTTTCAGCACGTCCGGCGTCCCTCTGTCACGAAACACTCCCAAGCATTTCCGCGAGGGTGAACATGGTCAATTGCGAATGCACGGGGTGATGCTATGAGGTGTATTTATTAATTCGCACTATATATATTTTTTAATCACACTATGGTGCCTTTATGGTGTAAGTGTTCCTGGGAATCGCAATTTGATCGCACGGGGGAGTTTACGTTAACTCACTGGCGAATGCCAACGGATTTTAACTTTACTCCCCCTCATAGCATCACCCCGTGCATTCGCACTTAACCATTTTCACCCTCGGGGAAATGCTTGCGAGTTTTATTACTGATGATGATGATTAAAGACAATTAATGAATTTGAGTGTTGTTTGTCATGAAGCATTTGTACACAGATACATTATATACGAAGTATTATTTATTTACACTTCACGATTTTCGTACGATGCATTAAATGCACACATCGCGAGCGCGTCCAACACACACACACACAAACTACACTACGGATTAGCACCTATTCGTGTTATCGTTGTAGCTCACGGTTAGTACCAGCGCTTTGTGATCCGAGAAACGTACGGTGAGCGGATCCGGCAAGACGGAGCGGACCGTACAGTTCCTACTGAACGCCAAGTCTGTGAAGCCACCGTTGATCGTGGTCGGAAACTCGAGAGACAGACACGTCATCGAGTAATTGTTCAGCATGTGGTCAACATGCTGAACAATCACTCGAGTTCGCGCCCGCTTGTCCTCGGCCTCGCGAGCGCGCAGTTCGGCATCCGCTGCACGCTTCGCCCGCTTACGTTCGGTCTCACGAGCCCTTCGCAGCGCCGCCTTGTCTTCCAACGTCGGCGAAACCACCGCGGTACCGTCACCTCCAACGACGGGTGCAGTGCTGGCATTCGGTTGTACTGCATTCGTTGTTGATGGTAGCGTTACCTCCGGGACATCCGTCGCACGACCCGCTCTCGACGGGAGACTGAGAGAGAAGGCGGGCACGCGAGAGAGAGGGGTGCGCGCGCAGCTGCAGCGAACGAGGAGAGCGGAGGAGCGAGCTAAGGAGGGGGACGCGCGCAGCGGCGTTAAAGATATAAGGCGCGTTCCTGACACCGATATCAGCGTCGCGTCCGTGGCTTATTCGGTAGAGCGTCGCGCTGCAGCCCGCCAAGTCCTCTTTATTTTAAAGATAGAGAGAAGACTGCGGACGCCGCCGACGGCGGTGGATGGTTTGGGGTCGCTTATAAAGTGTATTTACACTTAAAAAGAGGGAGACGCAGTGTTGTCTGGGTAATGCGCTGGCGCGAAATGCAGCATGCCTCATTTCGCGAAGGTTGCCGTCGGGCTGCTCCGACGGACGCTGGTCACGCCTCGCGTCAGACTATAGAGTGCTTACGTTTTGCTAACATAGTGCCGCTGTTCACAGCCTTCGCGCGCGTCAACGTTACGTTGTAGTATATTGGGCCCTTTATGATCCGCTCATGGCTGTTTCGCTAGCTCCACATATACCAAATTCGGTGTTACGTGACGTCAATGGACGAGGAAGTAGCTCCACATATATTAAATTTGGTATCACGTGACGTGATTAGATGCCGAAGGTAAACGACGCATCCAAACATGATAATTATGACACGGAAGTGATGTGCGGAATAATTTACTTCCACCTTTTAAAGTTGTGCTGATTTTAAAGTGACATATCAACCTTCCCCATTTGTGCTTCGCATAACATCGATTCCCACTGTACGTGGGATCTGCCAATTTTTTTTTTAATGTTGTGAGCTGCGCATTCTTAGGGCGGGCTAGTTAGGTTTTATTAAGTTCGGCATTGCAATTGAACTATTTGCAGCACCTGAAAGTTCGGTGAAAGAGGACAGATTCGCTCCACGCAGTACAGGATTTCATGCACGTCATGGTTAAATGGTCGTCGCCGACGGTGGCTGCGTTATTGCCGGCGTCTTCCAAAGCTCGTTTTCCACTTTACGTAGATGTAGACGTAGATCCTAAACTTGTGCCCCACACCCACCCTGAGGGATCGGAACTTTTTTCCCGCTCACTTTAACTCACTTCTTCCTCTACCCCCCTCCCCTATGTTTTTTTTAATGTTTTCACAGAATATCTTTCGTATATCTCTAGACAAGCACGTAGCCAGTTTTTTTTTTGAGGACGATGCAAGACGAAATAGTTTGAGAGTGGTTTTATAGCAAAAATAAAAAAGTATTGCCCAGAAATATAGCAAGCCAAACAAATTTTTAAGGGGGGGGGGGAACCAAAGCCGGAGGTAACGGGTTTAATTTTACAGCCTCAGTAGTCGCATTTTGCCACCGACACGTCAGGACAAGTTAAATACCACCAGATGGTCGAAATTTACTGAGTCCCGAAATGCGGCGGCTCTCGTAATCCCGTGGTGATTTCGATATGCGAAATTCCGTATCCTCATCACCGAAAAATGGCACAGAATGCATCGACAGCCTGTGTCTTGTACCGTTGCTGGCGCCGTTACTTCTCTTTGGACTGACTTGCTATAGCACCAGGCGCCATATCTACATCAATATTATGTATGACGCTTTTATTTCAACGCTCCATTGACCTAAATCGAGAATGAACTCACAGGCGAAGAAATCTCAGGCTCACGCTGCTTGGACACGTTAGAAAGATATCTCAACGTGTGTTTGTTTTTTCACAGGATCGTTCAGTGGTGGCGCCAGTTGGTGGTGATGTTTCCACAGGTGGGGTTAGCATGACATACCCCACCTACTACTTCGCCTACTGCGCGGACTGGTGGCCTACTCAGCCTGGAAGCTATAGGCGCCTGAGCGACTCCTTCCGTCTAATATGTCTATACACCACTTTTAAACCTGTCTGTCGTAGAAATTGTAAAATTTTATAGTGAGCACTTCCCATCGAATCAAGCGCACACCTAGTAAAAACACTATACACATATTCGCGGCATCCTCGGGGAAACCATATTTTCTTCATACTGTCCATAATAGTGCCTGCATCTTAGAGCGATAACGCTCCGAAATGGAGTGTTCTTGGACGATATAGAGCGACGTATATCCAATGGTGTCGCGATAAGTACACGATGAGTGGTTTTTGTCGTCGCGCGGCCGGGAATCGAATGTCTGCCTTCGTAACGTTGCTCGTGTTGGTTTATGTTAGCTTCTAATTGAGGTGGGAACTATGACGCACTCTCCGTAAATGTCTAGATTTCGCACAACATAGGGCACTCGTGATTACTTCCTTTCAAAGAAAGAAAGCTGATATATATATATATATATATATATATATATATATATATATATATATATATATATATATATATATATATATATATATATATATATATATATATATATATATATATATATATATATTGTAGGCATCTATTATGCGCTTCATCCTCATCTGAACAGCAGTCAATCATCATCATCATATGTTCTGGCTGACAATCATCATCTGCTTGGCACGAGCGCTTCTTTGTCCGGTCCGTTGCGCTTGTTCGTTCCCGAGTTCACGGCCAATAAACCTCGCTACAACCGAGTCGTCATACGTGGTGGAGGTGGATTGACGTTCCCAGTACCTCTACTTACAACGCCTACTCGCTGGAGCTCCGTTCAGGCCGCCGCTTGGACCCGCAGTCCGCCAACATGTCTCAGAGTGAGTGGGTGGATGCCCTTTCGGCTCCCGTCTCTGCGCCGCAAGCCGTCACTGCGCCGCAAGCCCCTCCTCTTTACATCGTAAACCACCAGCGTGACCCTCCGATCTTCGCTGGTCTCCGCGGCGAAGATGTGGAGGACTGGCTCGATAACTACGAGCGGGTAAGCGCAACTAATCACTGGGACGACTCTAACAAGCTCCGCCGAGTATCGCTTTATCTCACGGGCGTTGCCAAGACATGGTTCTTGAACCATGAGATCGACCTCACCGACTGGCCTGCCTTCAAGCAGCAGCTTTGCCAAGTATTCGGCACGCCAGCCGTTCGATCCGCTCTAGCGAGGAGGGCCCTAGATACTCGCCAACAACATCCCGGCGAGTCATACACATCTTATATCGAGGATGTCCTTGCGCTTTGTCGGCGCGTCAATTCTTCGATGTCCGAGTCGGACAAACTGCACCACATCCTGAAGGGCATCGGAAGCATTGCCTACAATGCCCTTGTTGCCCAGAATCCTTCTACTGTCACGGACGTCGTCTCTACGTGTCAGCGTCTCGACGAACTTGATTCTGTTCGCCTTCAGTCGGGCAATAGTGAACACCGTACCGCAGAACGGGGCTGCGTGACATGATACGGGAGATCATACGAGAAGAACTTCAATCAATGGGCATCTCACAACCTTCTCCATCTGTCACACAGCCTTCAAGCATGGCCCTCCGTGACATCGTAAGGGAGGAACTAACATCATTCACCGGTCCAGCCTACGTCCAGCCACCTCCGTCTAGCCCTCCAACGTACGCGCAAGTTGCGGCCGCGCCTCCTCGCAACGTAAACTCTACTTCACCGCTGCCATCATTCACGCCGGTTGCTGCTGCACCACCGGTCCACTTCCGGCCAATCCCACCCGACCCTCCATCAGTCCACTTGAGTGCGCTATCTCCCGGTGTGCCTAATGACCTCTACTACCCGCCTTGGCGCCCGTCTCGCCCAACATGCTTTTACTGTGGATATCGTGGCCATATATCGCGCTTCTGCCGCAAGCGCCAGCAGAACGAGCGTCGCGGGTACGACATGCGCGAACGGGACTTTTCCAGAGGGGATTCTTGCGCTCGGCGTTATTCATCTGGACAGCAGCGGTCTCCATCTCCGCCCGCGTCGACTGAGACGCGGAACACTTACCCCCGAATGCAGAGATGTTACTTGACTCGTACTTGACTCGTTCTTGACTCAAGACAGTCTTGCCGGTCGCCATAAATCGTTCTCGAACTTGCGGATGACTTGAAGGCGACTTGGCTCGGTCGAAGTCAGGACAAGTTTCAAGTCAGCTGCGGGGCTAGCTTGAAAGCGACTTGACGCGTTATTCCAACATGGCCACCTCTCGAATGGACGTCGCGTGAAAGGTGGCCGCTTTTGAGTTTGCTTGCCTCGCCATAAGCGTAGCATTTTTTGAGGCGCACTGCCTGCCGAAGATTCTTGGAACCGCTTTACGTGACCAAGGAAATCCGATGGAGTTGTACGACGAGCAACAATTCCACGCTAGGTACAGATTCATGAAGAACGCCGTGGGGCAGCTGCTCGTTATGTTGCTGCTCCGGGAAAGTGGGGACAACCGAAGACAGCCCGTGCATCCAGTGTTACAGCTACTGATGGCTCTCAGGTTTTACAGCGCTGGCACATTCCAACCAGTCACCGGAAATTTCGTCCGCATTCCGTAGTCGACAGTGTGCTGTGCAGTCGGAAAAGTTACGCTACTCATCGCAAAGCACCTGTACGCGATGCTGGTGCGCTTTCCGCAACCGGCGGACTGTTATGAAGTGGCTGAGTTCCCTTGCGTTACAGGTTGTGTCGACTACACACACGTGCGTATTAATAGCCCCGGTGTCGACAACGCCGAAGTGTTTCGTAACCGCAAAGGCTATTTCTGTTTTTCTATAACACGACGACATTTTCCGTCTCTTTCGGTAAAAAAAAAATTGACTCTGTGCTGTGTCCGTGTGCCTCGTCTATCCTTTCGTCCCGTCTAGGGCACTGTTTCTCGCTCAGAAAGGCATCGCTTGTAGCGCAACGCTACGAAAAATTACACACACATAAAAAAAGAGGTGCCCCTATCACGGGTTTTTTTATCCGCGTCACCATGATGCAGCGATGCACTGCTGCACCCCGCGAGACAGAATTCTGCTGAGGGCAATGTCCTGACCCCCGCTTTTTCTCTTGTTTACCAAGCTCAACAAAAGGATACGAATCACATTTGTTCCCAGAACTTGTTTTTTTTTTTTCATAATAACTGCGACCTAGCCCATTACAGGCATGTACACACGTGAACAGGAAGGCAAATACCGTGGAAATCGCGTCACCTCGTGAGCCAGGTCAGCACAAATACATGCCATGGTGTTCGATTGAGAAAAAAAAAACGACGAAAGAACCCAACGCGATGCTTGTTTCGCCTCCAAACAAGCAACCGTGGAAAAACGCACCGCATTTGGGTGGCCACTAAAACCAGCGGGCAACGAACGCTTTACAGAAGCAACACTGCGCATCGCTGTGGTGGCAGGCACCACGTGTTCTGTGGTGCCACTCGTTAGCCGTAAAATGGCAAGAATATGCTTGTGGCCCTACGTTTTTATAGTTATTTTAAAACGTAGGGTCTTTTTTCGGTGTAATGCATGCCTTACGCGAACAACTTCATTATTACCCTCGTTAGCAGGCGAGCAGCGTGTTTCTGCTTTGAAGCTCGTTCTTGACTTGACCAAGCAAGACAGCCTGAGCATCTACGAAACGCGAAGACTGACTTGGGCGTTTTGAAGTCCGCTGCTTGCTTCGCGCCGACTTGCTCAAGTTAAGTTGAAGTCGCGAGCCAAGTAACATCTCTGCATTCGGGGGTTACCCCCGAATGCAGAGATGGTACTTGACTCGTACTTGACTCGTTCTTGACTCAAGACAGTCTTGCCGGTCGCCATAAATCGTTCTCGAACTTGCGTATGACTTGAAGGCGACTTGGCTCGGTCGAAGTCAGGACAAGTTTCAAGTCAGCTGCGGGGCTTGCTTGAAAGCGACTTGACGCGTTATTCCAACATGGCCACCTCTCGAATGGACGTCGCGTGAAGGTGGCCGCTTTTGAGTTTGCTTGCCTCGCCATAAGCGTAGCATTTTTTGAGGCGCACTGCCTGCCGAAGATTCTTGGAACCGCTTTACGTGAGCAAGGAAATCCGATGGAGTTGTACGACGAGCAACAATTCCACGCTAGGTACACATCCATGAAGAACGCCGTGGGGCAGCTGCTCGTTATGTTGCTGCTCCGTGAAAGTGGGGACAACCGAAGACAGCCCTTGCATCCAGTTTTACAGCTACTGATGGCTCTCAGGTTTTACAGCGCTGGCACATTCCAACCAGTCACCGGAAATTTCGTCCGCATTCCGTAGTCGACAGTGTGCCGTGCAGTAGGAAAAGTTACGCTACTCATCGCAAAGCACCTGTACGCGATGCTGGTGCGCTTTCCGCAGCCGGCGGACTGTTATGAAGTGGCTGAGTTCCCTTGCGTTACAGGTTGTGTCGACTACACACACGTGCGTATTAATAGCCCCGGTGTCGACAACGCCGAAGTGTTCCGTAACCGCAAAGGCTATTTCTGTTTTTCTATAACACGACGACGCTTTCCGCCTCTTTCGGTAAAAAAAAAAAAAAAAACTGACTCGGTGCTGTGTCCGTGTGCCTCGTCTATCATTTCGTCCCGTCTAGGGCGCTGTTTCTCGCTCAGAAAGGCATCGCTTGTAGCACAACGCTACGTAAAATTACACACACACAAAAAAAGAGGTGCCCCTATCACGGGTTTTTTTATCCGCGTCACCATCATGCAGCGATACATTGCTGCACCCCGCGAGACAGAATTCTGCTGAGGGCAATGTCCTGACCCCCGCTTTTGCTCTTGTTTACCAAGCTCAACAAAAGGATACGAATCACATTTGTTCCCAGATTTGTTTTTTTTTTCATAATAACTGCGACCTAGCCCATTACAGGCATGCACACAGGCGAACAGAGGCAAATACCGTGAAAATTGCGTCACCTCGTGAGCCAGGTCAGCACAAATACATACCATGGCGTTCGATTGAGAAAAAAAAAACGACGAAAGAACCCAACGCGATGCTTGTTTCTCCTCCAAACAAGCAACCATGGAGAAACGCACCGCACTTGGGTGGCCACTAAAACCAGCGGGCAACGAACGCTTTACAGAAGCAACACTGCGCATCGCTGTGGTGGCAGGCACCACTGTTGTGACCGGCGCCAGAGCGGAAGAGGGAGCGGCGCTCCTTTAATCTTCAAACAAGTAACCGAACGACCGGCTGCCTACTGTTAGGACCGGCGCCAGGTCTGACAATGGATCGGCGTTCCTTTTGATGTTCCTTTTTAGTCGCCAAACGGGTTGGCGGCCTGTGTCCGCCATGTATTGTTCCCCCCTGGCCGGAGGGTGCGGCGTCTTGCCGCCACGACACCGTGAGCAGTTCGGGAGACCACAAGTGCCGCTTCTTCTTTGGAAGATGACGGCGGCGGCGGCGGCCGGAAATCGTCCCGCTAATTGAACGAGTCGTTCGGCGACCATTTGAAGCTTGTTTACGGCGGCCCTTTCGATGGATGCAGTCATCAACTTCAGACCCCTCGCCCAGCGACACCCCTTGACGAGGAGGAGCCACGTTCGTGCCACATGGCCGTGCAGTGACCACGCTTCAATTTTGAACGTTCACATGGACCGTGCGTGCTCGTCACCCTCGCGGGTAATGTGTGATCCGTGGTTGGACGGTGCCCTCTGTACGCGGTCCCCGATCTAGGGATCTGGGGAGGACAGACCCTTTATAATGAGCCCCCACGGCTCATTCGTGTGTGCTTTTTTTTCGAGAGCAGAACCGAGCAGAACCATGTAGAACCAAGCACCATGTAGCGCTATGTTAGGAGACATGTAGAGGCCTGCCACGTTTGAGAGCTCACCGTGTAGGGAGTTCGCAATGTACATATTGTAAATAAACCCTCTTCAAGTCTCTCTTCCTCCTGCCTCGACAACTTCATCCCGGACCTCCGGTGTCTGGAAACCCCGGTCGCAACAACTGGTGGCAGCGGTGGGATACGAGTCTGCGACGGAGAGCGACATGTACCGGAGGCCAGCCGAAAGCCCTGGAACTCGGCGGGATCGAAGCAGCGTACCACCACCGCACGTAATGGGGTGAGTGCCTGGCTTTGTGCTTGAGATATATCGAGTCTTTTAGCCTAAATTCGTTAAAAGATAGATATAACCAACAACTGCCTGGCCACTGTGGTTGTTATCTCAGCACAGGGCAGCACTGGATGATTATCTGAGCAAGTACGCTAAAGCAGGAAAGCTTAGATGATTCAATAGGAACAAGGGGTAATGTTTCAAAATTTCTAAGGGTACGTTGCGGGTTAAATTTTAGGATGTTGTAAAAAGCAGGAGTGAAAAATTAACAAGAAAAAGTAGAGAGGGATGTTGGCCACGTAGTGCTACTTGGGTGCTTAAGCTTGTGGTCTCCGCTGTGAGATTTGCCAGGCTTCAATTTCTCTAGACCCAGAATTGAAGCGCTGGTGGGTTTGTGTTTTGTCACAGCTGAGCCAAAGCAAAGTAGTCGCCATGGATCTTACGAGATTGACGAGAGAGAACCTGCTGAACCTGTGTTGGGATCTGGAGCTAGATTTTAATGATGATATGCCTGCTTCTAAACTCCGCGAAGTGATTCTCGAAAGCAATAGTGACAATGAGGAAATCGAGCACTTCGGGAATATGTACTTATTGGACCAGGAGGAGGAAGTACAAAGGGCGCAAAGAAAGGAAAGATGGCGCCAGGAGGAATTGGAAGCTGAGCGCAGGCATGAAGAACATATAAAAAGGATGCAGGAATTAGATGAAGAGATAGAAAGGCTTAATTGTGAATTGGTGGCATTGCAGCAGAGTGGTCAATCTGTAGATGTAGCGCACGAACGGTGCGATGTAGCGGCGGTGCCGTTTAAGACCGAAGCGAAGGCTACAGGTCAGACATCTGTAGATGAAGTGCACGAACGGTGCGACGTAGCGGCGGTGCCGATTAAGGCCGAAGAGAGGGCTACAGGTCAGAAATTTGCAGATGTACCGCACGAACGGTGCGTTTCAGCAGCGGTGCCGTTTAGGGCCGAAGAGAGTGCTGCGGGTCTGATATCTGTAGATATAGCGGCGGTGCCGTTTGAGGCCAAAGAGAAGGCTAGTGCCTGTAAGGGAATGGAACAGGTTTTAACCCATTCTGAGGGAAAAGAGCTCGCGGTCACAGCAGGGTGTGAGGGTTCCGTGGTGGGGGAAACGAAGTTAAGATTAACAGAGTGTTCCATCGAACCTTGCAGCCCTGTAGACCATGTTGATGAGCGTCAGAGGCGGACGAAAGGCTCCAGGTTTGGCACCAAGGAATGTGCCAAACGGAGAAAGCGTCCGAAAAACAGAAGCGCGGCAAGGCTCGCGATCAGCGCGGCGCGTTTGACGAGGACCTTCAAACGGCGTGGCGGATTTGCGAGAAAAGGCCCGTTGTCTTCTCTGACTGGCTTAAATCGCAGGCGTCTGAGCGGCCGGAGAGTAAGGAACAGAAGTGCGCAATCTACGCGGCCGCGGTCTTACGATGAACTGATAGGCAATCATCAGGACTGGGCGCGCGAGATGGCGGAGGAGCATATCGGTGATGAAGAACGTCAGAGTAGGACGAAAGGCTCCCAGGTCCGCACAAAGAAGCGTGCACAGGGGAGAAAGCGTCCGAAGGGCAACAATAAGGCAAAGCTCGAGATGAGCACAACGCGTTTGAGTAAGGGTTTCAAACGGCGTGGTAAAATCGCGAGAAAAGTGCCGTTGTCATCTCTGACGGGTCTGTATCGTGTGCGTCCGAACCGCCGGAAAAGAAAAGCGCATCGTACGCGGCAGTGTTTGAAGGATAGATTGCTAGGCAATTATCCAGACAGTCCGCGCGAAAAATCAGATGAGCATGTGGGTGCTGGTGAGCATCAGAGATGGGCGAAAGGCTCCGTAGACGGCACCAAGAGACGTGCAAAACGGAGAAAGCGCCGTAAAAACAGGCAGGCAAAAATCGCGACGCGTTTGAGGAATGTATTCAAATGGCGGAGCGAAATTTCAAGAAAGTTGCCGTATCGCAAGCGTCCAAGCGGCCAGAGAACAAAGAAAAGAGAAGCGCATGGTGTGCGTAAGTGGTCGAAGGGCAAGAGACCCTTCCGTTGTTCTCGCGGTGCATTGGACGGGGTGCGGGGCAAAAGAGTCGGTGGTTTTCGAGGGGCAGGAAGCGACAGCAAGTCGGCTTCGAGGAACGTCGCGGGGTTCGGTAGCAGGGCGATTGACGCGTGTTGTAGACCCCGTTTCTCGAGAAAATCGTTCCGGGCGCGACCACCGCGAGTTCGACTCAGAGTTGTTGCGAACAGCTGTTAGCCTCTCGGAAAACGTCGACTCGGGACTGTTGAAAGGAACATTTTGTTTGTTTTTGTGATTTTGTAAATAACTCGTTTGTACTTTGTTTTCGTTAGCGCTCTATCATTTTGGTAGCCTATATACGTTGTATAGATCTATTGGAAGGATAGTGACACGCATTAGAGCGTACAGAATTAGGCGTTTGTCATCGGCACCGGAGTTGGTTTGTATGCGTCCGAGCCGCCGGACAAAACGAAAAAAAAAAAGCACGTTGGGTAGAAAGGCAGACCCTTTCGTCGCTCTATCGACGGCATGTTTGATGGACTGCGGGAGTGCGAGGTACTCAGCGAGAGTAAGAACGCAGGTTGTCAGCGCAGAGCTTTGCGGGGGTCGGAGGCGAAGCGAATGGGTTTTGCCATTGTTCTATTTCCCGTTCGCCTAGAAAGACCCACAGGACGCGACACCGTGCGTTAGTCCCAAAAAGGAGTAGACATCCGTGAGCTTTTGACGATGGTCATTAGTGGATTTATTTTGTTTTGAAATTTGCTTTTGACTGTTTAAGTTGTTTTGGATTTTAATGTGTTATTTAAGAATCTCGTCTACCAAATAGTGTTTAGGTAACACAATTTTGGTTTGGTTCATTTCTTGGGCGTTGTACGTTTAGCTAAGGTAAGCGTTGTGCGATTGCATAAACGACACGCATAGGAGCCTGCGTCATGGTAGATACGTGTAAATGAGCAGGAGCAACGTTATGAACTAATTATGACTGAGCGTAGAGACGCAAAGTTATTGCTTGCGAGATTTTTCAGGATTCATGCGAAACTTTTTTTTTGTTGTTCATTTAATGTTTTGTTCGCATGTGTCCGGTGTGTAAGAAAAGCTAGCTCGTGAGTTTATATGTATGCTTTGTGAAAGTGGCAACAGCAAGGGAACGGTTAGGTGGTATCTCATCCAGGCAGGAGCACTGTGATGTGCGTTTGCGGATATAATAAAGATGTTCCTAATGCAGGTGCAGCACGGCAGTTATGCTTTCGTCTTCTCAAAAGGAATTGACGACTGGCTTTGGCGGCACTAAATTTCGGGAACTAAAAGATAGCGTGAAGTAAAATGCTTTATTTTATGAGTATGATACCTGGTGGGTTACGGCGGATTGCTCACGCAAGCACTCGGGTATGCCACGGTGAGCGCATCACTGGACAGTTAGTTTTCTTGAAAGCAGTTTGATGGGAAGATTATTATCGGATCGGGATTAGGAGTTTTGGTGAAACCTCAGGGAAACGTCCCGATTGCTGCTTTGTGTTTGGTAATACCGCTTAAGTAAGGTTGCTTTTGGATAATTTGTCGGACTCGACGTGTCTCAGTGCGGGCAGGGTGCTCTCCCGTGCCTGTGGTGGTGTGTATGAATGCTTTTCCCAGAGGGGAGCCACAAGGAGCGAGAGGGAAAGAGTCCTTGGCTGAGCGTCATCAGCAGTGGCCTGGAAGACAGCACTACACAGCGACACTTCGGGCAACCTGTGCAGCTGGTCACCCTCAGGTCGCTTCTCCCGCCGGCGGACGAGCTGTTGTGACCGGCGCCAGAGCGGAAGAGGGAGCGGCGCTCCTTTAATCTTCAAACAAGTAACCGAACGACCGGCTGCCTACTGTTAGGACCGGCGCCAGGTCTGACAATGGATCGGCGTTCCTTTTGATGTTCCTTTTTAGTCGCCAAACGGGTTGGCGGCCTGTGTCCGCCATGTATTGTTCCCCCCTGGCCGGAGGGTGCGGCGTCTTGCCGCCACGACACCGTGAGCAGTTCGGGAGACCACAAGTGCCGCTTCTTCTTTGGAAGATGACGGCGGCGGCGGCGGCCGGAAATCGTCCCGCTAATTGAACGAGTCGTTCGGCGACCATTTGAAGCTTGTTTACGGCGGCCCTTTCGATGGATGCAGTCATCAACTTCAGACCCCTCGCCCAGCGACACCCCTTGACGAGGAGGAGCCACGTTCGTGCCACATGGCCGTGCAGTGACCACGCTTCAATTTTGAACGTTCACATGGACCGTGCGTGCTCGTCACCCTCGCGGGTAATGTGTGATCCGTGGTTGGACGGTGCCCTCTGTACGCGGTCCCCGATCTAGGGATCTGGGGAGGACAGACCCTTTATAATGAGCCCCCACGGCTCATTCGTGTGTGCTTTTTTTTCGAGAGCAGAACCGAGCAGAACCATGTAGAACCAAGCACCATGTAGCGCTATGTTAGGAGACATGTAGAGGCCTGCCACGTTTGAGAGCTCACCGTGTAGGGAGTTCGCAATGTACATATTGTAAATAAACCCTCTTCAAGTCTCTCTTCCTCCTGCCTCGACAACTTCATCCCGGACCTCCGGTGTCTGGAAACCCCGGTCGCAACACCACGTGTTCTGTGGTGCCGCTCGTTAGCCGTAAAATGGCAAGAATATGCTTGTGGCCCTACGTTTTTATAGTTATTTTAAAACGTAGGGTCTTTTTTCGGTGTAATGCATGCCTTACGCGAACAACTTCATTATTACCCTCGTTAGCAGGCGAGCAGCGTGTTTCTGCTTTGAAGCTCGTTCTTGGCTTGACCAAGCAAGACAGCCTGAGCATCTACGAAACGCGAAGACTGACTTGGGCGTTTTGAAGTCCGCTGCTTGCTTCGCGCCGACTTGCTCAAGTTAAGTTGAAGTCGCGAGCCAAGTAACATCTCTGAATTCGGGGGTTACCATTCAAGCCGACGCCGATCACCTTCGCCCTTCCGTCGCTCCTCCTCTCCTCTTCGGCCAGCCTCGTTTACTACCGATAACCGGTCGGAAAACTAAATGATGCAGTTTTCGGAGGAGAAACTGCATGTAACAGTAGGACTCATATTCCTCCAGCACGCCCGTTCAACATGGTTTCTGTTACGGTGGAAGGAGTTCTCGTGGACGCTTTGGTGGACACCGGTGCTACAGTTTCTGTGATTAGGTATGATTTGTGCAAACGCCTGAAGAAAGTAATGACACCTTATAATGGACCCAATCTAGTCGAAGCCCAGGGGAACGCTATCCGCCCTTTTGCTCTTTGTACTACTCGTGTGTTTATTGATGACATTTTGCATTACATCGAGTTCACTGTGCTTACCCGGTGCTCTCACCAGCTAATTCTAGGGTGGGACTTCCTATCTTCTTCTTCAGCCGCTATATGTTGTGGTGAACGGATTCTGCACCTAACTAATACGGACTCCATGTTCGACGAAGGCGTCTACAAGCCTCTACGCCTGTTCGCTCGCGAAGATCTCGAACTACCGCCACACCAAGAACGAATTGTGACCCTGATCTCTAAGGACATCGACCACGGTGACGTCTTGGTGTCCCCTTCGTCGACTTGCGTCGCAAAAGGCATAGCCCTTGCATCAGGTGTCGTACGCTTTCACCATGGCTCCGCGCTTGTCATTGCTACGAATGAAACGCCAGAGAAAGTTCTCCTGCCAGAGGGCACTGCAGTAGCCTGTGTTGTGGATGCTGAGCCTGTCAGCGTCACGCCACTTAACCCTGCCTCTACCAACGACCATTCTATGAGTAAGCCTGCCTCATCCTCTCCCTTCACAGCTCTTATCAGTGATGACTTAACAGCTATGCAGGCGCAGCAGTTGCTTGCGTTATTAACAAAACACGCCGATTCTTTCGACACCTGCTCTTCAACGTTGGGCCGAACTACCACTGCAGCCCATCGCATTAAGACGGAGGGAACATCTATTGTACATCGCCGCCCGTACCGCGTGTCTCTCGCTGAGCGAAAAATCATCGAGGAAAACGTCGCTGACATGCTCCAACGAGAAATAATTCGTCCATCAACTAGCCCTTGGTCATCCCCTGTTGTTTTGGTACAGAAAAAAGATGGCTCCGTGCGCTTTTGCGTTGATTACCGGGCACTTAACAACATCACACGCAAGGACGTATACCCCATGCCACGCATCGACGACGCCCTTGATTCACTGCAAGGCGCCGAATACTTTTCAAGCCTTGATTTGCGTTCGGGATATTGGCAAATTCCCATGCACGATGACGACAAAGAAAAACGGCATTTGCAACCCCCGATGGCCTATACGAATTTAACGTGATGCCTTTCGGGCTTTGCAATGCGCCCGCGACGCTTGAACGCATGATCGACACCGTCCTGCGTGGTCTGAAATGGAAGACGTGTCTCTGCTACCTTGATGACATTATCATCTTTTCATCAACGTTTTCTCAGCACCCGAGCCGCTTGGATGACGTCCTAACATGCCTCGTCGGTGCGGGTCTGCAGCTCAACACAAAGAAGTGCCGTTTCGCCACCAAATCCATCAAGGTTCTCGGTCATGTCGTCAGCAAGGACGGTATTCGCCTTGACCCCGAAAAGATCGCTGCCGTCCTTCGATTTCCATGCCCCACAAGACTTAAGGATTTGCGAAGTTTTCTTGGCCTCGCATCATATTTTCGTCGCTTCATACAAAATTTCGCTTCAATAGCTGCGCCACTTCACAAACTACTTGCATCTAATGCACCCTTTGTGTGGTCCGAGGAATGTCAGTCGGCGTTTCACCTATTGAAGAAAGCTTTGACGTCAGAACCTGTACTCTGCCATTTTGATGACACCGCCCCAACACTCCTGCATACCGACGCCAGCGGCTGCGGTATAGGTGCTGTTCTCCTTTAACGCGATAACTCTGGACGGGAAAGGGTCATCGCATATGCTAGCCGAGTGCTAACTTCTACCGAAAAAAACTATACCATCACTGAGCAGGAGTGCCTCGCTGTGGTTTGGTCCATACAAAAGTTCCGTCCTTATCTGTACGGCCATCAATTCACCATCGTAACGGACCACCACGCCTTATGCTGGCTTTCTACAATGAAGAACTTGTCCGGACGCTTGGGTCGTTGGATTTTACGCCCACAGGAGTATCAGTTTGAGATTATTTATAAATCGGGCAAAAAACATCAAGACGCCGACGCTCTTTCTCGTTGCCCACTACCTACAGCGTCGTTCGACACTCCAGCTGCCACCTCCAACGACACCAGTGCGGACGTGACTCCCACTTCTGTTGCCTTGCTCGCCTCGCTGTACCAACCGCCAATCGACGATGAACAACCCTTCAGTTCTCACCAGCAGGCTGACCCGTATTGTCGGCGCATTATAGACCACCTTTCAGGAGCTACGCGTCCACCCAATGCACGCCTTCGTCGACAACTCGAGCACTTCAAGTTTAAGGACGGTGTGCTGTATCGTCACATATATCATCCTGACGGCACACGCTGGGTACCTGTTCTGCCACGCGCTTTTCAACATCATGTACTTAACGCCTTTCATGACGATTTGACTGCTGGCCACCTAGGCTTTCACAAAACCTACGACCGCATTCGAAGCCGCTTTTATTGGCCTGGGATTTCTACCAGCGTAGCAAAGTACGTGGGTTCCTGCTCTCCATGCCAACTTCGCAAACTTCCGACATCTCCCCCAGCTGGTCAGTTACAGCCAATGACGTGCCCTACAACACCTTTTGAGGTCGTCGGTGTCGATCTTTATGGACCCCTTCCTGTTACTGGTGCTGGAAATAGATGGATAGTCACCGCCGTTGACCATATGACACGCTACGCCGAGACAACTTCAGTAGCTACTGGTTCAGCATCGGAAGTTGCTGACTTCGTCCTTCAGGCCATAATGCTACGTCATGGTGCACCTCGTGTACTTCTGAGTGACCGTGGAAAGGTGTTCTTATCACAGCTTTTAGGTGAAGTTCTTCGTGTTTCTGGTACCACACACAAGATGGCGTCTAGCTACCATCCTCAAACAAATGGTCTGACCGAGAGATTTCATGAAACCCTTGCCGACATGATAGCCGTATACATTCAACCGGATCACAGAAACTGGGATAAACTTCTACCGTTCCCCACTTTCGCCTACAACACAGCTGTTCAGCGCACAACAGGCTACTCACCGTTTTATCTCGTTTACGGATGTTCATCTACTTTCTTTATCGATGTTTCCTTCTTCACCAGCAATGGCCCTACATCACCATCTTCTTGCGAAGAATATATTTCTCGCCTTGCCCAGTGCCGCCAGCGCGCTCGTATGAACACGGAAGCTACGCAACAAGCAAGGAAGGCCGTCTACGACACCTCTCATCGTGTGGTATCATTCCGACCGGGTGGTATCATTCCGACCGGGTGCGTTTGACGACGCATGATAGGGCTCACGCCTTAAAGTTTTGCCACGAAGCTTCACATAAAACTATACGTTCTGGTCGAAGTATATATACATTATAAGGCACCAATTTATTCATGTCCAACTTGGGCTGACACACACTGAGGATATATACACAAATGAGGAAGTTGTGCAAACGATGACGATTTTTGTCCACTTGACAAAGCAGTGTCAGTGACTGCGTTCACAATACATATAGTGAGCCTAAAAGGTTGTTTTTTTTTCTCGATAACTTCCAAGCACACCACTCGACTTTCACATCTTGTTTATTGGTAAGAGTGCCCGTTTTCACGATCTTTCATTCTTTTCGTGCTCCTCTTTTCAGAGAGATAAACGAATTCGAGGAGTACGGCAGCTACTCTTCGGTGGTCTACCGCTTCGTCCTGCAGAGACGCAACCTGTTCCAACACTTCACGCTCCTCATTCCGACGGTCGGCGTGGTGCTGCTTAGCCTACTTACACTGTGGCTGCAGCCATTGTCGGATCGGCGTTTCGCCGTAGCCGGCGCCACGTTCCTGGTGTCGCTGCTGTTGCTGTACCGGGCTGACGACGTGGCAGCTGGGTCCACGCAAGTGCCAAAAATAAGTGAGAATAACGCTAAGTATTTACGCCACCACCACCACCACCACCACCATCATCATTTCGTTTCATTTCATTTTATTACCTTAAAGACCCCACTAGGGCGTGTTACATAAGGAGTGGATGTAGAGAAATTATACAAAAATGAAAATGCTAACCGTGTATGCTAATTGCGAGACAGACAATGTGTTACATTTTGTAAAAATAAACTCGGCCAGGTAACGGCGGCAGTGCTGTGGGAAAGGTCGTTCCATTCAGATGATGCCCGTGGAAAGAAGGAGGCAGAAAATGTCTTGGCGTGGCTGCGTGGACGGATCATCATCATCATCATCATCAGCAGCAGCAGTTGTGTACTCCCACATAGGAAAAAAGGGCCTCTCCCACGCTTTGCCATTTCACCCAGTCTTGACCTTCCGCGGTCACGTGATCCACTCAGTCTTAATCGTTATTACGCATGATCTAAAGCTCAAAGTGGCAATGAAGCGTGGTTGATACCGACGATACGAGCCTAATTAGAGGGATGTCTGGAGTTTGTCATGCGGAGGGATGATTGTAGCGACACACTTTTTTGTATGATATATCTAATGAGATAATATATATGAACACCGTCAAAAGCATTCATTTATGGTGGGGGGATCTTGCCGAGGTAAGATGAAATATGGAAGAAGTATTATTTCACCACGTAGACTAAAACAGTGGTAGACAAAGGTTACAGCACAAAGACAACCGGTATTATTATCGACGAGAAGCTAAAGGTGGTAAGATGAACGTGTTTTTCGTGGTAGTAACACTTGTAGTAGATTGTATAGCAAGTGTATCAGTTAGATTAGCTGAACATAATTGGCTTATTTCAGACGACGATTGCGTTATCATGTGGTTGAAGACGGCGCTGATGTCACCGGTAGTTCTTCAATGTTGATCTCACCCTCTTGCAGCCATCGTGTTGAGTACCAACGTGCTGATCAACGCGCTGACAATCGTTGCCACCGTCGTCAACATGAACCTCACCAGGTTCCTACCAACGGTGCGGGCGCTACCTCCGGTTGTCTGCAAGGTCGCGGGATGGATCGCCACTGGTGTGCCCCTGGTGTGTCCAGGACCGAAAGTCTCTGCTGAAAGCACCGCGGACGACGTGGCGCGTACCGTGACCAAGGCACTCGATCGCGTATTCTTCGTGGCTTGCTTAACTACATTCACCGCCATCGTAGCAGTGTAGGAAAAAAACAAAACAAAAAAAATTCCGCCATATCCACGAAGTGAATGATGATGAGTGGGCGAAGCTCCGGAGGTAAACCTGGTAAACCATGAATCCTCTGTACATTTTGCCCACTCGATTTTATTACATCGCTCCCCCTAGCGTACGTCGCCGCACTAAATCGAACGATTGCCTTCAACCAATGACACGCGCCATGTGTGACATCATTCCTATTTTATAAGATCTCGCGTCTTTCATCAACTACAAGTACCGCTTTCTAGTTTATAACATCTTGCATCTTGTCATCATCAGCTACAAGTACCACCATCTAGTAAACACTACAAGAACTAAACGAGAGGTGGCTACATACAGGAGACGGTACCGCCATCTAGTGAACACTGCAAGAACTAAACTAGAGGTGGCTACATAGAGGGGACGGTACCGTCATCTAGTGAACACTGCAAGAACTAAACTAGAGGTGGCTACATACAGGCTAAGGGGACGCACAGCCCACGCCCTAAGGAGCTTCGCCCCTAAAATCGGCCCCGTATCTGCATGTAATCTCCCAATGTCGTCCAAAGATGATCGTCTTGCGTGTGGAGAGAGTGAACAAAACATTTATTTGATGTTCTGCGCAAGAAAATCGGTGAATGGTATACCGGAGGCGCCGCGTTAGAGTGCCTCGAGCGTGCAGCGGAGACGAACGAGCGCATTGAGGCAAAGTGTACACGAGCGCCATCTGGCATTTATCTTCGAAAACGAAGGAAGGGTTGCGCGCCTGCGGAGAAAGATGCGTGATAAGTTGTAGAACGTGAGGCGACGGGTAGGTGCCACCACCACCTCGTCTTACTTAGCAAAGCGTTGGAAACGCTCCTCGTTCCGTGCAAGCGTTGCATGGTAAGTGCAGCGTGATAAGCGCTAGTGTCCTTAAAATTACTTATGTATGCGTTTTCTAGTAAGAGATGCATATGCAGAATATATGCGTGTTGTTATGGTGCCCCGGACATGCGCAATAATTGCTTCTTATATTGACAATTGCACAAGCATGAACGCTCAACCTTGAGCAACATTGGTTGACGCTGCGGATGGGGTCGACCGTTTCAAGTACCCGATGCCGGTAAGAGTTAACAAACAGACAAATGTATAGACCGGCCGACAAACAGACAGACCTAAAATTTTTGCGTTGAAGGTCCCCAAGAAAGACTATCGTCTTTAAAACAGCCTTCGCGAAATCTTTTGTGGACGCTAACAGTGTGACAACTCCAACTTCTGTTTGAAACAAGTCAGGTACTTTGATGCAATATAGCGCTTTTCCCGATAACAAATCAGCAGGCGCAGTGATCAGCGGCTTTATATGTGCGCAATAAAATGGTCCACACAACCATGCTCTAAGCCATAGCGATTTCGCAATCGCCGCAATAAAGTTCCTTCGGCAGTGGTACAAAATTCGAAGCGATAAAATGCTGCCAGAGATGTTCCCGGTGCGACTATTATGTCATTGTTTACAATCTCGGAAATGTTTCGCGAAAAAACGTCCAAATAACACGCCATATTGTGGCCAGAAGACAGAGTATTGAGCGATGGCTCTTTCCTTTGATAGAACAACCTAAATAACCTCCTGACTTCCGGGTTGGATTTTGGTCCACGGAATTTCCTGAAACTTTCACAACTGGGTGTGTAGATGACGAAGATAAAAAGTGAAGCTTATTATTTCCGTGATGTTTGTGCTTTTGGTATGGCGTGATGTCCAACTAATTGGATGCTGAAACTTAATTAAAGCGTTAAGTAGTGGGCCTGAAGCAACACAAAGCAAGGTTACTGAAGAAAATTGTGACAAATTCCGGAATAACTGCAAGCTATTATTCAAAAATTAACAAATAATAAAAAAAACCAACAGAAAGGTGAACCTTAACTTTCGCCGTTTAACTTCTAGAAGATTGCCCTGTTGAACGCCACCATGTTTTCTTCTTTGTTTCGCGATCTCCTGGCGCAATTTCGACAAAACTTCATGGAGGGCGCCAGTAGATGTCCAAAATATTGGACAAGTGGTTTTTGAGGAAGAAAACATGCTGAGATCTTTGTAGTGATGGGGTATTTCATGTCCAATATTTTGGACAAATCCCCATAGCTGGAACTCAGGAGGATAAACAAAAACTGCCGAGGAAGCTAAGGAAGGCACAGAGGGCATTACTTGGATGCTTTAAGCGTACAAATAGTTATTGGTACAGCGTCGGACACGCTGAACGTTCTCGATTCTGTCCTTTGTCAAGTTGAAGTAAGTCCGCATTAATTCATTTCCATTTATTACACAATGAAAATTAAACCGTAGAATAGTGTCTTTTAAACCTTTTTTTTAGTTTCAATAGTTACTAAGGTTATTACGCCACAGTTTGATAATTTTGAAGCTCAGCAACTTGATTACTTATAAGGTCCAATTGTTGCCTACACGGCGAACACAGTCCTGGGAGCCTAGATATAGCATTTAGTAGCAATTCATTTTCGGATGACAATGCCTTCTTCTTTCGCGCTTTTCGCGCTTGGCCATCGGTCAGAGTAACGGGCTGTCTGTGCCATCAACGGCATCAGCCAGCCTCTGAGCGGCAGATGGTGACTATATTGATGATGACCGTGCTCTGCCCATCTTTAAAAAGGGAGATCGCTTAGCACTAGGAAATTACCGTCCAATCTCACTAACTTCACAATGTTGCAAAATTATCGAACACCACATAGCTACTAGTATAATCAGGTTTATTGAAGAACGCTCTATATTAACCAAGTGTCAACATGGTTTTCGGAAAGGATTATCTACCGTAACTCAACTCGTCACTCTGTTTCACTTTCTTGCATTAAACATCGATGGACACGGTAGGACAGATATGCTCGTCCTGGATTTCTGCAAAGCCTTCGACAGAGTTACCTATAGTAAAATCATTTCCAAACTTAGAACAACAGGTATACCAGAAATATTTGTTTGTTGGATCTCTGCGTATTTAAATAATCGCGAACAGAACGTTGATGTAGGGGGCCAGTATTCGGACTGTCTTCAGGTCACATCGGGTGTACCACGGGGCAGTGTGTTAACCCCATTTACTTTTTTTGTTGTACATCAATGATATTGTTGATGTTATTCACCCTAGTGTAGAAATAAGGTTATTTGCAAATGAATATGTGTTTTGTTCGAAGAAATACGTTCCACTAACGATTTCAACGATCAGAGTACTAGTCATGGCAATATTTGTGAATGGTGCAACAAAGAGGGAATGTGTCTCACGCGAACAAGTGTGCTTTTCAGTGACTCGCAAAAAAAATCCACAATCATATGCATACGTTTTAGTGTCTTCACCACTACAACAAGTAAACTCCTACAAATACCTTGGTGTTACACTAGGTTCTAACTTATCTTGGAATCACCATATTGATAAGGTTTGTTCATCAGCCTTTCGCAAACTATCTATTAGTAAATATAAAATTAGAAGTGCTACCACGAATATTAAACTACTTTGTTACACTGCCCTTGAGCAAACAAAACTAGAGTACGCCAGCATAGTATGGGACCCTTACACAAAACGTAATATATACACTATTGAGCGTATTCAAGGCAAAGCTCTTAGATTCATATTCAGCAAGAAATTCAAGTTAGACTAGCCCTCAGAATAAATGCTGGCCAACAACATTCCCTTATTGCAGACGCGAAGAGAAAAAGCTGGATTAGAATTCCTTGATCAACGTTTGAACGAAAAACTAGCTCTACAGACCCATCCCCGCATTTGGTACCCATAAGTAGCCGGCCCACCCGACACCACCACCCAAAAGCCTTGATCCCATACTTTGCTTGCACAGACCTACTGAAGTATTCGTACTTTCCAAGAACCCCATGTGAGAGAAACCGTCTTACTAATACATGTGATGAATTACCTTACCAAACAACCTTCTTCACTCTTTATTGTTTCGCTCTGCAATTATTTTATTTGTATTTGTATATGTATTACCACTCTGTTTGGACCTTGAGTCTGCAGTATTGAATAAATAAATAGAAATATATCGTAGCATTGAGCATGTGGCATTGCTACCGCCGGTCTAAATGGAACAGACGCGCACAAGTGCACGTACAGGCACTCCCTTGCCGCGTGGCAGTATAGACAGATGAGAGACACCTCGGTCTGAGGCCGCGGTAAAATAAAGCCGCGCGAAATATAAAGAGAGAGAAAGGGGAAAAAACAGGCAGAAATATAGAAAGAGCAGGAAAGAGAAACAACAAGCTGGAGACAGAAAGAGAAATGGAAAAAGATGGAAAAGAAAGAAAGAAAGGAGGAGTGAAAAAGAAAAGCGAAGAAAAGCACAAAGAAGGCTGCCCGACTCCGCACGTTACTAAGACATACAGCCCCCTACCACGAAGCTACCTCAATTTTTTTCACAGCGACAGTTGTCATGGGATCACAACGAGAGTCGAGTGCCCAGCCGCCGCCACCATTTCTAGTTTCCGTAGCCACTACAGCACGAAATAAACAAAAAGACTAGGTAAGTAAAGGACGCAGAAGATGCAGCAGGATTTGATCCCGGTTCCACTGCGTGCCAGCCCAGTATTCTACCACAGAGCCACGCCGACCTGTTTCTCCTTTGCGTTATTTCCTGCTTTATTTCTCATATTAACGCGATTCCTCTGCCGACGTCAAGGCTTCCTAAGGTAAGTTAGCAGCGGAGTTACAAGCACCGGCGTAGCTCTGTTAAGCTGTTATCCATCCAGGTATGCGTGTGGGTACAAGACTACATGAGGCTTTTGGTTTCAGGGGACAAGCGTGGAAAGCTGAACACGTCCTCGATTGAAACGAGTAAGAGAAGGCTAGAGTATTGGTTGAAAAATAGAGATAAAGGACGTAATTAGTGAGAAAATGCCTGAAGAGGCAGAGAGATGGAACAAAAATTTTATTTTGCTTTGTTACAATAAGTTCAATTTAATCGAAGTAGATACTACATAAGAAGAATATATCTTTTCGTTTTTCTTTCTTACAAGCCTGGTGGCACACATGTCGCCACCCAGTTATGAAGGGAACGCTCATAGCATCCATTCATGGTCTCGTGGTCATGGCACTCCATTGATCACACGCAGGTCACGTGATCGAATCCCGGCTGAGGCAGCCACATTTCAGATGGACGCGAAAATGATTGAGACCAGCGTACATTTAGGTGCACGTTTAAGAGCCCAAGGTCCTCGTAGTTTCCGGAGCCCTCCACTACGGCACCTGTCATGATGCTATTTATGACGGTTTTGAGACGTTAAACCCCGTCGATAATAGGAGTCAACGATTACTGTAAGCCCCCTCATGCCGGACGCGCATGGTGAACGCTTTTGCGCCAGCCGAACCCTTGCACTGCACGGCATTAGTGGCACTACCGCGGCCACTCGTGTGTGCGTGACTGAAGCGATCGGAAGAACTTGCAGGCAAAAAAGCACACAACATAAAAAATGTCAACCGGTGTAAATGTTAACAATGATATGTGGTGCACTCTTTCAGGTAGCGTCCACCTTTGTGGAACAGTGGACGCTCGGCTAATAATCCTAAGGTGGCGGGTTCGATACCGGCCGTGGCGGTCCTGTTTGATGTAGCAGAAAATAGTATAGAGACCCATAAACTGTGCGATGCGTGCGTACGTTAAAGAAAACCCAATGGTCAAATCTTCCGGAGCCCTCCTCTCACTACGGCATGTGGGTTTGGAACGTAGTACACGAGATATGTACAGGGGATCAACTGCTACCATAGTGCTTCATAAAGAAAGCAACAGAATACCAATGAAGAAGGGTGTAAGGCTGGGGGACGCAATCTCCCCAATGCTATTTACCGCGTGCTTACAGGAAGTTTTCAGAAGCCTAGAATGGGAACAGCTAGGGACAAGAGTTAATGGAGAGTACCTTAGTAACCTGCGCTTCGCCGATGACACTGCATTGCTGTGTAACTCAGGGGACGAACTGGAACTCATGATTACGGAGTTAGACAAGGAGAGCAGAAAGGTGGGTCTTAAAATGAATCCGCAGAATACGAAAGTAATGTACAACAACCTCGGAAGAGAGCAGCGCTTCGGGATAGGTAACAGTGCACTTCAAGTTGTAAAAGACTATGTCTACTTAGGGCAGGTAATAACCACGCAGCCGAACCACGAGGTTGAAGTAACTCGAAGAATAAGAAGGGGGTGGAGCATATTTGACAAGCACTCTCAAATCATGACAAGTAGATTGCCACTATCCCTCAAGAGGAAGGTATATAACAGTTGTATCTTGCCGGTACTCAGCTATGGAGAAGAAACCTGGGGATTTACAAAGAAGGTTCAGCTTAAACTGAGGACGACGCAGGAAGCAATGGAAAGGAAAATGGTAGGTGTAACCTTAAGAGACAAGAAGAGAGCTGAGTGGATTGGGAAACAAACGGGGTTTAGGTATATCATAGTTGAAATCAAGAAGAGGAAACGGACATGGGTCGGGCAAGTAGCGTGTAGACAGGATAACCGCTGGTCACTAAGGGTAACTATTTGGATTCTCAGAGAAGGCAAGAGGGTTAGGGGGAGACAGAAGGTTAGGTGGGCAGATGAGATTAGGAAGTTTGCGGTTATAAATTGGCTGCAGCAAGCACAGGACTGGGTTAACTCGAGGAACATGGGAGAGGCCTTTGTCCTGCAGTGGACGTAGTCAGGCTGATGATGATGAGGATGACACGAGATATTATCAATTGTTTATGGTATAGAGCTGCCTTTTAATATTTCAAGTAAGAGCCAGAATTTGCGTGTTCATATCTCCCCTACAAACAAAAAAAACTTACAAGATTATTTTGATACAGCCATTTTAATAATTCAGATTTGTTCATTGACAGAGCAATTATCCGTTCAATGACATGCATACGCCCTTATTTCCGAAGTTGTGTAAGAGTCTTGCACAGAAACAGCCCATGCCGCACGCAAGTCGGACATTCGTTTGACATGGCTGAAAAGATAAGTAACGAAATATAAATGAGCAGTATTATTAAATGCGAAGCATTTCGTAGCGAACTGCGGTGAATAATAGCGTATCTATCTATCTATCTATCTATCTATCTATCTATCTATCTATCTATCTATCTATCTATCTATCTATCTATCTATCTATCTATCTATCTATCTATCTATCTATCTATCTATCTATCTATCTATCTATCTATCTATCTATCTATCTGTCTATCTATCTATCTATCTATCTATCTATCTATCTATCTATCTATCTATCTATCTATCTATCTATCTATCTATCTATCTATCTATCTATCTATCTATCTATCTATCTATCTATCTATCTATCTATCTATCTATCTATCTATCTATCTATCTAGCCGCCTTCGACTTTGAGATCTCCTGGCCGTTTCGATAATGGTATCGATACCAAACTTGGTATGGCATAACATGACTGTATGAAGAACATATCTGAGTAGTCATAACATGAAAATAATAATATTTATGTCATAAATGTCATTATTTACGTGTCATGGTCTTGCTGCTCTTGCGGTGGTTTCGTTCAGTGAACATGGCACGTTCCAAAACTGGTACGGTATGACATGATTGTATGGCGAACACGAACGACAGACCCTAACATGAAAACCGTGTCATGCATGTCATGTAACAACATGAATACATGCCACGCTTATAATGCGCTTGCGGTCATTTCGCTAGCGTCGAATATACCAAGTTTGATATTACGGGACGTGAATGGACGACGAAGGTATGATACTGGTGCAAATATGATAAACGTGAGATGCGTGTCATGTAACAACATGACTACATGATACGCTCATGATGCGCTCACGGCCGTTTCACTAGCTTCACATATGCCAAATTTGGTATTACGTGACGCCAATGGAGGACGAAGATGTGTGACTGGTGCAAACATGAGGATCATGAGATGCGTGTCATGTGAGAACATGACTACATGCCACAGTCAAAGCGACAATACATTTAGACAAGACGCTGTTCTTGTGCTCGTCGGCTTTCATTTACGTTTCCACGCCAGGCACCGGTCCTTCCATATACTTAGAGTGTACTAGAAGCTAGTACACTCTAATATACTGGTAGGAGTGCGCCGCGCTGCGTTGCTTTGACGAATGCGCGTTTCAGCACGTCCGGCGTCCCTCTGTCACGAAACACTCCCAAGCATTTCCGCGAGGGTGAACATGGTCAATTGCGAATGCACGGGGTGATGCTATGAGGTGTATTTATTAATTCGCACTATATATATTTTTTAATCACACTATGGTGCCTTTATGGTGTAAGTGTTCCTGGGAATCGCAATTTGATCGCACGGGGGAGTTTACGTTAACTCACTGGCGAATGCCAACGGATTTTAACTTTACTCCCCCTCATAGCATCACCCCGTGCATTCGCACTTAACCATTTTCACCCTCGGGGAAATGCTTGCGAGTTTTATTACTGATGATGATGATTAAAGACAATTAATGAATTTGAGTGTTGTTTGTCATGAAGCATTTGTACACAGATACATTATATACGAAGTATTATTTATTTACACTTCACGATTTTCGTACGATGCATTAAATGCACACATCGCGAGCGCGTCCAACACACACACACACAAACTACACTACGGATTAGCACCTATTCGTGTTATCGTTGTAGCTCACGGTTAGTACCAGCGCTTTGTGATCCGAGAAACGTACGGTGAGCGGATCCGGCAAGACGGAGCGGACCGTACAGTTCCTACTGAACGCCAAGTCTGTGAAGCCACCGTTGATCGTGGTCGGAAACTCGAGAGACAGACACGTCATCGAGTAATTGTTCAGCATGTGGTCAACATGCTGAACAATCACTCGAGTTCGCGCCCGCTTGTCCTCGGCCTCGCGAGCGCGCAGTTCGGCATCCGCTGCACGCTTCGCCCGCTTACGTTCGGTCTCACGAGCCCTTCGCAGCGCCGCCTTGTCTTCCAACGTCGGCGAAACCACCGCGGTACCGTCACCTCCAACGACGGGTGCAGTGCTGGCATTCGGTTGTACTGCATTCGTTGTTGATGGTAGCGTTACCTCCGGGACATCCGTCGCACGACCCGCTCTCGACGGGAGACTGAGAGAGAAGGCGGGCACGCGAGAGAGAGGGGTGCGCGCGCAGCTGCAGCGAACGAGGAGAGCGGAGGAGCGAGCTAAGGAGGGGGACGCGCGCAGCGGCGTTAAAGATATAAGGCGCGTTCCTGACACCGATATCAGCGTCGCGTCCGTGGCTTATTCGGTAGAGCGTCGCGCTGCAGCCCGCCAAGTCCTCTTTATTTTAAAGATAGAGAGAAGACTGCGGACGCCGCCGACGGCGGTGGATGGTTTGGGGTCGCTTATAAAGTGTATTTACACTTAAAAAGAGGGAGACGCAGTGTTGTCTGGGTAATGCGCTGGCGCGAAATGCAGCATGCCGCATTTCGCGAAGGTTGCCGTCGGGCTGCTCCGACGGACGCTGGTCACGCCTCGCGTCAGACTATAGAGTGCTTACGTTTTGCTAACATAGTGCCGCTGTTCACAGCCTTCGCGCGCGTCAACGTTACGTTGTAGTATATTGGGCCCTTTATGATCCGCTCATGGCTGTTTCGCTAGCTCCACATATACCAAATTCGGTGTTACGTGACGTCAATGGACGAGGAAGTAGCTCCACATATATTAAATTTGGTATCACGTGACGTGATTAGATGCCGAAGGTAAACGACGCATCCAAACATGATAATTATGACACGGAAGTGATGTGCGGAATAATTTACTTCCACCTTTTAAAGTTGTGCTGATTTTAAAGTGACATATCAACCTTCCCCATTTGTGCTTCGCATAACATCGATTCCCACTGTACGTGGGATCTGCCAATTTTTTTTTTAATGTTGTGAGCTGCGCATTCTTAGGGCGGGCTAGTTAGGTTTTATTAAGTTCGGCATTGCAATTGAACTATTTGCAGCACCTGAAAGTTCGGTGAAAGAGGACAGATTCGCTCCACGCAGTACAGGATTTCATGCACGTCATGGTTAAATGGTCGTCGCCGACGGTGGCTGCGTTATTGCCGGCGTCTTCCAAAGCTCGTTTTCCACTTTACGTAGATGTAGACGTAGATCCTAAACTTGTGCCCCACACCCACCCTGAGGGATCGGAACTTTTTTCCCGCTCACTTTAACTCACTTCTTCCTCTACCCCCCTCCCCTATGTTTTTTTTAATGTTTTCACAGAATATCTTTCGTATATCTCTAGACAAGCACGTAGCCAGTTTTTTTTTTGAGGACGATGCAAGACGAAATAGTTTGAGAGTGGTTTTATAGCAAAAATAAAAAAGTATTGCCCAGAAATATAGCAAGCCAAACAAATTTTTAAGGGGGGGGGGAACCAAAGCCGGAGGTAACGGGTTTAATTTTACAGCCTCAGTAGTCGCATTTTGCCACCGACACGTCAGGACAAGTTAAATACCACCAGATGGTCGAAATTTACTGAGTCCCGAAATGCGGCGGCTCTCGTAATCCCGTGGTGATTTCGATATGCGAAATTCCGTATCCTCATCACCGAAAAATGGCACAGAATGCATCGACAGCCTGTGTCTTGTACCGTTGCTGGCGCCGTTACTTCTCTTTGGACTGACTTGCTATAGCACCAGGCGCCATATCTACATCAATATTATGTATGACGCTTTTATTTCAACGCTCCATTGACCTAAATCGAGAATGAACTCACAGGCGAAGAAATCTCAGGCTCACGCTGCTTGGACACGTTAGAAAGATATCTCAACGTGTGTTTGTTTTTTCACAGGATCGTTCAGTGGTGGCGCCAGTTGGTGGTGATGTTTCCACAGGTGGGGTTAGCATGACATACCCCACCTACTACTTCGCCTACTGCGCGGACTGGTGGCCTACTCAGCCTGGAAGCTATAGGCGCCTGAGCGACTCCTTCCGTCTAATATGTCTATACACCACTTTTAAACCTGTCTGTCGTAGAAATTGTAAAATTTTATAGTGAGCACTTCCCATCGAATCAAGCGCACACCTAGTAAAAACACTATACACATATTCGCGGCATCCTCGGGGAAACCATATTTTCTTCATACTGTCCATAATAGTGCCTGCATCTTAGAGCGATAACGCTCCGAAATGGAGTGTTCTTGGACGATATAGAGCGACGTATATCCAATGGTGTCGCGATAAGTACATGATGAGTGGTTTTTGTCGTCGCGCGGCCGGGAATCGAATGTCTGCCTTCGTAACGTTGCTCGTGTTGGTTTATGTTAGCTTCTAATTGAGGTGGGAACTATGACGCACTCTCCGTAAATGTCTAGATTTCGCACAACATAGGGCACTCGTGATTACTTCCTTTCAAAGAAAGAAAGCTGATATATATATATATATATATATATATATATATATTGTAGGCATCTATTATGCGCTTCATCCTCATCTGAACAGCAGTCAATCATCATCATCATATGTTCTGGCTGACAATCATCATCTGCTTGGCACGAGCGCTTCTTTGTCCGGTCCGTTGCGCTTGTTCGTTCCCGAGTTCACGGCCAATAAACCTCGCTACAACCGAGTCGTCATACGTGGTGGAGGTGGATTGACGTTCCCAGTACCTCTACTTACAACGCCTACTCGCTGGAGCTCCGTTCAGGCCGCCGCTTGGACCCGCAGTCCGCCAACATGTCTCAGAGTGAGTGGGTGAATGCCCTTTCGGCTCCCGTCTCTGCGCCGCAAGCCGTCACTGCGCCGCAAGCCCCTCCTCTTTACATCGTAAACCACCAGCGTGACCCTCCGATCTTCGCTGGTCTCCGCGGCGAAGATGTGGAGGACTGGCTCGATAACTACGAGCGGGTAAGCGCAACTAATCACTGGGACGACTCTAACAAGCTCCGCCGAGTATCGCTTTATCTCACGGGCGTTGCCAAGACATGGTTCTTGAACCATGAGATCGACCTCACCGACTGGCCTGCCTTCAAGCAGCAGCTTTGCCAAGTATTCGGCACGCCAGCCGTTCGATCCGCTCTAGCGAGGAGGGCCCTAGATACTCGCCAACAACATCCCGGCGAGTCATACACATCTTATATCGAGGATGTCCTTGCGCTTTGTCGGCGCGTCAATTCTTCGATGTCCGAGTCGGACAAACTGCACCACATCCTGAAGGGCATCGGAAGCATTGCCTACAATGCCCTTGTTGCCCAGAATCCTTCTACTGTCACGGACGTCGTCTCTACGTGTCAGCGTCTCGACGAACTTGATTCTGTTCGCCTTCAGTCGGGCAATAGTGAACACCGTACCGCAGAACGGGGCTGCGTGACATGATACGGGAGATCATACGAGAAGAACTTCAATCAATGGGCATCTCACAACCTTCTCCATCTGTCACACAGCCTTCAAGCATGGCCCTCCGTGACATCGTAAGGGAGGAACTAACATCATTCACCGGTCCAGCCTACGTCCAGCCACCTCCGTCTAGCCCTCCAACGTACGCGCAAGTTGCGGCCGCGCCTCCTCGCAACGTAAACTCTACTTCACCGCTGCCATCATTCACGCCGGTTGCTGCTGCACCACCGGTCCACTTCCGGCCAATCCCACCCGACCCTCCATCAGTCCACTTGAGTGCGCTATCTCCCGGTGTGCCTAATGACCTCTACTACCCGCCTTGGCGCCCGTCTCGCCCAACATGCTTTTACTGTGGATATCGTGGCCATATATCGCGCTTCTGCCGCAAGCGCCAGCAGAACGAGCGTCGCGGGTACGACATGCGCGAACGGGACTTTTCCAGAGGGGATTCTTGCGCTCGGCGTTATTCATCTGGACAGCAGCGGTCTCCATCTCCGCCCGCGTCGACTGAGACGCGGAACACTTACCCCCGAATGCAGAGATGGTACTTGACTCGTACTTGACTCGTTCTTGACTCAAGACAGTCTTGCCGGTCGCCATAAATCGTTCTCGAACTTGCGGATGACTTGAAGGCGACTTGGCTCGGTCGAAGTCAGGACAAGTTTCAAGTCAGCTGCGGGGCTTGCTTGAAAGCGACTTGACGCGTTATTCCAACATGGCCACCTCTCGAATGGACGTCGCGTGAAGGTGGCCGCTTTTGAGTTTGCTTGCCTCGCCATAAGCGTAGCATTTTTTGAGGCGCACTGCCTGCCGAAGATTCTTGGAACCGCTTTTCGTGAGCAAGGAAATCCGATGGAGTTGTACGACGAGCAACAATTCCACGCTAGGTACACATTCATGAAGAACGCCGTGGGGCAGCTGCTCGTTATGTTGCTGCTCCGTGAAAGTGGGGACAACCGAAGACAGCCCTTGCATCCAGTTTTACAGCTACTGATGGCTCTCAGGTTTTACAGCGCTGGCACATTCCAACCAGTCACCGGAAATTTCGTCCGCATTCCGTAGTCGACAGTGTGCCGTGCAGTAGGAAAAGTTACGCTACTCATCGCAAAGCACCTGTACGCGATGCTGGTGCGCTTTCCGCAGCCGGCGGACTGTTATGAAGTGGCTGAGTTCCCTTGCGTTACAGGTTGTGTCGACTACACACACGTGCGTATTAATAGCCCCGGTGTCGACAACGCCGAAGTGTTCCGTAACCGCAAAGGCTATTTCTGTTTTTCTATAACACGACGACGCTTTCCGCCTCTTTCGGTAAAAAAAAAAAAAAAAACTGACTCGGTGCTGTGTCCGTGTGCCTCGTCTATCATTTCGTCCCGTCTAGGGCGCTGTTTCTCGCTCAGAAAGGCATCGCTTGTAGCACAACGCTACGTAAAATTACACACACACAAAAAAAGAGGTGCCCCTATCACGGGTTTTTTTATCCGCGTCACCATCATGCAGCGATACATTGCTGCACCCCGCGAGACAGAATTCTGCTGAGGGCAATGTCCTGACCCCCGCTTTTGCTCTTGTTTACCAAGCTCAACAAAAGGATACGAATCACATTTGTTCCCAGATTTGTTTTTTTTTTCATAATAACTGCGACCTAGCCCATTACAGGCATGCACACAGGCGAACAGAGGCAAATACCGTGAAAATTGCGTCACCTCGTGAGCCAGGTCAGCACAAATACATACCATGGCGTTCGATTGAGAAAAAAAAAAAACGACGAAAGAACCCAACGCGATGCTTGTTTCTCCTCCAAACAAGCAACCATGGAGAAACGCACCGCACTTGGGTGGCCACTAAAACCAGCGGGCAACGAACGCTTTACAGAAGCAACACTGCGCATCGCTGTGGTGGCAGGCACCACGTGTTCTGTGGTGCCGCTCGTTAGCCGTAAAATGGCAAGAATATGCTTGTGGCCCTACGTTTTTATAGTTATTTTAAAACGTAGGGTCTTTTTTCGGTGTAATGCATGCCTTACGCGAACAACTTCATTATTACCCTCGTTAGCAGGCGAGCAGCGTGTTTCTGCTTTGAAGCTCGTTCTTGGCTTGACCAAGCAAGACAGCCTGAGCATCTACGAAACGCGAAGACTGACTTGGGCGTTTTGAAGTCCGCTGCTTGCTTCGCGCCGACTTGCTCAAGTTAAGTTGAAGTCGCGAGCCAAGTAACATCTCTGAATTCGGGGGTTACCATTCAAGCCGACGCCGATCACCTTCGCCCTTCCGTCGCTCCTCCTCTCCTCTTCGGCCAGCCTCGTTTACTACCGATAACCGGTCGGAAAACTAAATGATGCAGTTTTCGGAGGAGAAACTGCATGTAACAGTAGGACTCATATTCCTCCAGCACGCCCGTTCAACATGGTTTCTGTTACGGTGGAAGGAGTTCTCGTGGACGCTTTGGTGGACACCGGTGCTACAGTTTCTGTGATTAGGTATGATTTGTGCAAACGCCTGAAGAAAGTAATGACACCTTATAATGGACCCAATCTAGTCGAAGCCCAGGGGAACGCTATCCGCCCTTTTGCTCTTTGTACTACTCGTGTGTTTATTGATGACATTTTGCATTACATCGAGTTCACTGTGCTTACCCGGTGCTCTCACCAGCTAATTCTAGGGTGGGACTTCCTATCTTCTTCTTCAGCCGCTATATGTTGTGGTGAACGGATTCTGCACCTAACTAATACGGACTCCATGTTCGACGAAGGCGTCTACAAGCCTCTACGCCTGTTCGCTCGCGAAGATCTCGAACTACCGCCACACCAAGAACGAATTGTGACCCTGATCTCTAAGGACATCGACCACGGTGACGTCTTGGTGTCCCCTTCGTCGACTTGCGTCGCAAAAGGCATAGCCCTTGCATCAGGTGTCGTACGCTTTCACCATGGCTCCGCGCTTGTCATTGCTACGAATGAAACGCCAGAGAAAGTTCTCCTGCCAGAGGGCACTGCAGTAGCCTGTGTTGTGGATGCTGAGCCTGTCAGCGTCACGCCACTTAACCCTGCCTCTACCAACGACCATTCTATGAGTAAGCCTGCCTCATCCTCTCCCTTCACAGCTCTTATCAGTGATGACTTAACAGCTATGCAGGCGCAGCAGTTGCTTGCGTTATTAACAAAACACGCCGATTCTTTCGACACCTGCTCTTCAACGTTGGGCCGAACTACCACTGCAGCCCATCGCATTAAGACGGAGGGAACATCTATTGTACATCGCCGCCCGTACCGCGTGTCTCTCGCTGAGCGAAAAATCATCGAGGAAAACGTCGCTGACATGCTCCAACGAGAAATAATTCGTCCATCAACTAGCCCTTGGTCATCCCCTGTTGTTTTGGTACAGAAAAAAGATGGCTCCGTGCGCTTTTGCGTTGATTACCGGGCACTTAACAACATCACACGCAAGGACGTATACCCCATGCCACGCATCGACGACGCCCTTGATTCACTGCAAGGCGCCGAATACTTTTCAAGCCTTGATTTGCGTTCGGGATATTGGCAAATTCCCATGCACGATGACGACAAAGAAAAACGGCATTTGCAACCCCCGATGGCCTATACGAATTTAACGTGATGCCTTTCGGGCTTTGCAATGCGCCCGCGACGCTTGAACGCATGATCGACACCGTCCTGCGTGGTCTGAAATGGAAGACGTGTCTCTGCTACCTTGATGACATTATCATCTTTTCATCAACGTTTTCTCAGCACCCGAGCCGCTTGGATGACGTCCTAACATGCCTCGTCGGTGCGGGTCTGCAGCTCAACACAAAGAAGTGCCGTTTCGCCACCAAATCCATCAAGGTTCTCGGTCATGTCGTCAGCAAGGACGGTATTCGCCTTGACCCCGAAAAGATCGCTGCCGTCCTTCGATTTCCATGCCCCACAAGACTTAAGGATTTGCGAAGTTTTCTTGGCCTCGCATCATATTTTCGTCGCTTCATACAAAATTTCGCTTCAATAGCTGCGCCACTTCACAAACTACTTGCATCTAATGCACCCTTTGTGTGGTCCGAGGAATGTCAGTCGGCGTTTCACCTATTGAAGAAAGCTTTGACGTCAGAACCTGTACTCTGCCATTTTGATGACACCGCCCCAACACTCCTGCATACCGACGCCAGCGGCTGCGGTATAGGTGCTGTTCTCCTTTAACGCGATAACTCTGGACGGGAAAGGGTCATCGCATATGCTAGCCGAGTGCTAACTTCTACCGAAAAAAACTATACCATCACTGAGCAGGAGTGCCTCGCTGTGGTTTGGTCCATACAAAAGTTCCGTCCTTATCTGTACGGCCATCAATTCACCATCGTAACGGACCACCACGCCTTATGCTGGCTTTCTACAATGAAGAACTTGTCCGGACGCTTGGGTCGTTGGATTTTACGCCCACAGGAGTATCAGTTTGAGATTATTTATAAATCGGGCAAAAAACATCAAGACGCCGACGCTCTTTCTCGTTGCCCACTACCTACAGCGTCGTTCGACACTCCAGCTGCCACCTCCAACGACACCAGTGCGGACGTGACTCCCACTTCTGTTGCCTTGCTCGCCTCGCTGTACCAACCGCCAATCGACGATGAACAACCCTTCAGTTCTCACCAGCAGGCTGACCCGTATTGTCGGCGCATTATAGACCACCTTTCAGGAGCTACGCGTCCACCCAATGCACGCCTTCGTCGACAACTCGAGCACTTCAAGTTTAAGGACGGTGTGCTGTATCGTCACATATATCATCCTGACGGCACACGCTGGGTACCTGTTCTGCCACGCGCTTTTCAACATCATGTACTTAACGCCTTTCATGACGATTTGACTGCTGGCCACCTAGGCTTTCACAAAACCTACGACCGCATTCGAAGCCGCTTTTATTGGCCTGGGATTTCTACCAGCGTAGCAAAGTACGTGGGTTCCTGCTCTCCATGCCAACTTCGCAAACTTCCGACATCTCCCCCAGCTGGTCAGTTACAGCCAATGACGTGCCCTACAACACCTTTTGAGGTCGTCGGTGTCGATCTTTATGGACCCCTTCCTGTTACTGGTGCTGGAAATAGATGGATAGTCACCGCCGTTGACCATATGACACGCTACGCCGAGACAACTTCAGTAGCTACTGGTTCAGCATCGGAAGTTGCTGACTTCGTCCTTCAGGCCATAATGCTACGTCATGGTGCACCTCGTGTACTTCTGAGTGACCGTGGAAAGGTGTTCTTATCACAGCTTTTAGGTGAAGTTCTTCGTGTTTCTGGTACCACACACAAGATGGCGTCTAGCTACCATCCTCAAACAAATGGTCTGACCGAGAGATTTCATCAAACCCTTGCCGACATGATAGCCGTATACATTCAACCGGATCACAGAAACTGGGATAAACTTCTACCGTTCCCCACTTTCGCCTACAACACAGCTGTTCAGCGCACAACAGGCTACTCACCGTTTTATCTCGTTTACGGATGTTCATCTACTTTCTTTATCGATGTTTCCTTCTTCACCAGCAATGGCCCTACATCACCATCTTCTTGCGAAGAATATATTTCTCGCCTTGCCCAGTGCCGCCAGCGCGCTCGTATGAACACGGAAGCTACGCAACAAGCAAGGAAGGCCGTCTACGACACCTCTCATCGTGTGGTATCATTCCGACCGGGTGACGAGGTGCTGCTATTGACACCAATTCGCACACCTGGTCTCTGCGACAAGTTCCAGCCTCGATTCATCGGCCCATATGTTGTTTTAGAGCAGACTTCACCTGTCAACTATCGTGTGACGCCTCTTGTCGTGCCAACTGACCGTCGTTACCGCAGCACCGAAATTGTACACGTTTCCCGCATGAAGCTTTTCACACGACGTTCCTCGTCACCTTGACTACCCGCCCGCAGCGGCCAGGCTGGCCGCTTCCACGGGGGGGGGGGGGGATCAGTGTAGGCATCTATTATGCGCTTCATCCTCATCTGAACAGCAGTCAATCATCATCATATGTTCTGGCTGACAATCATCATCTGCTTGGCACGAGCGCTTCTTTGTCGGGTCCGTTGCGCTTGTTCGTTCCCGAGTTCACGGCCAATAAACCTCGCTACAACCGAGTCGTCATAATATATATATATATATATATACTGATTTCTATGGAACGCTGCACGTAGAGTGACCCGTTGAACCTATAGTGGTTTGTATATTGGCGTAATGTATATAGGGGTAATGGCGTATGTATATCTATAGGCGTAATGTATCATTTATTTCCCACCAGTGCGCGGAACTGGCAAAGACAGGTTGCGTCCACATGTGAGGATGCTCCACCTCGAGGGGTTAAGCAGTGTTCGTAAATTCAGCGCTGACGTCACTCGTGCGCGCGTGAGAATACATCCAACTGCGCATAGTTCATCCATCAAAAACTGCCCTGCATAATCAACATAATGGTTTTGTCATTTTGAACAGGAAGTTCGTGATTTATTCGAAGGTTTTAATATCTGTATGGAACATTTAAAAAAACCACCTACAAAACAGATTAAAAATATCGACAGGACACTGAAGGCTGTTCACTAGAATTTGCGAGCAATTAACAATCTCAAGTTACTTCAAAGGTAAGTAATGGCTTACTTTATTGTACCCACATGAGCCTTGTGTAGGAGAAGGAGGTCCCCCTCGATTTCTAGGCATCCCAGGCATCGGAGGTCCAGGCCTCCCAGGTTTTGGTGGTCCAGGATTCCCCAAACTCCTTGAAACATTTCTACGGAAAAATAAATGTATGCAGACATACCTAAAGCTTACGACCCACCAGTGACCTAAGAAGACTGTCACCTGCAATGTAAGGGAGAGATGAACAACTTAACCAGGCTCATGCCCTGTTTGCTACCCTACGCTGGGGGAATAGAAAGGGGGCATAAAGAAGAGAGAGAGGAAACAGAAGAGAAAGAGAAAAAAAAGGATTGTCAGTCAGTGGGCTGACGCGTATGCAGCGGTGGCACTACACAAAAGTTAAAGGAAGTCAAGTAGTCCTGTAGTCCTCAAAAGGCACAAAACAGCTCTAACTGCTTTTTGAGCCGACGAAAGGCGAGGATGGTGTTTCAGTAGCATCTGCATAGAGAATGGCCGATCGTACAATTGTCGCAATGCGTCCGAAAGCTTCTGTCTTTCAGAGGCCAATAAAGGGCAATGGCATATAATATGGTCGATGTCTTCTTTGGTGCAGGAGACCAGCAAAGTAAGGAGGCAGAAAAACTTGCCTAACATATTGATGTCTTTGATTTTTAGAGCTACACATGACTAATACTTCAAACGAATATCATTGCAATTTAAACTGGTGAGGGAAAGAAAAAGCCCTGTAAATGTTATAAAAACAGCTATCCACACGTCCACTAAGCTACTCAACACAGTTTGGTATATACAGCTACTAAAAAAGAATAATAATACTTTATTGTACACATAAATAAGAAATACAAAGAAACGGGCCTGTCTCCCAAGGACTTGTGCGACAAGGCTCGGCAGAGCCGGTTACAGCAATGTGGATACAAGATACCAAAAACTATTGTTGCTTCTTTGCCAACAAACAGACTAATGATTGACACCATAGCTTTTTTACAGGCAGTAAATAAAAAAAGAACAAAGGAGGGACTCAGAGCATACGTGACATACAAGTAGACCATGCGACGATGAAGATCGCCGGACTCTCCAGTGTGCCTTGAATAGACTCGATGACCGGCCATTCAATGAAGCAATGATCTTAGGAGCCTGGTCGCGCAGCACATCAGCACAGAAAGGCACACGAGCCCTCCTGAGATACTTGACAGCAACTTCATTGAGGGCCCGCCTGTGAAACTCGGCATTGTGTGTGTGATGTGACATGTGTCTATCCTTCTCTCTCTTTTTTACTCCCCTCTCCCCCTACCCATGTGTAGGGTAGCAAACTAGACGTATATTCTAGTTAACATCCCTACCTTTCGTACATTCCTTCCCTCTCTCCCTATATCTGAGCGAGTACTTTCTTTAATTGCTTGTTTGAACTCGCTGAAAAAATTCTTCAGGTAGTGTATTGAAAATTTTTGGAATATATACACTTCTACATGCTTCCCCATATCTCTTAGAAATAACAACAACAACAACGATACAACAACAACAACAACAACAACAACAACAACAACAACAACAACAACAACAACAACAACAACAACAACAACAACAATAATAATAATAATAATAATAATAATAATAATAATAATAATAATACTTTCTAACTTGCACAGAAACAACCATATTATTGCCTTCGTGCAGATGAAAGCCACAACAAAATAAAAAATAAACAACACAATACAATCACAAAAAATAAATGAAAAGAGCGAAAACGCAGAGACAAAACGAAATTGGTGCAAAAAAAGAACAAAATTAGGCAACCCTAAAGATTTGCCTTTGGAGTTGAACGCGATAGCGACATCCTGTTCCTACTGCGTACTTAAAGTCTTAGCGCACGAAACCTCGTTGAATTAGCTATGCACCATCTATGTGACCTTAAGGAAATAGACGCAGTAGTCAGGTACCGGCTTTCAACCACGGAACCATTATTAGGATCACATATAGTGACACTTGTTGGCAATGGACGCTTGTACCACGCATTATTACTGCAATACTTTATGTTGCATTGTGAAGCATGTGTACAGGACGCGTCTGTTTGTGAAACACATGAAAGCGGCTTTCACTGCACCTCCAAGCAGAGGAAGTTGTTTTCGCGATATTCACAAGCAGAGGCATGACCTGTGGCAGAACATTCGCTTGCCAGGAACACGGACCGAACCAAAACGCGTGTGTTTGTGGAACACATGAAAGCTACTTTCACCGCATCTCCAAGCATAGGAAGTTGTTTTTGCGATATCCGCAAGCATAGGCATGACCTGTGGCAGAACATTCGCTTGCCAGGCAAACGCACCGATCCAGGACGCGTGTGTTTGTGAAACACATGAAAACTACTTTCACCGCATCTCCAAGCAGAGGAAGTTATTTTCACGATATTCACAAATAGAGGCGTTACCATGTGGCAGAACATTCGCTTGCCATGCAAACGCACCGATCCAGGACGCGTGTGTTTGTGAAACACATGAAAGCTACTTTCACCGCATCTCCAAGCAGAGGAAGTTGTTTTTGCGATATACGCAAGCATAGGCATGACCTGTGGCAAAACATTCGCTTTCCAGGCAAACGCACTGATCCAGGACGCGTGTGTTTGTGAAACACATGAAAACTACTTTCACCGCATCTCCAAGCAGAGGAAGTTGTTTTCACGATATTCACAAATAGAGGCGTGACCGTGTGGCAGTACATTCACTTGCCATGCAAACGCACCGATCCAGGACGCGTGTGTTTGTGAAACACATGAAAACTACTTCCACCGCATCTCGAAGCAGAGGAAGTTGTTTTCACGATATTCACAAATAGAGGCGTGACCGTGTGGCAGAACATTCGCTTGCCACGCCAATGCACCGATCCAGGACGCGGGTGTTTGTGAAACACATGAAAACTACTTTTACCGCATCTCCAAGCAGAGGAAGTTGTTTTCACGATATTCACAAATAGAGGCGTGACCGTGTGGCAGAACATTCGCTTGCCACGCAAACGCACCGATCCAGTATGCGTGTGTTTGCGAAACACATGAAAACTACTTTCACCGCATCTCCAAGCAGAGGAAGTTGTTTTTGCGATATCCGCAAGCATAGGCATGACCTGTGGCAGAACATTCGCTTGCCACGCAAACTCACCGATCCAAGACGCGTGTGTTTGTGAAACACATGAAAACTATTTTCACCGCATTTCCAAGCAGAGGAAGTTGTTTTCACGATATTCAAAAATAGAGGCGTGACCGTGTGGCAGAACATTCGGTTGCCACGCAAACGCACCGATCCAGGACGCGTGTGTTTGTGAAACACATGAAAACTACTTTCACCGCATCTCCAAGCAGAGGAAGTGGTTTTCACGATATTCACAAATAGAGGCGTGACCGTGTGGCAGATCATTCGCTTGCCACGCAAACGCACCGATCCAGGACGCGTGTGTTTGCGAAACACATGAAAACTACTTTCACCGCATCTCCAAGCAGAGGAAGTTGTTTTTGCTATATTCACAAATAGAGGCGTGACCGTGTGTCAGAACATTCGCTTGCCACGCAAACGCACCGATCCAGGACGCGTGTGTTTGCGAAACACATGAAAACTACTTTCACCGCATCTCCAAGCAGAGGAAGTTGTTTTTGCGATATCCGCAAGCATAGGAATGACCTGTGGCAGAACGCTCGCTTGCCACGCAAACGCACCGATCCAGGACGCGTGTGTTTGTGAAACACATGAAAACTACTTTCACCGCATCTCCAAGCAGAGGAAGTTGTTTTCACGATATTCACAAGCAGAGGCGTGACCGTGTGGCAGAACCTTCGCTTGCCACGCAAACGCCTGATCCAGGACGCGTGTGTTTGCGAAACACATGAAAACAACTTTCACCGCATCTCCAAGCTGAGGAAGTTGTTTTTGCGATATCCGCGAGCATAGACATGACCTGTGGCAGAACATTCGCTTGTCAGGCAAACGCACCGATCCAGGACGCGTGTGTTTGTGAAACACATGACAACTACTTTCACCGCATCTCCAAGCAGAGGAAGTTGTTTTACCGATATTCACAAGCAGAGGCGTGACCGTGTGGCAGAACAATCGCTTGCCAGGGAAACGGACCGAACCAGGACGTGTGTGTTTGTGAAACACAAGAAAGCTACTTTCACGGCACCTCCAAGCAGAGGAAGTTGTTTTCATGATATTCACAAACAGGGGCGCGACCGTGTGGCAGAACATTCGCTTGCCAGGCAAACGAACCGAACCAGGACGCGTGTGTTTGTGAAACACATGAAAGCTACTTTTACTACACCTCCAAGCAGAGGAAGTTGTTTTCACGATATTCAAAAATAGAGGCGTGACCGCGTGGCAGAACATGCATTCGCTTGCCAGGCAAACGGACCGAACCAGGACGCGTGTGTTTGTGAAACACATGAAAGCTACTTTCACTGCGTCTCGAAGCAGAAGAAGTTGTTTTTACGAGATTCACAAACAAAGGCGTGACCGTGTGGCAGAACATTCGCTTGCCACGAAAACGGAACGAATCAGGACGCGTGTGTTTCTGAAACACATGAAAGCTACTTTCAATGAATGTCCAAGCAGAGGAAGTTTTTAGGATATTCACAAACAGAGGCGTGACCGTGTGGCAGAACACTCGCTTGCCAGGCAAACGCACCGATCCAGGACGCGTGTGTTTGTGAAACACATGAAAACTACTTTCACCGCATCTCCAAGCAGAGGGAGTTGTTTTCACGATATTCACAAATAGAGGCGTGACCATGTGGCAGAACAATCGCTTGCCAGGGAAACGGACCGAACCAGGACGTGTGTGTTTGTGAAACACAAGAAAGCTACTTTCACGGCACCTCCAAGGAGAGGAAGTTGTTTTCATGATATTCACAAACACGGGCGCGACCGTGTGGCAGAACATTCGCTTGCCAGGCAAACGGACCGAACCAGGACGCGTGTGTTTGTGAAACACATGAAAGCTACTTTTACTGCACCTCCAAGCAGAGGAAGTTGTTTTCACGATATTCAAAAATAGAGGCGTGACCGCGTGGCAGAACATTCGCTTGCCAGGCAAACGGGCCGAATCAGGACGCGTGTGTTTCTGAAACACATGAAAGCTACTTTCACTACAGTTCCAAGCAGAGGAAGTTGTTTTTACGATATTCACAAACAAAGGAGTGACCGTGTGGCAGACCATTCGCTTGCCAGGCAAACGGACCGAACCAGGACCCGTGTGTTTGTGAAACACATAAAAACTACTTTCACTGCATCTCCAAGCAGAGGAAGTTGTTTTTACGATATTCAAAAACAGAGGCGTGACCGTGTGGCAGAACATTCGCTTGCCACGTAAACGAAGCGAACCAGGACGCGTGTGTATGTGAAACACATGAAAGCTACTTTCACTGCGTCTCGAAGCAGAAGAAGTTGTTTTTACGAGATTCACAAACAAAGGCGTGACCGTGTGGCAGAACATTCGCTTGCCACGAAAACGGAACGAATCAGGACGCGTGTGTTTCTGAAACACATGAAAGCTACTTTCAATGAATGTCCAAGCAGAGGAAGTTTTTAGGATATTCACAAACAGAGGCGTGACCGTGTGGCAGAACATTCGCTTGCCAGGCAAACGAACCGAACCAGGACGCGTGTGTTTGTGGAGCACAGGAAGACTATTTTCACTGCATCTCCAAGCAGAGGAAGTTGTTTTCACGATATTCACAAGCAGAGGCGTGACCATGTGGCAGAACATCGCTTGCCACGAAAACAGACTGAACCAGGACGCGTGTGTTTGTGAAACACATGAAAACTACTTTCACCGCATCTCCAAGCAGAGGAAGTTGTTTTCACGATATTCACAAATAGAGGCGGACCGTGTGGCAGAACATTCGCTTGACAGGAAAACGGACCGAACCAGGACCTGTGTGTTTGTGAAACACAAGAAAACTACTTTCAGGGCACCTCCAAGCAGAGCAAGTGTTTTTCACGATATTCACACATAGAGGCGTGACCGTGTGGCAGAACATTCGCTTGCCAGGCAAACGGATCGAACCAGGACGCGTGTGTTTGTGAAACACATGAAAGCTACTTTCACTGCACCTCCAAGCAGAGGAAGTTGTTTTCACGATATTCACAAATAGAGGCGTGACCGCGTGGCAGAACATTCGCTTGCCAGGCAAACGGACCGAACCAGGACGCTTGTGTTTGTGAAACACATGAAAGCTACTTTCACTGCATCTCCAAGCAGAGGAAGTTGTTTTCACGATATTCACAAACAGAGGCGTGACCGTGTGGCAGAACAGTCGCTTGCCAGGCAAACGGACCGAACCAGGACGCGTGTGTTTGTGAAACACAAGAAAGCTACTTTCACGGCACCTATAAGCAGATGAAGTTGTTTTCACGATATTCACAAATAGAGGCGTGACCGCGTGGCAGAACATTCGCTTGCCAGACAAACGGACCGAACCAGGACGCGTGTGTTTGTGAAACACATGAAAGCTACTTTCACTGCACCTCCAAGCAGAGGAAGTTGTTTTCACGATATTCACAAATAGAGGCGTGACCGCATGGCAGAACATTCGCTTGCCAGGCAAATGGACCGAACAAGGACGCGTGTGTTTTTGAAACACAAGAAAGCTACTTTCACGGCACCTCCAAGCAGAGCAAGTTGTTTTCACGATATTCACAAACAGAGGCGTGACCGTGTGCCAGAACATTCGCTTGCCAGACAAACGGACCGAACCAGAACGCGTGTGTTTGTGAAACACATGAAAGCTACTTTTACTGCACCTCCAAACAGATGAAGTTTTCACGATATTCACAGAGGCATGACCGTGTGGCAGAACATTCGCTTGCCAGGCAAATAGGCCGAACCAGGACGCGTGTGTTTCTGAAACACATGAAAGCTACTTTCACTACAGTTCCAAGCAGAGTGAGTTGTTTTTACGATAGTCAAAAACAGAGGCGTGACCGTGTGGCAGAACATTCGCTTGCCACGTAAACGGACCGAACCAGGACGCGTGTGTTTGTGAAACACATGAAAGCTTCTTTCACTGCATCCCAAAGCAGAAGAAGTTGTTTTTACGAGATTCACAAACAAAGGCGTGACCGTGTGGCAGAACATTCACTTGCCACGTAAACGGACCGAATCAGGACGCGTGTGTTTGTGAAACACATGAAAGCTACGTTCACTGAATCTCCTAGCAGAAGAAGTTGTTTTTACGAGATTCACAAACAAAGGCGTGACCGTGTGGCAGAACATTCGCTCGCCACGTAAATGGACCGAATCAGGACGCGTGTGTTTGTGAAACACATGAAAGCTACTTTCACTACAGTTCCAAGCAGAGTGAGTTGTTTTTACGAGATTCACAAACAAAGGCGTGACCGTGTGGCAGAACATTCGCTCGCCACGTAAATGGACCGAATCAGGACGCGTGTGTTTCTGAAACACATGAAAGCTACTTTCACTACAGTTCCAAGCAGAGTGAGTTGTTTTTACGATAGTCAAAAACAGAGGCGTGACCGTGTGGCAGAACATTCGCTTGCCACGTAAACGGACCGAACCAGGACGCGTGTGTATGTGAAACACATGAAAGCTTCTTTCACTGCATCCCAAAGCAGAAGAAGTTGTTTTTACGAGATTCACAAACAAAGGCGTGACCGTGTGGCAGAACATTCACTTGCCACGTAAACGGACCGAATCAGGACGCGTGTGTTTGTGAAACACATGAAAGCTACGTTCACTGAATCTCCTAGCAGAAGAAGTTGTTTTTACGAGATTCACAAACAAAGGCGTGACCGTGTGGCAGAACATTCGCTCGCCACGTAAATGGACCGAATCAGGACGCGTGTGTTTGTGAAACACATGAAAGCTACTTTCACTACAGTTCCAAGCAGAGTGAGTTGTTTTTACGAGATTCACAAACAAAGGCGTGACCGTGTGGCAGAACATTCGCTCGCCACGTAAATGGACCGAATCAGGACGCGTGTGTTTGTGAAACACATGAAAGCTACGTTCACTGAATCTCCAAGCAGAGGAAGTTGTTTTTAGGATATTCACAAACAGAGGCGTGACCGTGTGGCAGAACATTCGCTTGCCACGTAAATGGACCGAATCAGGACGCGTGTGTTTGTGAAACACATGAAAGCTACTTTCACTACAGTTCCAAGCAGAGTGAGTTGTTTTTACGAGATTCACAAACAAAGGCGTGACCGTGTGGCAGAACATTCGCTCGCCACGTAAATGGACCGAATCAGGACGCGTGTGTTTCTGAAACACATGAAAGCTACTTTCACTACAGTTCCAAGCAGAGTGAGTTGTTTTTACGATAGTCAAAAACAGAGGCGTGACCGTGTGGCAGAACATTCGCTTGCCACGTAAACGGACCGAACCAGGACGCGTGTGTATGTGAAACACATGAAAGCTTCTTTCACTGAATCTCCTAGCAGAAGAAGTTGTTTTTACGAGATTCACAAACAAAGGCGTGACCGTGTGGCAGAACATTCGCTCGCCACGTAAATGGACCGAATCAGGACGCGTGTGTTTGTGAAACACATGAAAGCTACGTTCTCTGAATCTCCTAGCAGAAGAAGTTGTTTTTACGAGATTCACAAACAAAGGCGTGACCGTGTGGCAGAACATTCGCTCGCCACGTAAATGGACCGAATCAGGACGCGTGTGTTTGTGAAACACATGAAAGCTACTTTCACTACAGTTCCAAGCAGAGTGAGTTGTTTTTACGAGATTCACAAACAAAGGCGTGACCGTGTGGCAGAACATTCGCTCGCCACGTAAATGGACCGAATCAGGACGCGTGTGTTTCTGAAACACATGAAAGCTACTTTCACTACAGTTCCAAGCAGAGTGAGTTGTTTTTACGATAGTCAAAAACAGAGGCGTGACCGTGTGGCAGAACATTCGCTTGCCACGTAAACGGACCGAACCAGGACGCGTGTGTATGTGAAACACATGAAAGCTTCTTTCACTGCATCCCAAAGCAGAAGAAGTTGTTTTTACGAGATTCACAAACAAAGGCGTGACCGTGTGGCAGAACATTCACTTGCCACGTAAACGGACCGAATCAGGACGCGTGTGTTTGTGAAACACATGAAAGCTACGTTCACTGAATCTCCTAGCAGAAGAAGTTGTTTTTACGAGATTCACAAACAAAGGCGTGACCGTGTGGCAGAACATTCGCTCGCCACGTAAATGGACCGAATCAGGACGCGTGTGTTTGTGAAACACATGAAAGCTACTTTCACTGCATCTCCAAGCAGAGGAAGTTGTTTTTAGGATATTCACAAACAGAGGCGTGACCGTGTGGCAGAACATTCGCTTGCCAGGCAAACGGACCGAACCAGGACGCGTGTGTTGGTGGAGCACAGGAAAACTATTTTCACTGCGTCTCCAAGCAGAGGAAGTTGTTTTCACGATATTCACAAGTAGAGGCGTGACCGTGTGGCAGAGCATTCGCTTGCCACTAAGGAGAGATTAGCGGCTATAATACGTAAAACTACAGTAGAATTCAAGAGTATACTACCTATGCACAAATACTGGCCTCTATGTGCATCCCACCCACCATGGCGACTCTCTATCCCAGATATTACAACTTCGATTCCGGGATTAAATTGTATAAAAGATATGCCCATAATTTTAATAAAGAAATTAGCTTTAACACACCTTTATACCAATTATGAAGACTATATTCACGTCTACACCGACGGATCATGTGAGAATCAAAGCTCCACGTCGGCATTCTTTGTACCTGCATACCAAGCGAGAAAAGCTTTTAAACTCAGCCATTTCACAACATCCACAACGGCAGAACTCTATGCAATACTCTGTGCTTTACGCTTCATATATTTACAGCCAGGTAGACTTCGCTGGGTTGTTACCTTGATAATAGTGACTCCAAGTGCTTATTAGTTTCTTTAAAAAGAATCAGATTGGGCAACAAAGCTAGTGAGCTAGCATATGAAATACAGGTGACATACGCTATAGTGAAATATTTAAACCACACCACAACGTTCCAGTGGGTGGCAAGCCACATTGGAATCACAGGAAACGACATAACTGATCACATTGTACATGCAGCATATAGAGAAAATAATATATCACTACTACCTCTATCGATGAGCGATGAACGGTTTGCTAATAAATGAGCTGATCTAGTCAACTGTCTAAGGAAACCAGGTTCGAAAATGGTGTGCAAAACTCTCCGTTGTATAACAGTGATCCTGGAATAGAATTTAATATTCCGTTAAAGGTTAGCCGATCGGTATAAACGGTCATCCATAGGCTTCGACTTGGTACAGCCTACACAAAGGCCTTCCTGTATAGAATCAGGAAAGCTGGCAGTCCTACCTGCTCATGTCATTATTATTATTATTATTATTATTATTATTATTATTATTATTATTATTATTATTATTATTATTATAGATTTTTATTCAATATAAGAAAGATGTAGGAGGCTGAAAAAAAAAAGAAACACGTGGATAAGCACCTTTAGAAACCCCTGAAATCTGCCCCTGAAATCTGCCTCGGCTATCTTACAGCAGCGCATGTGAACAGACTTATTCAGAAAGTAAATGATCAGACAGTGAAAAAAAAAGAAATATAACGATAAAAAACAGGATTTTACAAGCAATGCAATGCGATTACATCGGATGTATTTATCATAAGAGGTCACTGCAGCAGCTCACAATGCGATATTAGACAACTTATCTCGGATAGTTAAAGTATTAGGAGAAATAAACTTTGATGATGAACGCCGAATTTCCTCCTAAAATGAAGTAGCAAACTTCGAAAGACACGCTCTGAATTTTAGGACAGATACATACTCCGAAAACACAGAGTCCTCCCTAAGACACGGAGTCACGTGCTACAAGTCGCGGGATCAAATCCCGGCTGTGGCAGCTGCATTTCCGATGGAGGCGAAAATGTTGTAGGCCCGTGTGCTCATGTTTTGAGTGCACGTAAAGAGCCCCACTTGGTCGAAATTTCCGGAGCCCTACACTACGGCATCTCTCATAATCATACGGTGGTTTTGGGACCTTAAACCCCGCATATCAATCGGAGTCACTTGCTACAGTGCGTTATTTTGCAGCTAGTTTGCCTAATTTGCGATCAAAACATAAAGGAAGTCAGGTTACTGGCGAGACCTCGCGAGATATGGACTTGACGTTCCCCTAGAACTTCGAGCATTAGGTGCGCTAGTCTTCCGAAAAGATCTCGCAATATGCAGAACGGAACATCCCGACAAGAGATCGCATATTCAGATTGGCCCAAAATTGGCTACTTTTCGACCCCGTTTGGCGACGAGAACTTGGCGCCATGGCTATTGTGGGGCTACTTTTGAACTTGTGGTGTTACTTATTGAAAATGCTTTTTTATTTATCAATAGTAAAGGCTCTGTATATAATACCGCTCCTGTTCTATAAGGGTACAAATTTGGCTGTAATACTAGATGATGTGGTTGCTCGGCTACTCCTAGATTGAGTTCTGGTCTCTTTATAGAGTCTCCCCAACGTCAACACTGAGCATACTACACGGTTCAAGCGTGCTTCCTTGCAAGAAAAGTTCTGTTTACGCAAACCTTCGTGTGTACATATATCATAGATGCGCGGAGCAGAGTGCACGACATCTCTGGCGAGATAGATGTTTAGGATTGTAAACCTTCCCTGATGATAAACTGTTGATAGACAAATAAATGAAGCGCCAAAGTACGCCCTCCAGACACTTTTCACAGGTTATCGCATGCGGATACAAAGAGAGTGTATCGGAGCGTTGGCGGCAGCACGAGATGGTTGTATGGTGCTTATGGGATGCTTGCGATTGAAGATTGAAGACTGATAGAGAAATTTATGATGGTAAGTAGTGGGTATTTAGGTGTATATAGTGTTACTTTTATGTTAAAAAATGTTGGCAGATTTTGTGTACAGTGGGAATCGATGATATGCGAAGCACGAATGAGAAATGTTGATATGTCACTTTAAATTTAGCACCACGTTATGAGGTGGAGGTAAATGATTCCATAGATGACTTCCGCGTCATGATTGTCATGTTTGGATGTGTCGTTTACCTTCGTCATGTTATTCACGTCATCTGATACCAAATTTAACATATATGAAGCTAACGAAATGACCATGCGCACGCTATGAGCGTGGTATGTTGTCATGTTCTTACATGACACGCGTGTCAGGATTATCATGTTTGCACCAGTCCTATATTTCGTCATCTATTGACGTCACGTAACACCAAACTTCGTATATGTGACAAGAGTGGCGATGTGGGCTTGTTGGGGAAACATTTGAAAGAAATTTGTGTAGCGCGAGGCGAAAAAACGAACACAGGAAAGAATAGACTCCGAAGACAGTGCGCTACTATCAACAACAAGTTTATTTTCGACCTCCAAGCTGCTTTTAAGTCCTAATTGTCAGGCGACCAAGCAGATAAGCACGTGTAATTCAGATACATGCACAACAATGCCATCTACCTACAAGAAAGAACGATAAATAGGACAACAAAAACCTCACAGATAAAATCACGTATCACTGCGTACGCAGGAACGCCAGTTCCTTGGGTGACAAGGCAATTGAAGGGTTGCTAATACATACATCTCCAAGAGCATCAATAAGTTCGGCTTCTATGATCAACCGAGTCATGTCACCCTTATGCCGACCAACAATGATTGTACTCTGGAACAAAGGCCGGCAGCCACACGCGTGAATGTGAAGAGCGAGAAAACCTTCTGGCGGCAGTTTATTTGCCTTGTAATTGTGTTCTCTCGATCGCTCATTCACACGCCTACTGGTTTGGCCGACATATTTTTCCCCACATGTGAACAGAATAAGATAAATGACGAATTTTAGGGTGCTATTAGGGTGCTATTTTCAGTACGTGATAAACTTGGGAAATTGTGTGTGCTGACGAATCCGTCACGCGAGGAAAGGGTGTTGTGCACAAAAAGGCATACACACAAATTTGTGGAGTGCATTTCGTTCGTAATTTATCTTATTCTGTTCACATGTGGGAAAAAATATGTCGGCCAAACCAGTAGGTGTGTGAATGAGCGATTGAGAGAACACAATTACAAGGCGAATAAACTGCCACCAGATTTTCTCGCTCTTGTGGCTGCCGGCCTTTGTTCCAGAGTACAATCATTGTTGGTCGGCATAAGGATGAGATGACTCGGTTAATCATAGAAGCCGAACTTATTGATGCTCTTGGAGATGTATGTACTAGCAAGCCTTCAATTGCCTTGTCACCCAAGGAACTGGCGTTTCTGCGTACGCAGTGATACGTGATTTTATCTGTGAGGTTTTTGTTGTCCTATTTATCGTTTTATCTTGTAGGTAGATGGCATTGTCGTGCATGTATCTGCATTACACGTGCTTATCTGCTTGGTCGCCTGACGATTATGGCTTAAAATCAGCTTGGAGGTCGAAAATAAACATGTTGTTGATAGTAGCGCTCTGTCTTCTCAGTCTATTCTTTCCTGTGTTCGTTTTTTCGCCTCGCACTACACAAATTTCTTTCAAACGTATATGTGAAGCTAGCAAAACGGCCGCAAGCGCATCATGTAAGGCCCAATACACTCCAATGTAGCGTTGACGCGCGCGCACGCTGGGGACAGTGACGCTACGTTAGCAAAACGCGAGCAACATATAGTCTGACCCCAGGCGCGACCGGCACGACCAGCGTCCGTCGGTGCATTCCGATGGCAACCGGCGCGAAATGCGACATGCTGCATTTTGTGCCGATGCGTTACTCAGAAAACATTGCGTCTCCCTCTTTTTGTGACGGAGGGACGCCGGACGCGCTGAAACGCGCATGCGTCAAGGCAACGCAGTGAGGCACGCCAGCGAGTATATAGCAAGACCGGTGCCTGGCGTGGCAACTGCGGCGTGACCCAAGAGAGAGTGAGAAGAAACTTTATTGAAGTGTCTCTGCTGGGGTCAAAGGTGGTGGGGGGCCGGCAGACGGTACCCTCTGTAACCCCCTTCCTCAGGCAGCGGCCAGGCCTTGAAGACTGGCGGTGTCTTTGGCCAGCCGAACAGCCCAGAGCTGGTCCTCCGGGCACGGGCTGAGCAGCAAAGCCTCCCACTGCACGGCCGCGGTGATTGTGAGTGTAGGGTTCGTGCTGTGTTTAAATGAGTGAGTAGCTGCGGGGCAGGCCCATATATTATGGTTGATTTATCGATATGTGGGATTTAACGCTCCAAAACCAACAACATTTCCGCCTCCATCGGGAATGCAGCCGCCGCAGTCGGGATTCTATCCCGCTACCTGCGGGTCAGCAGCCGAGTACCTTAGCCACTAGACCACCGATGCGGGGCCATATAATATGGTCGAGTTCAGCGTTAGGTGCACCGCACACTTTGCATTGTAGCGTGTTAACATCGGGGGAATTATGGCGGTACAGCGACGGACAGGGGAAAGTGGGTGTCTGTAATAGACGCCAGGTAGTGGACTGCTGCTTACTAAGGCACTTGTTTGGTGGTGAGTATTTATGTCTGGCCTTGCGGTAATACATTAGGATTTCTCCAAAGGTAATCATTTTGCCGCTTGCATTGTCGCGAAATGAGGAGACCATCGTATCTCGCTCAGACGCGTCAGGTCACGAGGGGTGGTGCTCTGTTTGATGACGCGCCCGGGGGACGAGAGCTCGGGCGGCGTCATGAGCGTGTTCGTTCCCTGCGAGCCCTGAGTGGCCTGGAGTCCAGACGATCTCAACGCGGCAGTGACGTAACTGAGGTGTACTTGTGAGAATGCGGAGCGCCGGTTAGGAGATCAAACCTTTGATAAAGTTGCAGATGGCAGTCTTGGAGTCGCTGATGATTTAGGATGCTTGGGCTGAAGCGTAGGCGAGAGTGATGGCTGCTTCTTCGCCTTCTTTGGGTTCGTTTGCGTGAATGATGCCAGTTGCGGTATTTATGTACTGCGGCCCGGTAGCGATAGCGACGGCCACGGTCCGATGCGTAGGATATTCCACGGCGTCTACATACGCCACGTGCATGGCTTTCGCTTAGCAATTACCTAGTTGCTTGGCGCGGTCTACTCGTGTTTTCTGGTTATATTCAGGGTCACATTGCGTGGTAGGGAGGAGGGAATCACGAAGGTGTCGCGAATGTCTGAAAAAATTGGGAGTTTCTGGCTAAACTGGGAGACGTAAGGTATGCCGGGTGCGCACACGAGATGACGTCCTGTAGGAGTTTGACCTAATCGTTCGTAGTGTGATATACGTTGGGCTTATGTGAATTCGTCTATGATATTCTGAAGTTTTAGGTCATTGAGTTTCGCATTGGGCGTAGACATGGGGAGATGCAGCGCGCACTTGTAGCAGCGCCTGATCATTATGTTTAGTTTTTTCTTGCCGGTGAGCGTAAATTTCATAAATGAAGCAACGTAACGTGCCAAGTGACCAAAACCACCGCAAGAGTTGCAGGATCATGAAATGTAAATCATGACATTTTGACACACGTGTCAATATTTTCATGTTATGACTAGTCAAACATGTTCTTCATACAGTCATGTTGTGCCGTACCAAGTTTGGTATTGATAACGTTATCGAAACGGCGAGGAGAGCTAAAAGTCGTAGGTGGCTAGATAGATAGATAGATAGATAGACAGACAGACAGACAGACAGATATATATATATATATATATATATATATATATATATATATATATATATATATATATATATATATATATATATATATATATATATATATATATATATATATAAATAGATAGATAGATAATTAGATAGGTAGATAGACACGCTCAAAGTCGCCGAAGTTTGCTGAGAAATGCTTCGCATTTAAAGGAAGAAGGAATGAAAATAGGAAGAAAAGAATAGCAGGGAGGTTAACCAGCCTATAGGCAGGCGGTTTGCCACCCTGCGCATGGGAGGGGTATGGGGAAGATTATAGACAGAGAACAGAGCGGGAAGAGAGATAAACACAGCACATTCGGCAGCACACGCGCGCACACTCAGTCATTGTCCAGTCTTGTCTTTCGCGGTGTGTGACATTGCTGTTACAGCCGCTTGTTCAAGTCCGTGTCGCGTAGGAATTTGAACAGAGCTTTGGTCGCCTTCTGTTGCGATGTCTTCTTTCAGGCACTTGACAGAATAGTGTCCACACACATCTAGCTGTTGTCGATTTGCGCAAGAACGGATGCCAGTGAATGTCTCTGGATGTCATACAACGGACAGTGGCACAGGATGTGGTGTATTGTGTCTTCGCAATGACAGGCATCGCAGAGAGCGTTGTCGGCCAATCCTATGACAAAGGAAAAAGATTTTGTTAATACCAGTCCTAGCCATAAGCGATGAAGAAGGTTGGCTTTTCTTCGGTCGAGCCCAGTGGGCATGCGGAGAGCCATCAAAGAGGACAGGTGGTGTTGACGAATCGTCTCGTTGCTTGGTGGGCACCACAGTGAAAACGTGACTTCACACGCAAGTCGTCGAAGAATACTGGCTGCATCGGTCCACGAAAGTGGTATGCCTTCTTCTCGTGTTCCTTCAAGAGCTGCCTGCGTGGCAGCATCAGCATGTCCGTTCCCTATGACACCGCAGTGACTTGGCAGCCACTGAAACGTCACATGATGCCCTTTCTCGTGTGAAATGTGGGGAAGGCATCGAATTTTGATAACAAGCTGTTCGTACGGCCCGTGATTGAGTGCTGAGAGCATTGATTGAAGGGCAGCCCTTGAGTCACTGAAAATCGACCATTGTTACGGTGGTTCCCGATTGGCCACACAAAGTGCAGCGCGCAAACCAGCTAGTTCCGCTGCTGTAGATGCCATGGGGTGGTCAGTCCTAAAGCTGATTATAACACCTCTTAATAGGACAACTACTGCACCTGACGAACACTGGCGGTTCGTGGAGCCATCGGTATATACATGTACACTGTCTGAATACTTCTCGTGCAAAAGAAGAAGAGACAGTTGTTTCAGCACGGGCGATGAAAGCTCAGATTTCCTCCGGATCCCTGGTACACTAACATGCACTTTGGATCGAGCACGACACCAAGGAGGTATCGATGGCTTAGATGCAGGAGTGAAGACCTAGGGAAGTTTTTTGTTGTACTTCACAATCATTTTAGCGAACGATGCTTGGCGCCTTTCTGAAGGCAACAGTGCGTTCTCAGGACTTCTACAACAATGTGAGTTTGTATAAATAGTCACCTGCAATGGCAATTTTCGCCTCTGTTGACCTACATCTGGGCAGACCACGGCACACTCTTAGGAACTAACACTACTAGGACGCACCAAGATGCAAAAATAAATTAGCGACGTCAGATGTGACGAGCGCCTGAATTGTGAAATCCCCACAGGTGAATAACAAGAATCAGAGAGGACGCATTGTTCTCACTTAAGTAACTACACGTAATTAGGTAGATAGACGTGATGTGAACATTACTTACACGACTATGACTGTAAGTGTGAGCACAAAGATTAGTCTGAGTTTGCCAATAGACATTGTGCAGCCGGTCGCTGAAAGGGTTTGCCCCCTGTAGATTGCGCGATGCGCTAAAACGTGTATGTTTTTATATGCTGGCATATAAAAAGATGACGTCGCAAACATCTTCATCGCTTAGCCACGGTACACGTGTAAACGTAGGAAAACTATGCATCGTTTCCCCCACACCACTGTATCGATCACTATTAAAGGTCTCGTGCAGTGCGACTTTTCGAACAGACGGTCCCGGAAGTCTATAGTTGCTGATGCCTCTTAACGCATCGTCTCTGACGTATCATACTTAGGAAAAAATAACTGTAAGCCTTTGTTATGTCTTTTTGACTGATAATGGAAAATTATTCATATTTTGTTACATCGCCTGCATCAGCACTGTTTATACATTCTTGCGTAACGTTCGTCAACATGAGCTGTAATCGAAATGTACTTGCGATCATCGATCATGCATTATTGAGGGCTTGGGTATTGGTGGACCTGTGGGATCGACTTCAGTGATTTCCTTTGCACAACGGTAAACGGAGACACTTAGCCTAATGATAAGCAGAAAAAAAATTACAAAACTAACATTTCGTTTCTTGAATAATTTACATAGAGCTAACTTCTTTCTACTCCATTTCATTGTCCTCATCCCATTGGCTTGTTCAGTAGGATGTTGGTGCATATTTACCAAATCATTATTGTAATTGGGAACGCAACGTTTCAATTGAACTTTTCTTACTACACTAATAAGTGATCACTGACCATGCATTTGCATCGTGTACGTTGTGGAGATACATGTAAGTCGTTCATTTTCGTTCTTGAGCCCCCGCTGTGGTACACTGATTACGGTCCTCGTCTGCTGACTTTGGTCGCGCTTTTCATGCCAGCACCGCAGTCACGTTTTCGATAAAAGGCGAGAACGCTAGACGCTCCTGTTCTTAGATTTAACGGTGTGCCAAAAAATTTCAATGGCACTTCCTGAATTCGAAAGTGTGCTCGGCAAAAGCCCGTGGTCATTCAAATGACTATGCCACGATGGTCGCTTGTTCCGTAAGTCGTTGCGCAGTTCTTGGTGAGGTAATAGAGTGTTTTTTTTTTAATTTAGCGCGCGCAACAGCCTTGAGCACGCAAAGGGGAGAGACTAAGGAGTTTTAGTGCTGCGTACGCCTTCTCTTGAGGCGCTGCGGGCTTGGGAGCGCGCGGCGTTGCGTACCCAACCCATACCCAACCGGAATGCCTTTTAGTTGGCGCCATGGTTGCGCGCACGCAAATGCGAGCCGCACGAAGGTCACACGCTATATTACGCCGGTCACGTAAGTATATTTTAAATATGTTTACAAATTAAGTGTTAAATTTAGCGTACATAGGTAAATAAAGTGAATTACTTTCAATAAATAATTTTTAACTATTCTGACAGCTTTTAACACTAAAGAAAAAAAATTTTCCGTTCGTGCCGCAGTTGCGAGTTGCGACTAAAGCCAGTACCGCCGATGCCAGCAATCCGGACGGCCGGTCGTAGTCCGACATGTGCGACAACAGAACAATGGCGTAACGTGTACCTCTGTGTAACTTCTAGCTTGTACGTTTAATTCTTTACGTTAACGTGTTACCGGATACCAGTTTGCGTTTACCGTCTTACCGGAACGCACGTCTTACAACGTTTTCAGCTCCTCATACGTGAACGTTTCCGTACAAACTTAAACGCATATGCCTTTACCTTTTCGCAAACCATAAATGGTGTTGCTAACTGCATTTAAACTGAGTTTAACTTACATAGAATCACCGTTGCGGCAAAATCACGAGACTTTTTTATCATGTACAGTATCTTGGCATACGCAAAAAAGTGAGAAATACAAGGCTACTGTAACGATGGTGTTGACATCTTGTGACACTTCGTGCAACCACAGTCATGAACATGCTGGATTACGCGTAATGCTTTTGAGGTGAAAATAATTAAAAAGGTTACTCATTTGTAAAAATGCCACCGCGCAGTTTTCGCACCAGACTTACAATGCACGATGTTTCTGCAATAACAATGTTGTGATTGCGTGGTTCACTGTGGCTGCGCTAGATGGCACCACCTATTCAGCTAGTCGAGGGCTGGCTTTTTTGAGGAATCTTCGATTTGGCTTGCACTAGTTCAGAAAAGTGCAGGTGCAGAAAAAGCGGTGCCAAGCGGTGCAGTGAGCGTGCAGCGCCGGTCGAGCAAGTGCAGGTGCAGCCTCAACCACGCCTCGGCACTAGCCGACACTAGCGCGCGACGGCTACAGCCAAAACGAAGGCGTGAGTTGACGTGAGTGCAGGCCGGAGAACACCTTGTAGTGTAAGCAATAGCCGCCTCCGCCGCCTTGTCCGATCAATACACGGCCGTGATGGCACTTCTTGTGACTGCGATGGAATTGCTGGACTCGAGCAGCGACGACGATTCCGTCAGCGGTGCCGTTTGCAGTGACTGCGACGATGAGTACGACGATGCGTGCATCTTGGTCGCGTGCGCGTTGGTGCGCGACGATGCCAACCGTGTACCCGGGTACGAAAGCATTATCGGCAGGTACCATGAGTATGAATTCAAGCGCCTCTTCAGGCTGTCCAGGGAGACTTTTGATAGTTTCAGGGCCAAGTTCAAGACTTCAGCCTTCTACCCAAGGGCAGTGCAAGGCCGCCAACAAATCAGTGCCGAAAAAACATGCCTCATAGCGCTTGTGTACCTAGGCTCACAAATATCTATGTACGCCATAGGCGACAAATTCGATGTTACCGAGTCGTCTGTTCATGTTTGTGTGACACGGGTCGTTCACTTCTTACACGCTATTAGCGATGAGATAATTTGCTGGCCTAGTAGCGCGGAAGTGACCCGCATAAAGAACGGCTTCCTCGCCAAAAGTAAAGGCAAGGGCCCAAGAAACACCATCGGCTGTATCGATGGATCACACATCGGGATACTCACTCCAAGCGAATCTACGCAGTCTTACTTCAACCGGAAAAAGTGGCCTTCGATAATCCTGCAAGGAATCTGCGACGACAGGAACAAGTTGCTGAACGTGTTTATTGGGTTTCCAGGTTCGGTTCACGACGCCCGTGTCCTGAGGGAGAGCCCCTTCTTTGCACGCGCAATTCAGGAATGTGAAGACAATTATATACTGGGTGACAGTGCATATCCACTGATGCCATGGCTCATGACCCCATTCAAGGACAATGGAAGTTCTTTTCCTACGTGGAAAAAGAGCTTCAATAAACGACACAGTCAACAACGAGTGCTTATTGAGAACACCTTCGGCCTGCTTAAACAGCGTTTTAGGAGGCTCTACCTTGTTGATGCAAAAAGTGTGCAACAGTGCTGCTATATAGTTATGGCTGCGTGTGTGCTACACAACATGTGCAACGATGAAAGGGACTTCCTTGAGGAACTTGCAACGCTTCCCCAAGAAGAAGATGTGGGCAATGATGAAAGTGAAGGAGATTTTGATTGCAGTCTGCCAGGCTACAGTCAGTCTCTGCGAGAGTTCATTGCAAAGGAACAGTGCTAGAAGTTCATCTTTGCTTCGCGATTTATTCAGTGTGCAAATGTTTTGCGAAGTGGGGTGCCGCGTCTAGAAGCAATGTTTTTTTTTAACAAATTAGATGGAGTAGACACTGCTAGTGTTATAAAAGTTTATTGCCCATATTATAACCCGTCCTTATTTGAGAGTACGTCGATCAACCGATCGAATCGCTGCATGCGCTCATCATGCCGCTTTGCCTTTGCCTCTTCCCATTTTTTTCTTTCCTCCAGTTGTTTCACTGCTGCCTCCTCTTGCTTAGCTCTCGAAGCTTGCATTTTTTCTAATGCCTCCAAGAGCGGCGTGACTTGGGACCTACTCTGGCGCTTCCTTTTTGGCGTTGTGCTGCTCCGAACTTTGGATGCTGTGTTGCACTCGACTGGGACTGCTGCATCTTGAGGTGCTTCAGTGATGCTGGTGCTGTTGAAAGTAATTGTACAGGTGCCATGTCATTTCCAGGCTACAGCACAAATTAAGTAATTTTTACTTACTCTGGACTTGCACTAGGCAGGATTGTTTTTCCAGGCTCCAAGAGCAGCCTTGGATTTACACTATGTTCTTTTTCCAAGACTTCTGCCAGCTCTCTGTAATAGACACTATGAGAATCACTGAAGATATGAAGACACAATCGTAACTTACTCTTCATATTCACAGTTCACACGGTGGTGACCTGAAGAATTGTTGTCTTTTTTTGACTTTTTATATGCTCTGTCCAGCGACTTCCATTTGTTTTCCACTTGTGTGGCAGTCACGTTGCACAAGAACTCCGTATTGATGGCCTCAGCCAACTTCTTCCACAGAAGCCTTCTTGTGCTAAACAAAAAAGCAAAGCACAGTTAGTAGGAAAGAAGGAAGCGACGTAACGTGACCCAAGTCTTGCAGTAGCACATGAACCTTTCCTTAGTACTTCATATGTGTAGCTTTCAGGGATAATTGCTAGGGATGTTCGATTATTCGAAAATTTTGGATAATGAATCAAACAGCACTGTATTCGGTTCCTAAGTCGAATCGAATTGCACATATTCTAAGTAACAAATATTCTTTTAATAATCGGCACTGGCGGGAGAACCCCAAAACAACGAAACAGCTACAAGTCATTCTTTCAATCCCTAATGTGACCTGTACGCAGCCCAAGCTTTTGCAAGACTACCTACACTATATTGATTGTCGAATGAATGCGCTTCTGAAAGCTCCATTCTTGCTCAATTTTTACTGCACTTTAGCTGTATCGCATTTATCAGCTCCTGTCTTCGTCTTGTAATAACCAAAGGTGGGAACTACGAGTGCTTGCAGCTTCACGACTAGCAACAGATACAAGTTTTGCGTTTGCGTAAATTGTTCTTGCAGATGTAAATTTCAACGCCCATTGTTATCCGCTTTTAGTGCGCAGGCCATGTTGTGATGACGGGTTGATCTGCTCCGTTACATATTTAGTTGTATCTGCAATGTTTGGTTGTAAATTGTTTTGTTTTTGTGTCCCAATTTTATTTAAAGTGAGGTGACAAAGTCTCACGTTGATAACGCTAGTCAATGCCGTAGTTGAACCTACAATTACAAAATGTTACGAATATTCTAGTTCCTGCTGCATACGAGATTACCTTAGTTTTCGTAATTGTGGTATTTTGAGTAGATTCAAACTGACTGTAATGGCCTTTGTCGAAAGTTTGTGACTATTTGTTTCAAATAAAATGTTCTGTTCTAAGGCTGTTTTGAAAATGGTCTACTTACTATTCAAACAGTATTCAATTACTATTTGTATTCTATTTGGTGCCATTACTATTTGACTCTTACTTGATTAGGTTCCGAAATTCACTATTCACACACTTCTGATAACTGCGAACGTTCTTTTTGTGCGGGAAGCATTATGTTGGAGAAGTTGAACATTGTGTAAATCACTCTTTTGGATCATAAAGCTTCACTAAGGAGACAGCCATATTCTAACCTGTCTTTGCATTGTAAAACATGCAGCTGCGCAACCTTGTTTGCTGACACGACGGCGCAGTCTAGGTTCAAAGATAGGGTAGCACGTGTCAAGAAGCATATCTCTTTTAACAATGAGCTGCACCATCTTGAAAAGTGGCAGTGCGAGAGAAATGCGGACAGACAGTGAAGACACAAGGACTGCAGGGCGAGACTTGCTAGAGATGTGCCTCAGAATAACAACATGCAATTCCCTCTAGTGCAAATTCTCAAGGCAGCACTACACTTGCAACATGGCTTGAGCTTGGAGGTGCTGCACCTTTTCGGCAAGACAGCGGTTGTGCAATGCCCAACACAAAAGCACCGTCGCTGTTTTTGAAGATCACTTGACTTAATGAAACATTACGAATGCCTTCGTTGTGTATATATGTGCGTGACTATACATACTGTTTGTGTGTATATGTAAACGTATATGTCACAGTCAGGCGCATAGCCAAAATTTTTTTTCAGTGGGGGGGGGCAGTAAAATGTAAATTGCTGGCAGTAAAATGTAGGCAACAATAACCATCGCCATTGTGAACTTCATGCGCCCTTATCTTGTTGGTGCTTGCCTAGAGTGAAACGGAATAATAAAAAGCTGCAAATAATTTTGGACATAGGATGACATACCGAAGTGCCCTGGTTTTTCCCACCAAGTCCTTCATTTCCGAGTATTTGGCGATGAAGAACCTTGTTTTTCGGGCGCTCCAAAGCTCTTCCACATCTTCAGCCGACGCGGCTGCTGCTGGAAATGCGGCTAAAGCCCCATCGCTGTCAACGTCGCCGTCGCAGGCAGGAGAAGGCGTCGGCGGTTGTGCCGGAGGGGGGTCATTTTCACGATTCCCTGCCATGAACCGCAACGTAACGCGCTTGCCGTCTGCAAGGGCGAAAACCAAGATTAAAAATACCGACATAGCATAAGCAATGCTACGAGGCTGTTTGCTGACCGACTACGACTCCTGGCCGCTAACCACGTTTTTTGGCAATGCATGCAGCCTGACTTACCTGATGCCTCATAGACGTAACCGTTGGCGTCCGTCATAAATGACCCGTCGGGATTGTGAAGTGCCTTAACTTCCTTTTGAACGCCCTGAACAACTATTTGCAACGTCGTCTGCTCTGGCCTTGGGGGGACGCCCGCCATGCTGCACTACTCTGCACCTGCTTTGGAGTGCGTGCACGCCGGTACAGAACTCGTCAGGAACTAGGCTTACACCTAGACAAAACGAGGGAGCCAGTGCAGAGGGTGCGACAGAGGGCGCGCGCTGCTCCGGCAAAACGAGGACGAAGGTGCTGCACCCTTTGAACTGGTTCAGCCGGTGCAGCCAAAACGAAGAGACCATTGGTTTCTATGTTCCAGGCCATTCTAGCTTTGCTAATGTGGCTGAAACAATGTAATCGGTATTGGTGCTCGCACCTTGGCTTATTTTACCTCGACGGCTCGAGTATCCGCAGTGCGGATACCGAGAGTTCTTGCAAAGGTGAACCTTACAAGGCGGCCGATTCATGCTGTCTGAGATTTGGCTCCTTTGTGCGATGATATTTGTATAGTGGCTAGCCACTATAGTAGTTGCGCTTGAAACTTAAAAATCAAGGCGGTGGCTCTGGCCAGTCTCGGCTTTGGTCGCCGTGAAGGTGGCGGACGTCACGAGCAACATGATTTCATTTCATTTCATTTCATTTATTTTCTCTCAATGCACAAGGCGTTACAGAGAGGAGTGGTGAAAAACAAACAAACAAACTGTTCAAACAAATGGAGCATGTTTAAAAAGGGTATGCGTTTATGGTATTCTTGAAGTTGGTCGGGTCAGTGATGGATGCAATGGAAGCGGGAAGGTGATTCCAGTCCGTGCTTGTTTTGGGCACGAATGAATTAAAATGGAGGTTTGTACGGCTGCTTGGAATTCCAACTTTGAAGTGGTGATCGCTGCGGGATGAAATGTAGGATGGCGGCAAAAAAAGCGAGTTACTCAGTGAGTGCATGGTATGGTACAACTTGTGAAAGAGGCACAAGCGCGAGATTTTGCGGCGAAATGATAGGCTGGGTAGATTTAAGGTTGCCTTCATATGGGTTACGCTTGCTGTACGGGAATAGTTCGACAAAATGAAACGAGCGGCGCGATTTTGAATTGCTTCGATGCTACTGATATGGATGTTTACGTGGGGATCCCATACAGATGATGAATATTCTAGCTTTGGTCGGACTAATGTTCTATAGAGCAGAAGTTTCAGTTGCATCGGGGCAAGGGAGAAGTTACGGCGTAAATAACCAAGTGTGCGGTTAGCATTGTTTTTAATAATGTCAATGTGAGACTGCCAGGAAAGGTTGTCAGAAATTGTAATGCCAAGGTACTTGTATGAGCTAACTTTAGTAAGGAGAGAATTATTAAGTACATAGTTAGTAGAAATATTACATGTTCGACGTGAGACTCTCATTACTTTGCATTTAGTAACATTAAGCTTCATTAGCCAAGTATCGCACCAAGATGAAACATTGTCTAAGTCACACTGAAGGGCAAGGTGGTCAGAAGGGGTTTTAATTTCTCGGTAAATAACACAGTCATCGGCGAAAAGTTTAATAGAAGAAGAGATGTTATGTGGCAAATCGTTAATGTAAATCAGGAAGAGTAGTGGGCCAAGAACGGATCCTTGGGGGACGCCAGAGGTTACGGGTGAGAGGGGAGAGTTGCATTCATTCGCAGTTACAAATTGGGAGCGGTCTATTAAAAAGCATTCAATCCATTTTAATATGTTAGCATCAAGATTAAGTTTGCTTAGTTTTAGCAGTAGAAGTTTATGGCATACAGTGTCAAAAGCTTTAGCGAAGTCGAGAAAAATACAGTCAACAAGGGAAGAAGCGTCAATGGCAAGAAAAAGGTCGTTAGTAAGGCAGAGAAGTTGGGTCTCGCATGAGTACTGTTTCCGGAATCCATGCTGGTTATCACTAAGGAACGAGTTGTTTTCTAAGAAAGTGATTATGTGGGAGTAGATGACGTGTTCCATGAGCTTACACGGTATACTTGTTAACGATATGGGCCTGTAATTGCGGGGGTTATGAACGTCACCTGGTTTGTGAAGAGGAACCACCTTTCCCGCTTTCCAGTCGCCCGGGAGGCAATGACATTCCAAAGACTGTGTGAAAAGCTTACATAAAATGACAGATGAGTAAACAGAGGTATTATGCAAAAACTTTGCACAGATACCGTCTTCACCTGGAGCACTGGCTAATTTCAAGTTTTCTATCAATTTTTGTATGCCGACACAGTCAAACAAAAGGGGTTCCATGGCAACAAAGTTGTGGGTGGGGGTATCGGGAAAGGAAAGCGCTGTAGGTTTAACAAAGCACGATGAAAACACAGAGCTTAAAATGACACAACACTCTTCTTTTGGTACACGGCTGTTATCATCATGGATTAATTCTATCGCCTTTTTTTCATTTCCCCTAATCATCTGCCAAAATTTCTGAGGGTTAGTTGCAAGCAGAGAGGGAAGCGTTTGTTGATAATAATTTTCTTTTGCGACGGATAATGCGCGAGTGTACTCGTCAGCTGCGTGATGATAAGCGGACCACCTTTCCGCGTTGTTAGTTAGCTTTGCCCTTCGAAAAATTCGTTTCTTTTTATTCAGTAGTCGTTTTAGTGTAAGCGTGAACCAAGGGGACTTTGCGCTTTGCCTAATTCTGCGGAGCGGAATAAAACGATTGGTAAGTTCTGCTACCTTCTGCTTAAACAAATTCCAGTTTTCTTGCACGGACCTTTCCAGAAATTGCGAAAGGTAATCGTTTAGGAAAAGCTGAAGCTCATTATTAATTGAAACATAGTCGGCTTTTTTGTAGTCCCTAAAAACTTTTGAGCTATCATTTCTTTTAGTTGCTTTAGTCATGTTAAAATGAATAGCTAGATGATCGCTTATGCCCGGAATAACTGATAGGGATTTAATTAGGTCGGGATGCGTGGTCAGCACCAAGTCTAGAACTGAAGAGGTGGACGAGGTAATGCGGGTTGGAGCGTTAACCAGCTGGGTAAGGTTAAAGTCTGAACACACATCAAGAAAGGCAGCACTGTCAGCAGAAGTTGATGAAATTATTGGGAAAGGGGGAGACCACGAAACATCAGGGAAGTTAAAGTCACCTAGGAGAAACATAGGTGCAGCCGGAAACCTTACTTGCAACTTATTTAGTACATCGTGTAATTCATTTGCGAAACCGGTAGTAAGGCTAGGAGGCCGGTAGCAGCCACAAACAACGATATCTTTGTGGTTAATGCGAACACACGCGACAACAATTTCAAGCGGTGAAACAACAGGCACGCTGAACGAGCTATTCTCGTCGCTAATGGCAATCAATACGCCGCCCCCGCGCCTCGTACCCCGGTCACAGCGGTAGAACTTAAACTTTTTTGAACAGTTAAATATTTCGTTATTTTCAATTTCCGCGGACAGCCAAGTTTCAGTTACTACGACGACATCAGCTAGACATGTATCTATTAGCGCAGATAGGGCATCACGCTTGTTAGTAACACTTCGAGAATTACATAGCAAAAAAGAAAACTCATGAGCTCGAAAATGCTTATCTAGCTATCGATGTGAAGGAGGAGCGCTGGCCCCTGCGCATTCTGCATTGCTTACTTCGGGAGCAACGTGGACGGGGTTATCATAAATAGGTCCTGCCTCGGTTACACGATCGGTGACCGGACAATAAACGTAGGCTTTCTTGTTGATTAGTATCTTGTTATACTTCAAGTAATATGGCTGCCCAGTGCTTTTCGCGAAATTTAAAAGCTTTTTCTGCACGTGGCGCGTGGCCTTGCAGAAATCTTCGCTAACTGACACGGGGGTGCTGCGAAGCATCGATTTCTTAGTAAAGACACTTTCTCTTGTTTTAAACGAACTGAAGCGAACAATAATAGGTCGACATTTGTTCTGTACATATGTTCCAAGCCTGTGTGCACGGGAGATGGCTTCATTAGGAAGTTCCAGTTTAAGAGACGCAGACAGGATTTCACGGATTTTTAGCTCCGACTCGGCCCAGGTTTCTGAGGCAGAATCCAATATCCCATAAAAAATTAGGTTCTCCCTACGAGAGCGATCCTCGAAGTCATCAAGCCGTGAACTGAGAGCGACACTTTCGTGTCGCACGGCAGCCGTTACAAGACCTTGTATCTGTGCATTGTCGGGAACGCTCTCGAGGGTAAGAACCTTCTGTTCAAGTACAGTTAGTCGGGTGGTTAAATCTGTTACTTTGGCATCAAGTAGCAACTGGTTTTCTTTAACTTCGTTAATAGTCTTCTGCAAGTTGTCATGACGCTCATCCAAGTGTGCGGTTAGTTTGCTGATGGCGGCTAATACTTCACTATTCGGACCAGGATTCTGTTCAATATCCCCGCAAAGAAGAAGTTCCTTTATAACAACAAAACACTCTGCGACTATATCAAGCAACACATGTGGGCATGGAAGGAGCAGCAGACAATAGTTGCTAGATCGCTTAGCGCTATAATCTTGGAAGGGACCAACCTGTACAAAAAGCAAAAAGTGGTTGGATGAGACCATGGTGGCGGCCGCTCCGTTCCACTGCCCACTGAGGCGCGCGGTGCAAGGCTGGCTGTATTTGTAGTTTTCTGGGTGGCTTGACGATGTCGATGCGGTTGGCTTGGTGGCAGCGTAAGGGGTTACCGGAACGGGAGGTTGAAGTGGCTCCGGGCAACAACGGCTCGGTTCGGGCTGGGGAGGGCACGTGCCGTTTGGCGTGCCAGGCGCATGTGGTTCCACGCAGTCTGGCGAGCTCGTGCTGATGACTGCGAACAACTGTACAAAAAGCAAAAAGTGGTTGGATGAGACCATGGTGGCGGCCGCTCCGTTCCACTGCCCACTGAGGCGCGCGGTGCAAGGCTGGCTGTATTTGTAGTTTTCTGGGTGGCTTGACGATGTCGATGCGGTTGGCTTGGTGGCAGCGTAAGGGGTTACCGGAACGGGAGGTTGAAGTGGCTCCGGGCAACAACGGCTCGGTTCGGGCTGGGGAGGGCACGTGCCGTTTGGCGTGCCAGGCGCATGTGGTTCCACGCAGTCTGGCGAGCTCGTGCTGATGACTGCGAACAACTGTACAAAAAGCAAAAAGTGGTTGGATGAGACCATGGTGGCGGCCGCTCCGTTCCACTGCCCACTGAGGCGCGCGGTGCAAGGCTGGCTGTATTTGTAGTTTTCTGGGTGGCTTGACGATGTCGATGCGGTTGGCTTGGTGGCAGCGTAAGGGGTTACCGGAACGGGAGGTTGAAGTGGCTCCGGGCAACAACGGCTCGGTTCGGGCTGGGGAGGGCACGTGCCGTTTGGCGTGCCAGGCGCATGTGGTTCCACGCAGTCTGGCGAGCTCGTGCTGATGACTGCGAACAACTGTACAAAAAGCAAAAAGTGGTTGGATGAGACCATGGTGGCGGCCGCTCCGTTCCACTGCCCACTCATGATGCGCCAGCATGTGCGCCAGGGCACAGTATCTCCGCTAGGAGGCCAGTGGCGGCAGCGTTGTTTATGGACGCGTGGCCCCATCGCCCCAGCGATCTTGCGACGCATCTGTTTGTGGTTTCGCGCATGCGCAATGCCACCGCCCCGACGTCATGGGTACGCAAGCCGCTTGGGTACCCAGCACTAAAACTCCCTTTTAGTGCTGGGTACCCAAGCAAACATGACAATCCTGACACGCGTGTCATGTAAGAACATGACAACATACCACGCTCATAACGTGCTCGCAGGCGTTTTGCAAGCTCCACGTATACTAAACTTTCTATCACGTGACGTGAATAGATGACGAAAGTAAACGACACATTCAAACATCATAATCATGACACGGAAGTGATGTACAGCATCATTTACCTCCACCTCGTAACGTTGGGCTGATTTTAAAGTGACACATCAACCTTTCTCACTCGTGCTTCGCATATCATCGATTCCCTCTGTACGTGGGATCTGCGAATTTTTTCTGTTGCATATCAGTGATATTTTGATGTTATTCACCAGAGTGTATGAATAAAATTATTTGCAGATGATTGTGTTTTTTTAAAAAATACGTTCCAATAACAATATAAACAAATTGAGCACAAGTCTTTACAATATTTATGAATGGTGCAACAAATAGGGAATGTGTCTCAACGCAAACAAATGTATGTGCCTTCCAGTGACTCGCAAAAAGAATGCACAATAATATACATATATATATTAGGGTCTTCACCACTGCAACAAGTAAACTCGTACCAATACCTATGTGTGACACTCACTTCTAACTTATCTTAGAATCGCCATATTGATAATGTTTGTTCATCGGCCTCTCACAAACTACGTCTTCCTAAATATGAACTTAGAAGTGCTACCTCAAATATTAAACTACTTTGTTACACTGCCCTTCTGCGACCAAAACTAGAGTACGCGACCATAGTATGGGATCCTTACACAAAACGTGATATATACACTATTGAGCGTATTCAAGGAAAAGCTCTTAGATTCATATTCAACAAGAAATTCAAGTTAGACTAGCCCTCAGAATAAATGCTGGCAAACAACATTCCCTTATTGCAGACGCGAAGAGAAAAAGCTGGATTAGAATTCTTTGGTCAGCTTTTGAACAAAAAACTAGCTCTATAGACCCATCCCCATATTTGACACCCCTAAGTAGCCGGCCCACACGACACCAACACCCGAAAGCCTTGATCCCATGTTTTGCTCGCACAGACCTACCTAAGTTTTCATACTTTCTAAGAACCATATGTGAATATAACTGTCTTACTAATACACGTGATGACTGGATCAGCCTACCAGGCAACCTTCTTCGCCCTTTATTATTTCGTTTTGCAAATATTTCTTTTGTATTCTTATATGTTATGCCACCTTGCTTGTACTTGGAGTCAGCAGTATTGAATAAATAAATAAATAAAGTGCCGCCATATCCACGAAGTGAATGATGATGAGTGGGCGAAGCTCCGGAGGTAAACCTGGTAAACCATGAATCCTCTGTACATTTTGCCCACTCGATTTTATTACATCGCTCCCCCTAGCGTACGTCACCGCACTAAATCGAACGATTGCCTTCAACCAATTACACGCGCCATATGTGACATCATTCCTATTTTATAAGATCTCGCGTCTTTCATCAACTACAAGTACCGCTTTCTAGTTTATAACATCTTGCATCTTTTCATCATCAGCTACAAGTACCACCATCTAGTAAACACTACAAGAACTAAACTAGAGGTGGCTACATACAGGGGACGCACAGCCCACGCCCTAAGGAGCTTCGCCCCTAAAATATAACGTTGCATTGAGCATGTCGCATTGATACCGCAGGTCTACATAGATCAGACACGCACTAGTGGCCATCAGGGGCTCTCTTGCCGTGTGGAAGTGTAAACAGATGAGAGACACCTCAGTCTGAGGCCACGGTAAAATAAAGCCGCGCGAAATATAAAGAGAGAGAAAGTTGAAAAAACAGGCAGAAATATAGAAAGAGCATAAAAGAGAAACAACCAACTGGAGACAGAAAGGAAAAAGATTAAAAAGAAAGAAAGGAAGAAAGAAAGGAGGAGTGAAAAAGAAAAGCGAACAGAAACACAAAGAAGGCCTCCACACGTACACAGAGCCCCCTACCACGAAGCTACCTCAATTTTATTACAGCGACAGTTGCTATGGGATCACAACGAGAGTCGAGTGCCCCGCAAGCCGCCACCACCTCTGGTGTCCGTAGCCAACATCGCACGAAAAAAAAAGACTAGGTCAATAAAGAACGCAGAAGACACAGCAGGATTTGATCTCGGGTCCCCTGCGTGCCAGCCCAGTTTCTACCACGGAGCCACGCCATTGTTTTTTTTTTTTTGAAAAGTTCGGCGTAGTATCAGGAGCTCGTTTAAATGCCTCTAAAAGTTTAGGACTGTGGTTTGGCTTGTGGGGTAGCACACCGAACCACTTTGCAGGGATTAATTGGACAAGAACTCCTCCAACATACCTCGGTGTACCATTGCATGCATATAGATTCAGTGCGCAATACTGGAAGGAACGTGTCCCTAAGCTTGAACGACAGGCCCAGACATTTGTGCCCTATCGACTTTCGATATTTGGGAGAGCTGAAGCTTGCAATACTTTCTTAGCAACAAAACTTTACTATGTATTGCAACTTATTCATTGCGCAAGATTCTATATACAACGCTTTCATCGAATTTTCGCTACTTTCATATGGTCTTCGACTTTTGAGCCTATGCGTCGTGATAATATATTCAAGCCAGTTAGTGAGGGTGGGTTAGGACTAAAACACCTTTATCTAAGGCAAATAGTGTCCCGATTCTTCTTTTTTCGAGACAATTCCCATCCTGTAATCCGTTCCTTCTTGCAGGTTACACTCGTTGATTGGTTACCAGATTTAATTGTTTCATCCAACTTTTCCGAACGCCCATGCTTGTGGGGATTCATGCAGGAGGTTTACCTCGCAGTTCAGTTCCTTAAAGCTCGCTTCTCTGTAGAATACCTGTACACAGTATCGCGCAGGGCGCTGTATAAGGACCTACTGAGTACACTCTTCCCACCTCCATTGTACCGTTCACTCTACGCCAATCTTCCAGGTCACGATGTGTTGAAGCGAGTGCGCAAAATGTACATTCCACTGAATTCAAAAACATTCTTCTATAAACACCACTCTGAAACATTGGCGGTAAACACATGGTTAGAAAGAAAAGGTATTTTCATTCCGTCTGTTAACTTCCGTCCATGTTATGTGCCGGAAACGATTGAACATTGCTTTGTTAGCTGCAAAGATGCCATACTGTTTTGGGATGTCCTTCAGCGAGCACTGAAAAAAAACGTTTCGTCATTAATTCTCACACAATACGTTATCTTCTGCCAGCAGCGCTTGATGAAGTACCATATGATATGTTTTTCTTCATGGGTATGCACAGCTTGTGGAAAACACGAATGCAAGACCGCAATGCAGAGCCCACCACCTCTTCAAGCGCACACTTCATTCAAATGGCTATGCACCTAAAAAACATATACGATGAGCTAGACTTTATACCGGACTGGTACTCCATCTTAGAGAACTGTTTGACCTCACCCCTTTTTTGTTTGAATAACACGATGTGAAGAACTCTTCAGGTGAGGAACTCACGCTGTGTTAGCCGCCATTTAGTGTTTATGAGTAACGCTTGAGCGCTTACTTTGATGTGTTTCTCCTTTGCTTTATTTCCTGCTTTATTTCTCATAATAATGCGATTCCTCTCCCGACATCAAGTCTTGCTAGGGCAAGTTGGCAACGGAGCTAGCTACAAGCACCGGCGTAGCTCTGTTAAGCTCTCATACACCCAGGTAAACGTGTGAGTACAAGCCTACATGAGGCTTTCGGTTTCAGAGACAAACGTGGAAAGCTGAACACATCCTCGATTGAAGCGAGTAAGAGAAGGTTAGAGTATTGGTGGCAGAAAAAAGTAGAGATAACGGACAGAAATAGTGAGAAAATGTCTCAATAGGCAGAGAGCTGGAACCCAAATTTGTATTTTGCTTTGTTATAATAAGTTCAATTCAATCGAACTAGATAAGACAATAGTACAGCATATATAAGAACAAAGATATCTTATCGTTTTCTTTTCTTGCAAGCCTGATGGCACACATGTCACCACCCTGTCACAAAGGGAACGCTCATAGCATCCATCCATGGTCTCGTGGTCATGGTACACCATTGATGACCTGCAGGTCACGCGATCGAATCCCGGCCGAAGCGGCCACATTTTAGATGGACGCGAAAATGACTGAGGCCAGTGTACATTTAGGTGCACGTTTACGAACCCAAGGTCCTCGAAGTTTCCACAGCCCTCCACTAAGACACTTCTCATAAGTCTGTATATCAGTTTTGAGACGTTAAACCCCGTCAATAATAGAAGTCAACGATTATACTCTAGCTTCCCAGCCCCCTCATCCCTGACGTGCATGGTGAATTAACGCTTTTGCACAAGCCGGAACCTTGCACTGCACGTAATTAGTGGAACTACCGCGGCCACATGCATACAACATAAAAAAATTACGGCATATTCACGGGGTGAATGATGATGAATGGGCGAAGCTCCGGAGGGATTCATCGGTAAACTGTGAATCTTCCGTGTAATTCGCCCAGTCGATCATCATGTAAAGACGTGAGAAACGCTGTGTGTGTATATACACAAATCAACTTTTATTTGTTCTTAGACGATGGATGGCTTGCGATGTCCCTTCATTATGACGGCTTTATGGTCTGTGAAGTGACATCATTCCTATTTTATAAGATCTCGCGTCTTTCATCAACTACAAGTACCGCTTTCTAGTTTATAACATCTTGCATCTTTTCATCATCAGCTACAAGTACCACCATCTAGTAAACACTACAAGAACTAAACGAGAGGTGGCTACATACAGGAGACGGTACCGCCATCTAGTGAACTTTGCAAGAACTAAACTAGAGGTGGCTACATACAGGCTACAGGGGACGCACAGCCCACGCCCTAAGGAGCTTCGCCCCTAAAATGCATACAAAAGCACACAACATGAAGGATATCAACCGGTGTAAATGTTATTATTGATATGTGGTGCACTCTTTCAGGTAGTGTCCACCTCTGTGGAACAGTGGACGCTCGGCTAACGATCCTCAGGTCGCAGGTTCGATACCGGCCGTGGCGGTCCTGTTCGATGTAGGAGAAAATAGTATAGAGACCCATAAACTATGCGATGCGTGCGTACGTTAGGAAAAACCTAATGGTCAAAATTTCAGGAGCCCTCCTCTCACTTCAGCATCTCTCATATTGTGGCTTTGGGACGTAATACCCGCGATATTATCAATTGTAATTGTGGTATAGAGCTGCCTTTTATAATTTTTAGTGAGAGCCAGACTTTGCACGTTCCAATCTCCCCTACAAACGAAACAAAACTTACAAGAATATTTTGATACAGCCATTTTAATAATTCAGTTTTGTTCGTTGACAGAGCAATTATCCGTTCATTGGCATGCATATGCCCTTATTTCCGAAATTGTGTAAGAGTTTTCCGCAGTAGCAGCCCATGCCGCACGCAAGTGGCACATTCAGTGGACATTGCTGAAAAGATAAGTAACAAAACATAAATGAGCAGTATTATTAAATGCGAAGCATTTCTTAGCGAACTTCGGTGACTTTGAGCGTATCTATCTATCTATCTATCTATCTATCTATCTATCTATCTATCTATCTATCTATCTATCTATCTATCTATCTATCTATCTATCTATCTATCTATCTATCTATCTATCTATCTATCTATCTATCTATCTATCTATCTATCTATCTATCTATCTATCTATCTATCTATCTATCTATCTATCTATCTATCTATCTATCTATCTATCTATCTATCTATCTATCTATCTATCTATCTATCTATCTATCTATCTATCTATCTATCTATCTATCTATCTATCTATCTATCTATCTATCTATCTATCTATCTATCTATCTATCTATCTATCTATCTATCTATCTAGCTGCCTACGACCTTTAGCACTCCCGGCCGTTTGAATAATGGTATCGATACCAAATTTGGTGTGATATAACATGGCTGTATGATGAACATAATTCACTAGTCATGACATAAAAATCATTACATTTATGTCAATAATGTCATTATTTACGTGTCATTGCCTTGCTGCTCTTGCGGTGTTTTCGTTCATATGATATGTTGCAAAACTGGTATGGTATGACATGACTGTATGGTGAACACAGGCGACAAACCCTAACATCAAAATGATGACATGTGTGTCATCTAACAACATGATGACATGCCCCACTCATGATGCGCTTGCGGCCATTTCGCTTGCTTTGCGTATACCGAATTCGGTATTATGGGACGTGAATGGATGACGAAGGTATGCTACTGGTGAAAACATGATAATCATGAGATACGTGTCATGTAACAACATGACTACATGCTACGCTCATGATGCGCTAGTGGTCGTTTTACTAGCTTCACTTGTACCAAATTCGGTATTACGTGACGCGAATGGATGACATAGGTAAATGACACATCCGAACATGATAATAATGACATGCGTGTCATGTAACATGACTACATGCCACACTTCTGATGCGCTCGTGGCCGTTTCGCTAGCTTCACATATGCCAAATTTGGCATTACGTGACGTCGATGGAGGACGAATGTATGTGACTGGTGTAAACATGATAATCACGAGGTGTGTGACATGCGAGAACATGTCTACATGCCACAGTCAAGGTGCCAATGCATTTAGACGTGACGCGGCGCGCGTGCACGCCAGCGTTTTTATCGTCGCGTCACGTCGGCGTTGTCACGTTAGGAGCCGGTCCTGCCATATACTCGCATGCGCGCGCCGCGCTGCGTTGCTTTCACGCATGCGCGTTTCAGCGCATCCGGCGTCCCTCCATCACGAAAAGAGGCAGACGCAGTGCTGTCTGGGTAATGCATCGGCGTGAAATACAGCATGTCACATTTCGCGCCAGGTACCGTAGGGCCGAGCCCAGGGACGCTGGTCGCGCCTGGCGTCAGATTATAGAGTTCTCGCGTTTTGCTAACGTAGCGTCGCTGTGTCCAACGTTCGCGCGTGTCAACGTTACGTTGTCCGTTACGTTGATGAAACAACTCGGCACATTCTGTGTGAATGCCCACAATACTGCTCGCAGAGACAGTCACTCTGCAATGCACTAGATGAACTGGACAACCAGCCTCTTTCGGAAGAAAGAATACGGCGCTGCCGACAGGACTTTATGTCGCAGAAGAAGGCTGTGAAGGCGCTCCTTTGCTTCTTGCGTTCAACCGGCCTGTCCGAACGACTGTGATCGGAACTCCCTGAATGTGTGCGCATGTGGTTTTTTTTTCTAATTTATTTTTTATCTCTCTATTTCTATCCTCTTTCCGACCATTTTTCCCCACCCCCGTACAGGGTAGCAAACCAGTTTGTCTAGGTTTACCTCCCTGACTCTTCTTTTTATTTATTTCTCTCTCTTGGTGTAACGTGACATCAATGGACGAGGAAGTAGCTCCACATATATTAAATTTGGTATCACGTGACGTGAATAGATGCCGAAGGTAAACGACGCATCCAAACATGATAATTATGACACGGAAGTGATGTACGGCATAATTTACTTCCATCTTTTAAAGTTGAGCTGATTTTAGAGTGACATGTCAACCTTCCCCATTTGTGCTTCGCATAACATCGATTCTCACTGTACGTGGGGTCTGCCAATTTTTTTTTAATGTTGTGAGCTGTGCATTCTTAGGTCGGGCTACTTAAGTTTTATTAAGTTCGGCATTGAAATCGAACTATTTGCAGCGCCTGAAAGTTCGGTGAAAGAGGACAGATTCGCTCCACGCAGTACAGGATTTCACGCACGTCATGGTTAAATGGTCGTCGCCGACGGTGGCCGTGTTATTGCCGGCGTCTTCCAAAGCTCATTTTCCACTTTACGTAGATGTAGACGTAGATGCTAAACTTGTGCCTCACACCTACCCTGAGGGATCGGAACTTTTTCCCCGCCCACTTTAACTCAGTTCATCTTACACTCCCCCCCCCCCCCCCATGTTTTCTTTAATTCTTTCACAGAACATCTTTCGTATATCTGTAGACAAGCACGTAGCCAGTTTTTTTTAGGGGTGAGGCAAGACAAAATTGTTCGAGAGTGGTTTTATAGCGAAAAGAAAAAAAAAGTGTAATGCCCAGAAATATAGCCAGCAGAAAAAAATTTTTTGGAGGGGGGAGATCGAAGTCGGAGGTAGCTGGTTCAATCGTGCAGCCTCAGTGGTCGCATTTCGCTACCGACACGTCAGGACAAGTTAAATACCACCAGATGGTCGAAATTTCCGGATCCCTCAAATGTGGCGGCTCTCGTAATCACGTCGTAATTTTGGTACGCAAAATTCCATATCGTCATCATCGAAAAATGGCACAGAGCGCTTCGACAGCCTGTAAAGACATTCCAGCCTCTGCGATCTACGTCGCGCCCCACTGTGACAACGAATATGTGTGTGCCTTAACGATAACAGGTAAACAGGAATACACTCTCGTCGGGGCATACCTGGAACCAGGCAGGCCTTTCGACGCTTCAATGCTTGAAAGCTTGATTTCAAGTACACCTTCCCCCCACATCATTTGTGGAGGCTTCAACGCCCACAATGACATTTGGGGCAGCTCGCACACTTGTTCTCGAGGAGCTAAGCTTGCAGAGTTGCTCTCAAAACATTCAATTGAACCTCTAAATGACGGCAGCATCACCTTTCTACGAGGCACCACGACTGCCAGCAGCATCGACGTGACCTTCGTAACAAGTTCAGTCACTCGCAATTTTGACTGGTGCACCGACTTGGAAACGCGTGGGAGTTATCACTACCCAATCATGATATCTGCTGCTGGTGTAAATATGACATCAAAGAAAACCGTCATGAGATACACATATTGGAAGGCGTGCAAAGACGCAGCAGGAAATGGAATCACTGCCGCTACAAAGGATGATGAATTACTCGCTACGATGGCTCATTTCCTAAAAAAAAATGCACACACGTTTCAACTAAAAACGACAGATTTCCGTCAAATGATGAGGATTTTGAAAACTGTGTGCCATTTGCAGGCGAGCTGAACGGAAAGTTCTGCGCACAAAGAGTTTAGAAGACCTCCGAGCCTGTCGACGGACACAGCGTCATATCCGGCGCTACCTGGATAAACGTAGCTGGCAAAGGTGGCGTGACTTCTGCTCTACACTGGATGTTCGCCAACCTGTGTGCAAAATCTGGCGGGTTTTTATAGGCATGCGCATGCCACTTCAGCAGCTTCACCCTTTCACCGCACTCTCCCTGCACGAACGAAAATCCCTCAAAGAGCTCTCAGAAGGATACTGCGCACTACTATTAGCAAATTCAACGCTTTGGACCGCATCGGCAGGTAACCAGCCTGGCAACTCATGGGTGGCAGTGCCAGCGCTAGACATACCTTTTACAATCGAGGAACTGAACCCTGCTATCGGTGAGTCAAACAGGCGCACATCACCTGGCCATGACGAAGTAACTAATGAAGCCATTGAAAAGCTACCCCACGCGTCCCGCCTACGACTCCTAGAATATTATAATTCCTCGTGGACGTCTGGAGTGGTTCCCACTGAGTGGAAGCTGGCAAAAATAGTGCCTATTTTGAAACGTGGTAAGCAGCCAACAAGCTACACCTCTTTCCGGCCTGTCGCCCTACTGAGTTGCGTTGGCAAACTCATGGAGCGAATGGTTCACAAACGATTGACCTGGTTCCTAGAAAGCCGCAACAAGTTTCCGCAAGAAATGATTGGGTTCCGCCAAGGCAGGTCGGCTATCGACAATGTCATCGCACTTGTCTCTTCCCTAGAAAAGGTCCTCTTGGCAGGTAGAATCCCGACAGCTATATTCCTTGACATCAAGGCAGATTTCGATTCAGTCTTTCACCATGCCATTCTCGCAACCATGGAAGATCTTGGCCTAGGAGGGAATCTATACAAATGAATTGAGAACTATCTAGAAGAGCAGAAAATATATATTAGCACTCTGCACTCTATATTAGCACTGGGTGCATTTTGATTTCTGTTGCATTTCCCTGTTACATTCATTTCGCTGTATCTGTGCATTTTTGTTGTACCTCCTTATATTAACTTGATATGTACCGATGCTATTATATCTTGTCAAGACGTATAAGTTGCATCATGTCGTGTTAGTTATACTTTTTATTCGCTGCTGCCTGTACGGTCCCCTAGGTCCATTCAAGCTGTTTTTCAACAGCTTTTTTGCCTGGGGAACCCCCAACTTTTTGTGTTGGAAACAAAACCCTTTGAAATTAAATGGTCCCACACAGTTCTATACATTATAGAAGGGTGTACCCCAGGGTGCCGTGCTCAGCCCGCTCCTTTTCAACCTTACCCTGATACACATAACGAAATAACTCCCTCGAGGAGTATACATCACTGTTTACGCTGATGACATCTGCATCTGGAGTGCTTCAAGGTCACGTTACATCACCAAACAGCGACTTCAAAAAGCTTTACGGAACATCTCCACACATCTGGCGCCCCGAGGCATGCGCCTTTCTCCAAGAAAAAGCACAGCCATTGCTTTCACGAAAAAGAAAATGAGCAAGTATGCGCTACTCCTCGGTGGACGGCCGCTGACCTATGTACGGTCGCAAAGATTCCTGGGAGTCTTCATAGACAGAAATCTTTCCTGGTCTCCTCAGGTGCAGAAACTTCGAATTAGAATAGTAGCAGCCACTCAACTCTTCAAATTCATGGCTGGAACACGATGGGGATGTAGTTGCCGCTCAATGGTATTGCTTCAGAAAGCATACATTGAGGGAACATTACGCTATTGTCTACTGGTACTTCACCGATTATCCCCAGCAAATAAGAGAATTATGGAAGCCACACGCAACAGCTGCCTACGAATATGTCTAGGGCTCCCGAAGAGCTCATCAGCATTGGGAACTGTAGCGGAAGCAGGATGGCTCCCACTGGATGTCATCTCTATGCAAGAAACCATGCGTACACACCTTCGACATGTATTACAAGGTAAAAAGCATTTCCTGTACTGAGTTCACCTAACGCACAGCAATCCTTCGTTCGGCCAAGGTGTGCGAATGCTTCAACTCTCTCCTGTTAATCAGTCACAAATATAATGCCTGCAACATTTCCTCCCTGGACACTTTCCCCTCTAACTATAAAAAAAGCTGTACCTGGCATCAATGGGGCAAAGAGACGAATGTCACAGGCTGCGCTGATGCAGACTACACTCCTCTTCCTAGCCGAGAACTATGCTCTCCACTCGCACACTTACACCAACGCCTCAACCACTGAGGGGACTTCCGCTTATGGACTTTATACCCCTTCTACAAGACAAATTCTATCCTGTCGGCTGCAACGGAAGACATCCTCAACAGCAGCAGAACTTCATGACATCAAAGAAGCTGTCCTCTACATTTTGCGCCAAACGCCAGACCGATGGGTAATTTTCACCGACTCCAAAGGAGCACTACAGATATTGTTCAACCTCCTAAAGAAAACGAATTGTCACCCATTTCATTCGGCATGGCATATCTACATCACCTGGATGTGACCGCAGGGAACTCTATCCCACTTCAGTGGATACCGACTCATTGTGGAATTTCCGCCAACGAAAAAGCAGATGAAGCAGCACGCAAGGGTCTTCAACACCACAATTACAGATGAACTTATTTCTTCAAATTAGCTGCAGCTCAGATTGCCAAAAGACTTGCGATTCAAAAAAATAAGAGACGCTGAAACCTTCCAACATATCATTATGCCTTCCTTCACTCAATCGACCCCTATCTGAGAACAAGACTCTCATTCAAAATTCCTCGCCATCTGGAAACGCTATACCATTGCTTACGTCTAAACAGTGCCTATGTTGACAGCCTACGGTACCGCTTCGGTCAGTCAGCGAGTCCGTATTGCAACAGCTGTGGCTCCATCGAATATGTGGAACATATATTGAGTGTAGAGCGTATGCTGGGGAGCGTGCGCTTTATGAACATTGCATGCATTCTATGACCGAGAGAACTTTCTCCCTTGACTGTGTATTGGGAACTTTAGCCTGCCCCACTTTACGGAGGCGTGCTATGAAACTTTTGTTTGCATACTTGGACAGCATTGGTCGGCTAGACAAGCTGTAGCGGTAGCTTGACACCACAAAAAAAAAAACTATTAACGCCCGTCCTCATTCATTGGTCAAAGAGGTGGCCTTTTCCTTTTTTTCTTTTTATTCTATCAAATATACTCACAATTTGTCTTTTTTTCTCTCTCTCTTCTTATTTGTACTTTCAATCCTCAATCTCCTTCCCCACGCAGAGTAGCCAGTCAGCGAATTTTACAAGCCGGCTAAATTCTCTGCATTTCGACAAAGAGTTCTCTCTCTCTGGCGTCGCGGAAAGATCACGGTAGCGCGTTTGTGTCCATCGCACGGCCGGGAATTGAAAGTCAGCCTTCGTAACGTTGCTCGTGTTGGTGCATGTTAGCCTCTAATTCAGGGGGAAATTATGACGCACTCTCCGTAAATGTCTAGATTTCGCACAACATAGGGCACTCGTGATTACTTTCGAAGAGAGAAAACAGAGAAATATGTTGTTTGTGCGACCTTCACACACACACACACACACACACACACACACACACACACACACACACACACACACACACATATATATATATATATATATATATATACACACATATATATATATATATATATATATATATATATATATATATATATATATATATATATATATATATATATATATATATATATATATATATATATATATATATTTATATATATATATATACACGCTCCCGCTGCACCGCTTCCTGGCTGCTGACGGCTTACATGCAAGCTTCGAGGGAGTCGCGCTGCTGGCACAGCACACGAGGGTGCATCTGCGATGGACGTCGGCGGCATGGAGATCGGTGGCAATCGCTTGCACGGACAACTCCAGTGCCAAGCCCCCTCAACAACAAGGAGCCGAGTGACACACAGAGCCATCCAAGGCACCAGCAGTGACGATGTCGCCACTACCACCAGCGAGGCCAGCGAGCCAGCGAGCCAGCGGGTCCCACCAGTGAGTCAGAGATCGGCGGCAACGGCTTGCACGGCAAACTCCAGTGCCAAACCCACTCAACAACAGGGAGCCGAGGGACACAAAGAGCCATCCAGGGTCCCAGCAGTGACGACGTCGCCACTCCCACCAGCGAGGCCTTACAACACCAGGCGGACGAATGCGGCGAAGACCAAGGTGGCGGCTTCCAAATGACACGGGGAAACAAAAGGTACGGGCAGTCTTAAACACGCATGGTCCCACTCATTTCTATCGATTAGGAAAATAATTGAAAAGCGGGTGCAATACGAAAAACACGCGGAACAACTAACCAAATATCTATCTCACGAAATTGCACCTAAGGGCCTTCGCCTAGCCTGCAACCCCTCAATGTCTACACTAAGTGAAGCAGAAAGGGGGAAGCGGGAAAAAAATATTACTAGAAGCGTCCTTGCAACTGACTCGGGTCATTGCGGACCATAGTGAGCGTAAGGCCGCCGAATACAGTGTCACGGAGGCCACGCAGAAATTGGTATCTAATCTCGGAGAGCATGAGGCAAGAGAACTGGAAAGATATGAACTAAAGAAGAGAGGCGAAATTTCAGTAGTAAAAGATAAAAAATTCAAGCGGGACTGCAGTAGCTCCACTGCTCTGCAACAGAAAAATAGGAATGAGGCCGTACAAGAACGCCAGGGACCACCCGTACCACAACCTAACTTTGAGGAGAAAAATGGGAACTCGAAACTACAGTGCAATCCTAATCAAAACATCCTTACTCTCGAATATGACGCTGACACTCCCGTGCCACGTGATAGCCAAGAGCAGCAGAAAACTTATGAGAAAAATGTCCTCAATCTGTCCAACACAACGCTCACACCCGCTCAGCTTCAACTTTTGTCGAGAGGCTTAACCTTTTGTCCATCATCCGGTAGATTGAATGAATTTGAACTGTACCAAGACCTCGATAACTTTGCGCGTAATCTCCGCCTCCGTGAATACTTTCATGATCGCAAGGACTGTATGGACGAGAATAGATTGATTGGTGGTGACAAATCATGGTGTCCGGGTGAGCAGAGGGACAAACACCTCGATATGTATATATGAGCAGTTCTAAAAGATATCATCAGAGCGTATGAAAAAAATCAGCCATTTCGAAACAACATATCGAAGTCAGAACGAAGGGCACTCGATGAACTACGAAAAAACACTGGAATTACTATCAAACCGGCTGATAAAGGGGACTGCATAGTAATTCTAAACACGTCGGACTACTTAAAGGAAGGGGAACGGCAGCTATCAGGCACAAAATTCTACAAAAAACTTCCAACGGACCCGACTCCCGAATTTGAAAGGGAGATAAAAGTAACCCTAAACAATCTCCACCGGGACGAGAAAATTACCGGCAAAATGTTAAAAGCAATGTTACCGGTCCATTCTGTTCCCGGTAGATTCTATTTGCTCCTCAAAATACACGAGGGAGGTAATCCGGGACGTCCGATAGTATCCAGTAACAGCACATCAACAGAAAATATATCAGAATTCATCAATTCCTCAATAAAAAACATCCCCCCAAATTTTCCTTATTACCTAAAAGGACACAAACCACTTCATCTGCGAAACTTCAAGTCTCGACATCCCAGGCGGCAGTTTTCTGGTGACCATGGACGTCTGCTGACTGTACACCAACATACCCCACCATGACGGAATAGCGGCTATGGTTTCTGAATATGTAAAATCTGACTCATCAACTAGTGTAAGGGGTGAGGTACTGTTTACACTTCTTGAACTTGTACTAAATTATAACCATTTTGAGTTCAATGGCAAGCATTTCCTTCAGGTCAGTGGCACTGCAATGGACACGAAAATGGCCCCAAACTTCGCGAGCACCTTTATGGCTTCACTTGAAATCCCATTCATTGAGGGACGCACCTTGAAACCTTTCTACTACAGAAGATACTTAGACGATATTTTTATGATATGGAACCATGATGAGGGAAGTCTTTTCCGCTTCATAGAGGATTTTAACAAGTGCCACCCGTCAATAAAATTCACGCACAAAATTTCGAAAACTAGCATTAACTTTTTGGACGTCACTGTCACGGTCGAAATTGACCGCTTGTCAACAAACCTTTACAAAAAGCCTACAGACCGTCAAATGTACCTACATTTCAACAGCAGCCACCCAAAGCATTGCAAAACGGGTATTACATATTCTCAGGCCTACCGGTACCGAAGAATATGCACCGATATGCGGGAATTTTACAGACACGCAGAACACCTAAAGCATTCCTTATTGAAACAAAATTATCCGGAAGACATTATTGACGATGCCATACTACGTGCTCGCAACGTGAACAGGAATGATATATTTAAGGGACCAAACAGAATATCTAAAACGACTTCCCAAACGAACCTTGTACTAACTTACTCCTCAACAGCGCGCAAATCAACAACATACTTTCCCGCCATTTCAACATTATCAGGCAAAGCAAACGACTAACTTCTATTTTCGCGAAGCCACCTCACGTGGTGTACCCCCGGGATAAAAATCTGAAGGACATTCTTGTCAGAGCAAAAACAAACACCCCCAAAATTCAATCAGGGCGCCATCCCTGCGGAAAAGCTCGATGCAAGGTATGCCCACAGATGGTCACAACACGCGAATCCAAAGCGAACTTCTCAGATTTCCAATTCTGCATAACTGAAAGCCTTAATTGTGACTCCAGTAACGTAATATGCATGCCACATTGCAACATCTGCGGACAAGAATATATCGGCCAAACAGACACGCCATTTCGGCTGCGGTTCAATAATCACCGGTACCACGCCACTTCTCTGAAGAAGCTGCCTTTATCTAGACATCTGCGCCTGCCAAACCACAGTTTTGAAAATATCAGCGTAACTCTTTTGCAGTCCGGTTTCTCAAACAGACGCGAGCGCGAACAGCGTGAGGCATATTTTATTTTCAAATTTCGAACATTAGTAGCCGGCATCAACGAGGACCACGGAAAACTCAACTGCCTTCGAGAAGTAAGCCAGGAGGAAATTGGTGACAAGGATTGATAGCTGGAGACCATGCTTTTTTCTGGCTGTCTCGTACGTGTACACTGTCCTTTCTTGTTTTTTGTTTTTCTTTTTTTCTTCCTTTTTTTCTTTTTTCCACATGCACATACAAAGTGTTTACGTTCGCCTACCACTTGATGACCATTGGACGGAAACGGACGAAGATTAAAGGTAAAGAGCCGACCAACCCATTAACGGGAAACCCTTCCTTTACGCACGCCGCACGCCGACCGACCCATTACGGGGAAACCCTTTCTTCACGCACGCCGTCACGGACCCTCCCGGCACCGCGGCGACAATCTTGGGTGGCCCGACACACGTCGAGAACTGAACAGCACGTGATAAGAACCGTATGTGGACGTACACGGACAGTTGGTTTCGTTCTCAGTGTTGACAGCGGTTCTTCCTCTTTTTTTACTTTCTTTCTTTTCTTCCTTTTTCTTTTTCGTCTTTTTTCTCCCCCTTTTTCTTTTTTTGTTTTTTTTTCTTTTTTTAGTTCCCTCTCACTCTCGCAAACATGTTTCAAGGTGACAGGGACGCGGCAGCAACGAAGTTTGGAAGTTCATGTCAGTATAACTCATCCCCTGATGAAGGGAGGACCCCTCGCGAAACTGTTGAAGGGAGGAAACTGATGAAGGGAGGACCCCTCGCGACCCCTGTAACGGCCCACTTCTGGGCTAACAGTATAAATAAATGAATGAAAAATGAAATGTTGGGAAATAAATATATTTATCCTTGTTGACAACGCTCCCGTTGTGCCATATCCCATATATATATATATATATATATATATATATATATATATATATATATATATATATATATATATATATATATATATATATATATACCAATTTTTCCGGAACGCCCCACGTAGAGGGACCTGTTGTGCCTGTAGTGGTTCCTACATCAAAGTGATCGGCTCCAATGATATGCAGCACATTGTTGCGAAGTAAGGACTCGTTGCCTAAGCAGAATGTTCGATTTATCCTATGCATATTGTATATTGCCATTCCTTTCCCTCTAGTACGTGGAACTGGCAAAGACAGGTTGCGTCCACATGTGAGGATGCTCCGCCTCGAGGGGTTAAGCAGTGTTCGTAAATGCAGCGCTGACGCCACTCGCGCACGTGCGAGAATACATCGAAATGCGCATTGTTCATCCATCAAAAACTGTCCGGCATAACCAACAGAGTGGTATTGTCATTTTGAACAGGAACTTCCTAATTTATTGAAAGATTTTATTATCTGTATGGAACATTTTACAAACTACCTACAAAACAGATTAAAAATATCGACAGGACACTAAAGGCTGTTCACTAGAACTTGCGAGCAATTAACAATCTCAAGTTACTTCAAAGGTAAGTAATGGCTTACCCTTTTGTTCCCACATGAGCCTTGTCCAGGAATAGGAGGTCCCGCTCGATTTCTAGGCATCCCAGGCATAGGCATCGGAGGTCCAGGCCTCCCAGGTTTCGGTGGTCCAGGCTTCCCCCAACTCCTTGAAACATTTCTACGGAAAAATAAATGTATCCAGACATACACGGAGTTTACGACCCACCAGTGACCTAAAAAGACTGTCACCGGCAACGTAAGGAGGCAGAAAAACTTGCCTAACATATTGATGCCTTTGATTTATAGAGCTAAACATAGCTACTACGTCAAGCGAATATCGTTGCATTTGGTACTGGTGGAGGAAATAAAAAGCACTGTAAAGTGATCACAAAAGCTATCCCCACGTCAACTAAGCCACCCAACACAGTTGGGTATATACAACTACTTTTGAAATAATAATAATAATAATAATAATAATAATAATAATAATAATAATAATAATAATAATAATAATAATAATAATAATAATAATAATAATAATAATAATAATAATAATAATAATAATAATAATAATAATAATTGTAAAAAAGAATATGTGTCTGCAGCAAGCAGCATCGCCAACGCCCGGCTCTCTCAGTTCGTGCTTCGGTTCATTGCTGTGCCCATCGCTGGACGGTTATTCACGCTGTCTCGTCGCTGTCCTTAACGGCTAATAAATCTCTTCACATTTTGGTGGAGGATGCCGTTTATCCCCGTCGCTACACCCTGGAGCTTCGAAGCCGCACGCTACCGCCTGTCATGGCTGACAACGCCACTCCATTGGCGCCCTGGTCATTCTAGGCTACGGGACCCGAAGGTCTTCAGCGGTGCGACTGCGACCGACGTCGAAGACTGGCTCGAGCACTACGAACTGGTGAGTGCCAATAATAAGTGGGATGAAGCCGACAAGCTGGACCACGTCATATTTTATCTCCCTGGCGTCGTGGAGTTGTGGTTTAACAACCAAAAACACAACATCCCCACATGGAGCGTCTTCAAGACGTCATGTGCTGAAGTGTTTGGTCGGCCGGCTGCCCACAAGCAGAGGGCAGAACAGCACTTACGTGTCCGCTCTCTGCAGACTGGTGAAAGCTCTACCAGCTACATTGAGGACGTTGTCGACCTTTGTCGACGTGCGAATGACACCATGCTAGAATTTGAGAAGGTCAAACACATCCTGAAGGGCATTGACGACGGCGCATTTCAAATGCTCTTGGCTAGGAATCTGAGCACAGTTTCCGAAGTCATCAGCTTGTGTCAGAGCTACGACGAGTTCAAGAAGCAAAGCACTCTGACTCGGCAGCCTCAGCGTGGTGGTGAGTCACTGTACAGTTTCGACACCCTCCGTGATGATTCACCGTTGCTTCAGCAAGTCCGAGCCTTCGTCCGTGAGGAAGTCGCCCGCCAACTTTCCCTAGTGCCCTTCACTCACGAGACCACCACCCGCCTACCTGCCCCACTTCGCACTGCTATTTCGGAAGAGGTTGCCCAAACTGTTCCCCTTGCGCACCACGAGCCGCCTCTATCTAGCCTTATTCACTGCCAGCGTGTCGCGCAGCCGGTAGGTGCTCCTGTCGCCTATCCGCCAGCCGCGCAGCCTGTGGTCGCGCCCCTAACGTATGCAGCGCAGCCTGTGGCTCCTCCTGTCGCCAGTTCGCAAGAGATGCAGCCTGTAGCAGCGCCGTCCACTTATGCAGACGCTGTGCGTAGGCCTCCGCAACCGCCCTACGCCACGCGCTCATAGCCCGCACACTCCGCTGCTTACACTGCACCTTGGGTGGCCCCACCAGTCGCCAATCATTGGAGGACGCCCGATAACCGACCGTTATGCTACGCCTGCTTCACTCCTGGACACGTTGCCCGCTACTGCCGCCGTCGACCCCAGACGTTCGGCGACTATGCCAGATCGTCGCAACCCGGCAGCCAACCCTTCGCCCAATACGCGCCGGTCTCGTAACCTCGGTATGCCCGTCCTAACGACCACGACTTCTTGACGCCATGCGCATCCTCTCCTCGTCAGTGATCGCCCTCCCCCATGCGTCGCTGGCCCGGACCCTCTGACCAGGAAAACTAAGCACCGCAGTTAAAGAGGCAAGAACTGCGCCATTTCGGAACTGTCCAAGCCATCGCCCCTCTCCTGCTAACGTGGTCGCAGTAACTGTCGAAGGTTATTTTAATTTCGCCCTTGTGGACACCGGTGCCGCTGTTTCTGTTATTGCCGCTAATGTCTGCCGTTTATTACGTAAAGTCACGACGCCGCTTTTGGGACTGTCGCTCCACACCGCAAGCGCACAGCAAGTAACGCCTCTCGCAGCCTTCACTGCAAGAGTGTCCATCGAAGGCATTCTTTATATCGTGGAGTTTATTGTCCTCGCTGTCTGTTCGCATGACATCATCCTCGGGTGGGACTTCCTATCCCGCCATAATGCCGTCATCGAATGCGCACGCGTTAAGTTTAGTTTTCACCCTTTTGTGATGTCCCATTACTGGACGCTCTTCATCAGCCGCCGAAGCTGTTGGTGCGTGAAGATACCTATATTCCACCTGAAAATTTCGCACTTGTTCCCGTTTCATGCAACGCCTGCACTGACTCTACAGTCTTTTTTATGCCTTCCGATATCTTCACGAGTCGTTGAGCTCTGCCACTGCCTTTCGCAACGATTGATCTTGCCGCCGGAAGAAGCAATATGTTCATACTCAATCCTCTTCCTACATGTCACTTTGCTTGCGGGGGAATGTCTCGGCCGTGTGCAGGATCTTGACCCTTCGTCTTTGGTTGATGTTCTGATGCTCCGCGCAGTATGTCGACTGATCCATCGGTGAAAACTTTCAAATGATCGGCGTACTTTTCTTCAATATATTCAAGTACCAAAGAACGTACTTCTGCTGGGGGCGTGGAACGCTTGCTACGCATCAGTGGAATAGTCACCTGACAGTCGACATCCTCATGTTACCAAGGTGGGTCTTGTCAAAGTTGTCTTTGTTTGGGGAAATCGACGATAAGATGAGTCGAAGTTGTCTTTGTTTGGGGAAACCGATGATAATATGGTGAAGGGTGTTGAGGGCCACGAAAGCTCGCGATCCCGTGCGTCGTCGAAGGCGACTGAGTAGTGCTCGTCCTGGACTCGATTCGCCAAGTCGGCAAAGCTGTGTCAGCAGTCGCTGAGAGGCGAGAAGACGTAACGGTGGAAGACGAGCTTCATGAAGCACCTTTATGCTTGCTGCAAACTTTGGCACTCCCAAAGGAACACTAAGGCCTTTACGATGAAATTTTTTCAGCTGTTCGTACTGTGACTCACTCGGAGAGCTCAGAGGCAATTGGAAAAGCACACGATTGACAAGTACTGCCTCATGTAACTCTATCATTGATGTTGGGTGGCTCCCCCAGCTCGTTCTTGCCATTCTTCGAAGAATGTTTACACGGGGTGACAGCACTGAGATTGTCTTGTCTACTGCCCGTCGCCAATTCATCCTGGTGTCAAGTGTAACTCCAAGGAACCTCATGTACTTAACTTGTTTAATTGATGCAGCAGGAAGTAATATTTTCATCCTTGTTTCTCGTCTTCTCATACCTGGGAATAGCATGAATTGAGACTTTTCAGCTGATATTGTTAAACCCATAGATTCAAGATAGGTTTGTGCGGAGAGTAGAACTCTTTGGCCAATCATTTCCAATCGCTTATGCTGATATCCCGACAGCCAGATGCATATGTCGTCGGCATAAATTGATATTTGTACTGCCTTGCTAACATTCTTGAGAGCATTAGGTAAACCAGCCACAGCCAAATTGAACAACATTGGAGACAGGACACTGCCCTGTGGCACTCCTCTGGTGATTTTCCTTGAGCTACTGAGCACTGTCTCTAACTTCACCTGCATCGAGCGATCACTAAGAAACACCTGAAAAAAGCGTAAAAGGTGCCCCGTTTTTCCCATAGATGCAAGACCACAAATTATTGCACCTTGGAACACGCAGTCGTATGCTTTTGAAACGTGCAGGAATATTGCCAGAGTTGAAAATCCGTATGCTCGTTGGTGTTCTATGTGACTCACCAAGTCCAAGATGTCCTGTGCACTCAATCGTTGCCGAAACCCAGTCATACATGCTGGAAGGGCCTTGTGATTCTCAATACACCATGCCAGCCGAACACTGGCCAGCTTCTCCATGAGCCTCGCTACGCACGAAGTTAGTGATACTGGTCTGTATGATGCCAGATCTGTTCTGTCTTTACCTGGCTTCAACACTGGCACGACCCAGGTGATTTTCCAGGCTTGGTAAATGTTTCCCGACTCCCAAACATAGTTGAAATGCACCAAAAACCTGCTATTCACTTCTGCAGGCAGATTTGAGATCATTTGGTTTGTAATTTCTTCAGGTCCAGGAGCACAGCATCGACGGAGACAACTTATGGCTGACGTAAGTTCCCGCAGCGTGAAAGGTGCGTCGATGGCAGATGTAGAATGAGGCTGAAGTGGGTAAGGTGGTTCACTTTCTCTTCCAATTACATACACGTCAGCACACTCTTCGGCTAGAGACGGTATTGATGTATTTTTGAATAACGCGAGGGCAATAAACGGTCTCAAAGGCTCGGGCGTGATTTCGACACTATTTACTACTCGCCACATCCTTGACAGTAAAGAAAATACGCTTAAGCTCTCACGAAACGTTGTACGTTGTTTCTTCCGAAGTTTGTTGCTGTATCTCCATATTTCTGCAGTAAGTCTGTTGAACTGAGTTTTGCTAGAAGGTTCACCACCTCTTCGCATAAGCCTTTTCTCTGCTCTTCTTCTGGCCGCACACAAACTACGGAGCGTTAAGTCTGAGGCTGGAAAATTAGCAGGTAGCTTAAGTATAGTGGTTGCAGCCGCTTTGCTCGCCAGCATATCCTGAAACGTATCCCCTCATCGGTGATCGAGATGCTCTCGGTAGCGATCCCAATCAGTCACTTTGCAGAATTCAGCTACCACCAAATGGTAGCCAGCAACATTGATTAATATGGGGAAATGATCACTGCTCATTCTGTCCGGAGCTGTGCAACATGTGAGTCGAACGTCTCTTGAATGCATCGTCAAGTCGATAGTACTTGTACAAGCTGAGGGCCTAAAGAATGTTATATTGCCATCATTCACGATGCATATGTCTAGCTTATCAATAGCCTTTCCCAGAGAACGTCCACGTGCATCCGAACTCTTGTTGCCCCATGACGTGTTATGCGCATTGAAATTACCACAGATGATGTGCGGAGCTGGACAACGATGGCACAGGTCTTCCAAAAACTTTTCGATGGAAATTTTTTTGTGAGAAGACGCATACACCGATGCAATGCTGATTTTGCAGTTTCCTACCTGCGCCCTGATCGCACAAGCTTCTATAACATCTGTTCACAAGTCCGCCACATTGAGTGCTACATGTGGCATCTCTCCTCGTATATACACAGCGGCGCTTCCGTTTGGGAAAGACGTTATGATGTGGTTCTTGTGAGTGACGTTTTCACTGATTTATCTTTGTCCCTGTAATCCAGCCTCCGACAGAGCCAAGATCGAAATTCGGTATTCTATCAAAAACAGGTGTAGTTCATTCATGCAAGAAACAATACAGGCACAATTCCACTGAATTATGAAAGGCATGCTTTTCGGCGATTTAACGTGCATTGAGGATCGGCCTTCGGCATTCTACTCCTGCTTGTGCCCGAAACAACCAATCAGCACTGATTCTAGAGCCAGAACGGCCTGCAGCATGGTCTTCGCAGTACCTGGTGGCATTGTCGCTATGTGGGAACGTGGAGTGGCAAACAAAACACGAACAATCTCCGTAGTGTGGTGGATATTTTCCTCATGTCCCTTTGTCTTCTGCTCCAATTATTGTCTCAGTATTCTAGCATAGGTAGCTTGTGTAGAAATGTTCTGAGTGGACTCATTTGGTATGGCCACTTGTTTTGCTTGACTCGCATTGCCAGGTGTTTTCGGGAAGCATTCTTCTGATTGCACCTCACGTAAATTCTTTGAACTAGTTCATATTCTTTCTTTGACCAACGGAGGAAAATCCTCATGCGATTTAGAAACTGACCGTGCAGTAGTTCGTTCAGTTGGTTTAGGCCCCGTAAGAAAGGCTTTTCGTCTATGCAGCGCACTCACCCGGAATGGGCACCCACTATAACTGGTGGGATGGTCACTACTGCAGTTTGCCCATTTAAAGTCCGTCTTGCCAGTTTTGAAGTCATGTGGACCTCCACAGCGTTTGCATCGCAGCTCTCCTTTGCAAAATTTCACCACGTGACCAAAACGTTGGCATTTAAAGCCCCTCAGTGAAGGCTTCGTGTATTCAGCGGTTTCACGTCGAGTGAAGCCAAGGTTAATAGTCAGAGGACGCTAGGTGTTTGGAGTACACGCAAGTACCACCGCGTCCGTGGGTCTAACTTTCCACTAATTCGTAGAAGAAACTTCTCCTCTAACAATCCCCCTGACGTGAGTCACGCCTTGGGGTTTCGTGTATCCGAGAAATTACGCCTCTGTGTACCACTTCTGATCAAGCAGGTGTTTCGCAGGTAGGAATTAGGAAAACGAGATCTAACTTCTACACCACACAGCTTGCCACATTTGAAAAGCACGTTTACTTGATCTTCAGTGGACACATCAAGCAGTAGCGAACCTTGAGCAGTGAAATAACTCCGAACTTGCTCAGCGTAAATGACTGATGTCACCGCAGAATGTAAAGGAATAGGCTTCACCTGTCTTGAGTCGTTTTCGCTCTCTACAGTTGATATAATGACCGGAATACCCACAGTTCTGCTTTTGCGGTGGCTTACCATCTTGAAGTTGTCGTCCTCCATATCCGACCAATCGTCTAACTTCTCGTCGAGTCCCACTATTGTGGATGCGTCGTCATTGGTTGTAGGTTCATTGGTGTCGCCACAGTTACGTTCGTCCGCTCGTTGGTCTGGTGTTTCGATGGCGTGTGGGATGGATAAGGCGTCTGTCCTAGTCGCTTGCATGGCTATGCTTTGGCCGAAGTTCCGAAATGCAGCTCTTCTTCAAGTCATGTGATCTCGGAAGGGACCCAGTAAGAGCAAAATCTTCTTGATGCCACAGACGTCTTCGCGAGAACGACGGTAAATAAGATCCAGAGTCAGCACTGGTTGTAAATGCTCATGAAGTTTTTTTTTCTGGACTCGCTTAATGGCGTCACTGCCAGATTTAGCGATGTCATTACAGATCACAGATGGATACTCCAGTTGGGGAAAACATATTGTGGTGTACAACTTCCGGAAGGCTGTTGGAGAACGGAATCTCGAGAGCTTCTGTAAAGACCACTGAGAGAACGAAGGCCTCGCGTTGCAGTATCTTTAGTGTGAGAACAAAAATTAAGCTATAAAAAAGAACACCAAGATCACTGAACTCATAAACCTTTCATAACGACATGCTACTTACAAAGTATGGAAATGACATGATGAATGTTTCGTGAGATATACTCATGAACTTGCTCTTCGAGGTATACAGGCAAAGCTTGTTGTTTTCATACCATTCAGTGGAAGGACACAAATCTGGCTGCAGCAAGCGACAGTCGTTACTTGCTAAGGCACGTTGCCAGGCTAGTTGGTTGGCGTTCATCATTTATATGGGTGCAAGTTAGCGCTGTAAGTATTTTCGTGTGTGTGTGTGTGTGTGTGTGTGTGTGTGTGTGTGTGTGTGTGTGTGTTTGTCCTTGTCGTGGTGCACTATACCCATATAAATGACAGTCGTTAACTGAATAAGTTTCCTTAAATATCTTGACGTCATCGGCATACAAGAGAAAAAAAGAATACACAAAGAAACGTCGTTTACGTAAATTAAAAATAATAATGGGCCCAATATGGACCCTTGAGGGACCCCACTAGTAATTTTGTACAAGCAAGACATTTCGCCATTCTACAGCAACGTAACATGATTTACTAAGCAGAAAGCTGTGCAAGAGATTCACAACAGACGAGTCCACATCAAAGCTTGCAAGTTGGACCCAAAACAGTTGAGTGCCTGACTACGTCAAAAGCCTTGCCCAGGTCACAGTAGACTACGCCAACCTGTCCTCTCTGAGAAATAGGCGGGTCAATTTGCGTCATGAATCTAGCAAGATTTGTGGTAGCTGAGTGGCTGTAGAAGAACCCCGTGTTGGTTATGAAGCAAACACCTTTTCACGCCGACATTCAATATGCTGTAAAGAGCCATCTTAAAAATTTTCGATGCGGCACACAGTAGAAAAAGTGGGCGATAATTAGAAAGACCAGTTTTGCAGCCCATCTTGAAAACTAGAAAAAAAAAGGCACGCGCAGTGATCAACATGATGAGAAAGGTGGAAGCATTCAGACAGTTATTAAATATTGCAATCAGTACTGGGATAAATATGCTACCATAAGCCTCTATAGTATGGTGGAAGGTATGCAATCTGGGACACGTGACAATGATGGTTCTAAGCGCACAATCGGATAAGGTTTTCATCCAGCGACAGACCACGAGATGTGCTATATTTGCCCAGTGCTGTTCTCATATATCTGTGAGTCCTAGAATCTGATGTCTTATCAACTAAGGAAAAATTGGTGGTGAAACAGTCAGCAACGGCATTCACTTCGACACCGTCCGAGTCTAGTAGCTTCAGGACCTCTCCACTTTTGCTTGACCGTTTGCGTACGCACTTCCAAAACTCAGCGGGCTAGTCAGAAGCGTGTTTTTTTCCCTAAAAATGTAATCTCTGAACTGTGGTCCAGTTTTGATATGCGTTCATAGAGAGTTCGGAAAAATCTGAACTCTTTCTTCCCCTTGCAGAAGGGAAAACTTGGAATAATAATAATAATAATAATAATAATAATAATAATAATAATAATAATAATAATAATAATAATAATAATAATAATAATAATAATAATAATAATAATAATAATAATAATAATAATAATAATAATAATAATAATAATAATAATAATAATAATTTTTATTATGATAATAGGTTATTTATCTTATATGAAGTAACTGTGGGAGGCTCAAAACAAAAACGCGGAGAAGCACCTTTAAGAGCCCCTGCTCCCCCGAAAATCTGCCTCGGCTATCTCACAGCAGTGCATGTGAACATACTTATTGAGAGAGTTAATGAAGAGGAAGTGTAAAAAAAAAAGAAATTAAATGATGAAAAAAAGTTGATTTTTCCAGAAATGCAATGCGATTGCATCGGATGTATATGTAATACGAAGTCATTGCAGTAGCTTAGAATGCGGTATTAAACACCTTATTTCGGAGAATTAAAGTATTACGAGAAATAGACTTTGATGATGAACGCCGAATTTCCTTCAAAAACGAGTTTTTAAACTCCGAAACACACCCTCTGAATTTTGGAAAAGATATATATACTCGGAAAACACAGAGCCCTCCTTAGGACACGGAGTCACTTGCTACAGTGCATTATTGTTCAGCTCGTTTGCATGAGTTGGAAGTCAGGTTACTGGCTTCCAACTCAGGGAAGTCAAGTTACTGGCTAGACCTTAATAGATATGGACTAGAGACGTTCCCCTAGAACTCTTCGCATTAGGTTCGCTACTCTTCCGAAAAGGTTTCGCAATATGTAGCACGGAACATAGCGACAAAACATCGCATATTCAGATTGGCCCAAAATTGGCTACTTTTCGACCCCGTTTGACGACGAGAACTTTCAGCTGGCGCCGTGACTGTTTTGGGGCTACCTTTAAACTTGTGGTGTTACTTACTGAAAATGTTTTTTTTTTATAAATAGTAAAAGCTCTGTATAGAATACGGCTCCTGTTCTATTAGGCTGCAAATTTGGCTATAATACTAGATGATGTGGTTGATCGGCTACTCTTCGCTTGAGTTCTGGCCCTTTTAGAGCCTCCCCAACAGCAACACTGAGCATCTTCCACGGTTCAATTGTGCTTCCTTGCAAGAAGTGTTCTGTTTACGCAAACCTTTGTGTGTACATATATCATAGAGGCGTGGTGAAAAGTGCACGACATCTCTGGTGAGATGTTCAGGATTGTAAACCTTCCCCGATAACGAAATGTTGATTGACAAACAAATGAAACGCCAAACTACTCCCTCCAGACACTTTTCACAGGTTATCGCATGCGGATACAAAGAGAATGTATTAGAGCGTTTGCGGCAGCAGGAGACGATTGCACGGTGCTTATGGGATGCATGCGATTGAGTGAGTGAGTGAAAATGTTTATTGAAAAAAAAGAGGAGAGGTGCAGCCCTTTAGAGGCTTTATAGTGGGTGGAGTCTTTATTCCGGGACCCCATTGGTGACACTTGCTAACCTAGCCCTCTGGACCAGGGCCCTTTGGGCTTGAAGATCCGAGCAAACCAGCAGGGTCGCCTGCCACTACTCTCTGGTTGGGTTAGGGTTGGGGAGAAGAGCTGAGTTGAGCTGGCATGCCCAAACGATGTGGTAGGTGTCAGACACCTGCCCACAGTATTGGCACCTGCCAGTGAAGGAGGAATCGAAATGTTGCATGATTGCCGGGCACAATAAAGTATTCGGGAAAAGTCTCAGCAAGATGCGTTCATTAGGCTTCCCCAGCCCCTTTGCAGGAGGAGGGTATTGACGATGCTTATCTCTGTAATTGGTTGTAATATCTTTGAATGTCTGCAAATATCCGCCTTCGGGTTGCAGGCACTTAGGATCTAAGTGCCATGCCAGGTGAACGAGTGCTCGGGACGCCATGTTCGCGGCTTCATTCCCCATTAGTCCCTGGTGGCCTGGAGTCGAGACTAGGCAACGCGGCCTAAGGTCGATTCCCCGGTTGCTATAGTTCTGCAAAAATCTTTACGCTAGTGGTCTGATCCAACCAGCTTTACAATTTCGACATGCCCCACGCGAATCTGATATCATACATTGAGATCGACGGTCGGATGCAGCTAGGGCTATAACTACCTCTTCCGCTTGTGTTATGCCATGAGCTTTGAAAGTGAGTCCATCTACTTGCTTTTCCCCGTGAATTACCACTGCCGTACCCCCCCCCCCCCCCCGTAATCAGGACCAGCCACATCCACGTAGAAGACTCCGTGTTTATTGACATAGTGACGTTGTAAGGCGTCTGCCCTTGCCTGGCGACGACCACTGTTGTCTTCTCTATGCATCTTTGTGGGGAGGGGTCTCCAGAGTTCGGGTGCTCAGACCCGCTCCCGAGTGCGAAAGTCGAAGATTGAAGGCTGACAGAAAAAATTATCATGGTAAGCAGTCGGTATTCGGGTGTACTGCGACTTTTATATTGAAAAACGTAACTAACACTACTAGATGCAAGAACAGTACCTAACCAACACCACTAGCTGCAAGAATAAATTTGTGGCTTCATATATGACGAGCGCCTGAATTGCGAAATCACCACAGGTAAACAACAAGAATAAGAGAGGACGCATTATTCTCGCTTAAAAAAAACTACGCGTGATTACGTAGATGGACGTGATGTGAACATTACTTACACGACTATGACTGTCAGTGTGACCACGAAGATTAGTCTAAGTTTGCCAATAGACATTGTGCAGCCGGTCGCTGAAAGGGTTTGCCTCCTCTAGATATCGCGCTTGCGGTAAAGCGTGAACGTTTTTATATGCTGGCATGCAGAACAAACGCATGGAGGATGACGTCGCAAACGTCTTTATCTCTTTGCTACGTTACGGGTAAATCTAGAAAAAACGATGAATCGTTGCCCACACACCGCTGTATCGATCACTATAAAGGTCTCGTACCGTGAGACTTTTCGAAGAAGCGATCGCCGAAGTTAGTAGTTGCTAATGCCTGTTAAGGCATTGTCTCTAACGTATCAAAGCTAGAAAGAAATGAATGTACGCCTCTGTTACGTCTGTTCGACTGATAATTGGAAATCATTCACTTCTTGTTATATCCTCATCATCAGCACTTTCTAGGCTTTCCCCCGTATTGTTCGTGAACACGAGCTGTTATTGAAGTGTACTTTCGATCACCGATCATACATTAATAAGGGCTCAAGAGCGCAAAACCCGTGAGATCGACTTTAATGATTTTTTTCACCCAATGGTAAGCGGAGACACTTAGCGTATTGATAAGCAGAAGAAAAACACGAAGTTAACATTTCGATTCCTGCATTATTTACATTGAGCTAACTTCCTTCAAATTCGTTTCATTGTCCTCATCTCATTGGCATGTTTAGTAGAATGTTGGTGCATATTTGTCAAATCACTATTGTAATGGGGAACGCAACGTTTAAATTGAACTTTCTTTGACCATCGTGTATGTTGTGGAGATGCACGTAAGTCGTTCATTTTCGTTCTTGAGCCCCCGCTGTGGTACACTGATTACGGTCCTCTTCTGCTGACCCTATTGTCACGCTTTCCATGCCAGCACCGCAATCACGTTTTGGTAAAGGCGAGAATGCTAAACGCTTGTGTTCTTAGTTTTAACATCGCGCCAAAAAATTTCAATGGCACTTCCTGAATTCGAAAGTGCGCTTGGCGAAAGCCCGTGGTCATTCAACTGACTATGCCAAGATGGTGGCTTGTTGCGTAAGTCGGTGCGTAGTTCTTCGTAAGGTAATAGTGTTTTTTTTTTTAGTTCAGTTTGCGCAACGGTTTTGAGCGCACAACAGGCGAGGGAGAGCAAGGCTGTGCATTTGCTGAACCCACAGGAGAGATGCGTGCGTTCGCGCGCTCGAGAGATCATCATGCTATAGATCTCGGAGGTTACGTTGCGCCCGCTACGGTTGTTGCGTACGTTACCGGTTGCTGTCTCGTGAGATCTTGGTGGCTGCGAGCGTCTACGGCATGTCTAGAGTGGTCTAGGTCAATCTATAGACACGGCTGCTGCTGCTGCTGCAAAAAAAAAAAAAAGGCAGATCCCACGCACAGCGAGAATATATGCGAAGGACGAATGAGAAAGGTTGATTAGTCACTATAAAATCAGCTCAACGTCATTAGGCGGACGTTCACCTGATCACTGCTATGTTGTCAAGCCAAGCGTTGTCAGGGTCGGCCAAGGCACGATGCAGGAATCGCGAGAAGACCAACGCGAGATAGATGGGGTAGTAGCAGTAGTAGTACATAATAATAGAAGTGGTAGTGGTAGTATAGCATGTGTGGTTTACGTGACAAAACCACCGTATGATTAAGGCGGATGCCGTAGTGGAGGTCTCCGGAAGTTTTCACCATCTGGCGTATTTTGACGAGCACTAAAATCGTGCAGTACGCTGGAATCTACCTTTTCGCCTCTATCTAAATGCGACAGCCTCGGTTGGAATAGAACCCGCGACATTCCCGTCAGCAGCGGAGCACTCTATCGCCTCTGGTCCTCCAAGGTGGACGCGAAACAAGGGCCAATCAGAGTATAAAATTTCGCGGCCATTGAAAACAAAAATAAAAATAACAATTTGACATTCCGTTTGCGCTTTTTATAATTTTATTTTTGTCGACTTCCATTCATTGTATGGTTATTTTGCAAGGACAGCGCAAATACGCGAGGAAAAGAAAGACATGGAGGCAAAGAGTGCTGTCTTTCTTTTTCACTGTCTTTGCGTTTCCCTTTCAGAATGATATGACGCAGCTAGTTTAAACCAAAGTACTCGTCATTCATGATACGCACCAGAACATACGAATTACACCCGCCAACTGAAATAATCCACGTGCAACGCTCTTATTGAGGTTCCGTTTAAAATGCAGAATATAATCATGAGACGGGACACTTATCGTCTGTTTTTTTTTTAAATATAGCCCACATTTAATCAAGATCTGATGAAGAGGGTACGGTGAGCGACGTCAGAACACGAATGTAAACGTAAAGGAGCGACACAAATGTAGGACCATTCTTTGCTGCACGTCACTCCATCCATCTTGGGGCGCAAGCCCGCGAGAAGGGCAAGTGGCATTCAGTAGATATTTTGCGTTTTTACGCAGCGCGTAACTTTCCAAATCTTAACATGCGTGATCCTGAGAGCCCCGTGCATATATTACGCATGCCAGCTCAAAACGCCCAAACCTAGTGAGGGGCCCTCTAAGGTGTTCACCGACGGAGGAGAAATGACAAGATTAGACCTGGCATCCCTTCCTTCTGGGGTATCGGTGGTCTGGTTACTTGCTCCTTGGCTTCCCTTTCTAGCCACGATGAAACGAAAGAGACCCAGGAAAGTGGTGATTTGACGGTGGACACTTGACTCACAATGATGGACAATAAAACGAAATTAAGTTATCTGCGAATCGCGCAAAATACATGCCCATCCATGTTCAAACATTGGTGCTTTTGTGCTACCATAAACATGAAGATTTTTTTTCTTCTTGTCGTTGATACAAGTCACCAACGTCTTCGTTTTAAAATATTTCAATTTTCGTAGAAGTTTGTTGTGCCTAAGTTTGTGATTTTGAAGGCCTAAAATGGTGTTTTACCTGCCTGGCTTTGGCGCCTAAAACACACTTTTCTAGTGCCTAAGAATCCGGCCTCTATTAATAAGACTCAAATACCCTTCCCTGCGTGCCCCTTCCCCACAATTTCTTTCTTTCTTTCTTTCATTCTTTCTTTTACTTTCTTTGTTTATTTCTTCCTTTCTTTCTTTTTTTTTCTTTCTTTCTTTGTTTCTTTCTTTCTTTCTTTCCTTCCTTCCTTCTTTCTTTCTTTCTTACTTACTTCCTCTTTCTAACTTTCTTTCTTTCTTTTAGTAAGCGCATCTGCCGAAACATCGTCGACGCAGACAAGGTTCGTTCTTAACGAAAGGTGTTGTGTGACATTTGTTGAGAAGACACGAACACGTGGCGCCAGTTCATACTGATAGATCGTTCCTTCTGAACCGTATTGTGAACAGTTCCGGCGCTTCATGGCGATTACTTGAATGAATAGTTAAGGTCAAAGTAGGACGTTTAAACTTAGAGCCGCAGCTTTCTGAGAACCTCAGTCTGACGACACGTGTTCGAAAGTATTTTTGAATAGTTTCGCCCCACCCATTGAAGAAACTACCTGAAACTATGTTTAATTGAGAACACAATGCAACGATGTTTCAAGCGACAAATCATTACGCTGTTTCGAGCTGCCCCCCCCCCCCCAAAAAAAAAAAAAAAAAAAAAAAACCTGGGACGTCGTGAATAGCTTATGCTGGCCGTGACTCCCATCTTTCAAGGGCACACCTTTCGCATTCTTTGGAAATCAAAATATGCGCTCCGTGTACAACATTCTGGCTGAGTCGTAACGCATATCTTCGACTTCCTCCGAAACGTAGAGTCCACACAAAAAAAGTTCATATTTGGTATGCGGGGAAACTGCCGGGATGAAGCGATCTCGGAAAGTGGGTTTCTTTCTTTCTACTTGAAGGGACTGTGCTTTATTTTGTTCTATAATAGCGAATATATCCGCCTCGTTGCACTCGCTACTAGACCCGTGGGGCAGGACGATTCAGTTCGTGCATGTGCGAAAGTCGCTCGTTTATTGTGCAGCATTTTTTTCACAAATATTGTGTTTAGAAAGCAGCACAGCCATTTATAATGTGACTGAGATGGAGGGGAAAAAGCCCACCATGGTGGTCTAGTGGCTATGGTACTCGGCTGCTAATCCGAAGGTCGCAGGATCAAATCCCGGCTGCGGCGGCTGAATTTATGATGGAGGCTAAAATTCTACAGGCTCGTGTACTCAGATTTGGGTGCACGTTAAAGAACACCGTAGGTGGAAATTTCCGGAGCCCTCCACTACGGCGTCTCTCATAATCATGCGGTGGTTTTGGGGCGTTAAACCCTACATATCAATCAATCAGGGAGGGAAAGAGAGAGAGGCGTAGAAACTTTCACCACAGTTGTGGAACTTCGAGCCATTATACATTTTTCTTTGGTCATACATTTTTCGACAAACTATATCCGAGCTATCAGCTTTTAATTAAAATACATGGTCAAAGCCTTACGAGCCCTATCGAATGCGAGAAGTGACCACCCTCATCGCCATCAGAGGCGTCCATAGAGTTTCCTATAAAAACACTGGATAATACTCTGGAGCTAGTGTCAATGGGAGCTGCAACGCTTGGAACTTCAGTGAACATGGGTATAATGGCTATAGCACACGAATTCGTCTACGAATTCTGAAAAACTCCAGTAAACAGGCGGTGAACAGCATTGGAGAGATTGTGTCTCCGTGGCCCTACACCCTTCTTTATTGGAATTCTTGCGCTTTCCTTGTGGACAACTATGGGGCTGTGGATCCACTGTAGATTTCTTTCAGGATGTTTATGTAGAGTTCATCGATGCCCTGATTCGGTGGTGTCTTCGTTACTGCTGATGTCTCGACTGAGTCAAATGCCTTCTCGTCTTAAACTATGAATAATCGTATAGGGGTTGGTTCTATTCCACGCATTTTTCTATTACCTGATGGATAGTATGAATATGGTCTACTGTGGAGTAGGCTGCATAAATTCCTGCTTCGTATTTTCGTTGATTGAACTCTAATGCACCTTAATTCTATTAGCTATTATTTTTTTAAATAGTTTGTAGGAAACGTACAAAGATGATCGGACTGTAATTTTTCATGTCCTTGAAATCTCCTTCCTTAGGGATTAAAATAATGTCAGCGCTCTTCCAAGATAATAGGATACTTTCTGTCAAGGGACACTTCGTATATAAGCTGGCCAAATTTTCTAACACAATATCTCCGCCATCTTCCAGAAGGTTCGTTGTTGCCTTATCCGCCCCAGCAGGTTTGCCTCTTGGCATTCCGTCGAAAAAGGAGCGTCCGTATAGTTAACTTCATGAAACTCTATATAATCGCATAAAGACGATAGCGATGCAAAAAAAATTAAATACCCATGACGTTATGACGCCACCACAAGCCATCATCATGGTACCATCACGTGACATCGTAACTTGATCAAAAAAGCTTAAACAACCTTGAAGCCGGTGCAGAAAGACTGCAATACCTTTGAACCTGGAGGCATAGTGCAAGACCACGTTATGTGAAGAAAGCTTTCGGAATAGTTGGGTGCTGGGGATCAACAAAACAACGAAAATAAAGATGGCTTTGACGTCTGAGCCGGCTTAGGAGAATGGATATGAGAGTCTGAGTTTTTGCAGCGAAAACGGTTCCAATATCGTAAGCTGTTTTTGAATCTGTTGTCCTCCGACTCCGCCGCTAGAGTCCACAACTGCTGTCACGCGAAATAAAAAAAAAAAGAAATATATAAAGAAATAACCCGGAGGAAACAGAACTTGAGCTCGGAACCCATGGTAGCCCGTTTTTGTTTTTAATTCTCAGAGCTCAACAAGTAATAAGCAACCAAAAGAGAAAATGATATTTACAATGCAAAGATTGGGTGCATAGAAAAAAAAAGCAAGGGATGGAGAGACAGAGCCATGGCGGTGATTGGAAATCCTGTTGCAAACAGAGCTTATGAAGGCTTCATTTCAGGGAAGGGACCGTTTTAAATATATAATTACTATAATTACTAAATCACATATTCAAATAAATTATATCCTTAATAAATATTTATTTATTTTATTTTCAACATACTGTTAACCCTTTCCACGCTTTTAACAGGAGTGGGCCGTAAACCAAAAAAAAAGGGGGGGGGGGGAAAGCACTCACATCAGCAGGAATAGTAAAATTGGCTGCAGCAGATTCGCCGAACAATACAAGTCAACAGGAGACTACGTGCACAAGACAAGCAGTATAGTGAATGCTATATTCACGCAATATAAACATAACAGGTAATAAAGAAATCATGATGAGTCGCACTTGTAACGGTGATTGTAGTACAAATGCTTGCAAAGAAGCGTTTTAGAAAAGTAACGTAACCAGATGCCACACAGTGCGAATTGCGTAACGAGTGGGGTAGCAGAACGAATTCGACCCCATTACAAAATGCTCAGCCATGATCGTTCATAGTAATGAGCCGCAGTAACAACAACGCGCACATGACGCCTCGCGCGCGTATGCTGCGGGTGCCCCGATTTTTGGAACAACGAATAATGGGCTAGTTAGTGATTCCACACTTGAGAAAATTACGATCACTTATGGTGTAGTCAAGGCCATGAAAGTTTGACTCTCATCGTTACGAAAGAGTAATTAAAAAAAGGTTCAAGAAAGGCCGATTTTTTCCGCTTCCGCTGCGACTGCGCTGTACCGGCCGTGCAGGCGTGGAATTTTTTCGCCCTGCAACTATATATTACATTCTGCAAGTTCACGTTTCTTTAATTTTAAACCAAGGCATTTGTCGCTCTTCTATCAGGAGCACTACGCTACGCTGAGAGAGAGAGAGAGAGAGAGAGAGAGAGAGAGAGAGAGAAAGAGAAAGCTTGGAAGAGGAAATGCAGGGAGGCTAAACTAGGCGAGCATCCGGTTTGCTGTCCTGTAGCGGGGGTGAAAGAATAGGATTAAAAAAGAGAAATAGAGAATCAGAATGCCAATAATGCCAATAAATGCCAATAATGACTCGAAAGTTCCTGGCGCGTGACGTTAGAGCAAGGAGAGGCACGCCAGATACGTGACATGTTTTGGGGAGGAAACGGCTTGCTAACGGGTTCGAATGTTCCATAAGAGTCCGAAGGAACTTTCGCTTTAAGCTCAGTGCTGTTTTCTGGCAATCCAATATTGAGGCACCGCTTGATTCCGGGCCAAGTGGGTCAAAGCGGTGATTTGGCGCTTCCAGTGAATGCAACATTAACCACTCTCATGGTAGATGCCCACTCGGGCAAGCAGAGTGCAATGGACACCCACGTGGGCGATCTCCGCTGAGAGGCTAACTGCCAAGCACTCCGCTTGGAGGCAGGTCAATCGGCCGCCCACCCGCGCAATCAAGGAAGTGCTCCTAAAAGGCCGCAAACTACCGTTTATACCCGTTACCACTCCGATCCCGTGTAAGTGTTCCTTCCAGCGTTTCCTTTTTCTTCGCTATAGCATCTCTCGCTGAGATATTTCCGATCACGCCTTTTCTCCCCTCGTCTGTCTCTGTGCTCTCGATGCGAACATTTGGGCGATCTGCACCCGTAATCATAGAGTTATAATTAAATTGAATCTTTATTTCCACGAAATGTACATGAAGGATGGCGGAAGTAAAAGCTATACGAAAATAGTTTAACTAGCTCTGGCTACCTAAATAGCGATGCTTTTGAAACAGTGAAAAAAAAAACCACGATAAAAAAAACATGGCTCTGTGACCAAAAAGAATATCAGAAATTAGGATATTTACATGAGCTATATGTAAAAATGATACTGTAGTTATTAAAGAAAGCCACAATCTATAATGTACTCTATAATATACGTATACATGTGACAAAAAATAAAAGCAGTTTGAACAGATACAGCAAATTACGTGTCCTGTTTTGTAAAAACAACGACATGAAATCTATAGAGGCAATCGTGTCACTGTGAGTCTCTTTAGAAAAAGTTGTTAACGATTTAGAGCACGAGATGTTCTACTACGGGAGGGCATGAAATCATCCCGTGGGCCCCGCACCTGATGAGGCCACGGCAACACGAATTCCGGTACACGAACAGCACTATAATAGGACAAAAAGTTTCGACATGATGTGTGTTTAGAAATAGTGTTTTACGACTTCGAGCACTTCGTAATCAGCTGCATATAAGCGCATGTAAAAGATGGCAACAGGCCGAAAGCGTCATCTGTCGAGGGTCGGCGTAAACCGCATCGCTCCGTGTATGGCCTCCAAGATTACAAACGCGCGGCGAGTTTTTACATCGCGCGCCCGCAATCTCAAAGGCCATGCTCCGTGACGCTATCGCGTCGCCCTAAACCGCTGGCGCGTCCTGGGAGTTTCTTCTCCTCAAGTACTTCTTTCTCCATGCCTTCTCCCCCTAAATGCCAGAAATCTGTATTCCGGCTAAAATCTACATAAGCCCAATATCATCAGTATTGTCAGTGTTGGTTGATACAACTTCTAACTTGTCTGAAAGTGACCGCACTGGTTAGCATTCAGAAATGAATGCCAGAAAGATTGTGTCCGATTTACCATCAAGCGTTCGAGAACCACCGTATTCGTATAAAAATGAGCACTCCTCACTTCAGAGGACCTTTTCTCTATCGGTGCGTGACTTCGTCTCACTTGGAAATAAAATTTAAACTTCCCGGCAGCCTTCATAAGCAGCCGCTTCCGATTTCACAGCGAGAATACCACTTCTGCAGCTGCCATCGGGAAGTGTGGCCGATTTTTTTTTTCTCCGCTACTGCTAAATGACAATTTCGACAAGCAGCCAGCTCTATTTATAAAAGGAGCTGTCGCTGGGCTATAAAATTGGAATTGCTCAAATGAAAACTTTATGCATTTTGAATTTATAGTTTCCGTACCGGCTGTTTCGGCAATTATGAATACTAAGTAAGCGCGAACAAAGTCAGGCGGTTCTTGATAAATTATAATTGCGTGTCTATAAGCCAATAACTCTCTTTTTTCTACTGTGACGTTTGTATGTGAATAAAGGAAGCAGATACGTCTAAATAACATAACATGGCTGCAACACTCAGGAACACACATTCATGTGTACACTGGAACCCATGTACAGTACACAGCGTACCCCATGAAAATCTAAAGTGCATATTAATGTTCATCACAAGCGTTTGTCCAAACGAGTGTTTAATTTGATTGCTTCGTTCTTGCATTTTCTACATTGTTGGACCAAGATGATTAAATCCAGCAATAAATTTTTGAGGGAACAAGCTTGTTCTCGCTATAAAACTGGAAACAAAAGGGCTAAAGAACCAAGCGCTAAGCGAGACGCTGGACGGCCGCTCATCTTCCTACAGACGTTTGTTGAACGACCTCAGTGCTTATAGGGTATAGTTGGCAATCTGTATGCGTTTCCACGTTCATGATATCATACCACGTAGTGGTAGCAGTTCAGCACAAGATAGGCACATGCTGTTGCAATCACGATACTATGAAATGACCTATCGCACGCTCGAGTAAAGCTACACCAAGTACGAAAGCTAGCAAAAGCGACGAACAGATTGGTGGTATAATACTATACACCAACGTAGTCTAAGATGCTCTTTTATACGTCACTGGTCAAACTGCACAACGTTTAAAGAGAAGTAAAGGGGGCGTGTGCAAAAGCCTAACAACGCGCACACATTTTTTTAGTGCACTCCTTACTAGCCTTACTTATGAAGTTTTCTGCTCGATTCACAGGTTCTGTTTGTGCCTCGCCTCCTAGAGTTAATGTAGATGAGGCTCCATGCCTCTGCCACGACTGCTTTAGATTGTAAAAGTGAATAAAGGATTAGGTTCAAAGTCATATAAAGATGGTCGCAAAGTGGGTTGATATGTCAGTATCTGAAAGCACTCAATGAATACATTTTAAGGAAGTGGATTGTATGCTACTGTGAGCGCATCTTGATTGTAGGTAAAAAGCAACGTGCTTTTCACGCAGTGTACAAAGTTAGAGACGGAATTTTTTTCTGACATCGTGAGGATAGAAACGTCATTGGATAGAAGTATAAGAGGGCAAGGCCTAGTTAGGACTATCAAGAGTTCGTCCTATCCTTATTGTTAGTTCACTTACGGGGCACACTAATCAAGGAGCGATTGTTGTAATAAGGCTTATAGAAGAGTACACAAATAATTAGAATAATTTGATTACCACAGAAAAGTAAACAGAGGTTCATATCTACATACCACTAGATAATGTCTATCGCATTTTAGCAAAACAGCGCCGTTTCAAGCACCAGAACCCGAATCACGACGTAACCTTGCGAGTAGTCTAGGAAAGAAACAGCGCTAATTACTCAAGCAATTTATACAGTTACGCTACCGACAACCTCCCACAAAATGTGTTTATGCAGCCAGAGTTCTGGATGCACGGCAGACATTCACCAGCTTCGGTGGCTGTATTTACAAATTTGTGACGCAATAAATGCTGATAATGAGGTCCCTCTTTGATGATGTAGAAAAGTGTTTCAGGATCTCTTGAATAAACAGTTCTCTCACACACTATTTTATTTATTCATTTATTTACAAGATACTGCAGGCATGGAGCCCAAGCAGGAATGGCACAGGCTGTAAGGCAATCAAGCCAAGCATCACACAGCATACAATAATCCAATCATCACACACATACAACAATAATGCAACCAAGCTTATCATAACAGCAATGAATTAAGTGGGATTGCGAGAATCGCATTTTTTATTTTTTTATCGAAAGAAAGGGAAAGCAACATGGCATTGAAAGTAAGCAATCAACAAAAAGGATCAGTGGATAATAAAACTGCAAATCATTTTTGCATCCTCAGGAAAACATGTGTGTCAATAGAATCTGTCGACAGCAGGGCGGCAAACGGTAAATTGTTCCACTCACAGATTGGGCGCGGGAAAAACGAAAATTAGAAGAGATTAGTTTTGGCGAAATACGGAGTTAAGGCAAGGGAGTGTGAATGACGACCGCGCCGTGTTTCCAGGCGACTAATGTAGGGGCTGTGATCAAATAGGAGCTTCCGGTTAACTAATTCGTAAAGTAATTTTAGCCTAAATGATTCACGTCGGGATTCTAATGTTAGGATACCATGTCTTTCCATCACTCAGGTCACGGAATTGAATTCCGCCCATGGTGGCTGCATTTTTTATGACAGGCGAAATAGCTTGAGGCCCATGTGCTTACCCCCGTATTCACAACCGCTCCTCGACTCGACTTTCACCCTTCACTTGAACGAGTTGCGCACTGCGCCGCTGCTCGGCTAAAAATGACGCTGCGATACTCAAAAATAGCAACAAATAATCACTGATATGCAGTGACTTTTACTGCCTAGAGATGGCGCTTCTACCGGCTTTTTCAATTGAAGGTGGAGCGTTGAGTGAAGGAACGTTCTAGAATACGGGGGTTAGAGTTAGGTGCACGTTAAAAAGCCCCAGGTGATCGAAATTTCCGGAGCCCTCCACTACCGCGTCTCTCATAATCATATCGTGGTTTTGGGTCGTTAAACCGCAGATATTTTTATTATGCAGGAGCGTCCGCCATTTAATTGCACGACCAATTATATTTGAAGCTTCGCACTTCCTTGCGGAGTATTGCCGCTTCAAAACTTGTTTATTACTGCAGAAGTCACTGCTCGCATCCCTACTTCTTTTTTTGCTCAATGTAGTGGCCTTGAAATCATATGAAGAAACGTTTAGCTTGATTGATGAGCTGTTTATCTTTTCCCTGTTGGCAGCTTTAGTCAAGTTCAGTAAAAAGATTTAACCTCTTGACTCAACCTAGCAAATGTGTTCACTGAAATTGACTAAAGAAGCCAGCAATCTGAAAAAAAAAGAGCTTAGTTTATTCAAGTTCAGTAACGAGCAAGTTCAGCGGAGGTCACTAAAGAACGTACTACAGTAATCTCTTTGCTGAGCTTGACTGCAGCTTTATAATTTGCTTTAACAAACGAAAAAAGGAGTCGATACTTTTTCAAATTAGGATGGGTGTATCTTCTGAAGTCAGTCGACAGCCTCTTAGCATGTCTGTCCAATTTCCTTGAAAGCCCTGTTTGCTTGCGCAGGCAGCGTCGAAATAAATTGCGTCAGAGAGACGTGAACAAACTTTTCGCACAAACTGCGTGTTGTTTTGATGAGTTCAAAGGCGGAGTGTGAAAAGAAAAAAAATCAAAAGATAAAGTTGACAAGCATATACAAACTGTCGCGTGAGGATAAAGCTTTTCGGCTGTGCTTTTACGGGTCTTAGGGTTCCGCAGAGCGTGAAAAACCTAGAAGTACTGTGTCATTTTGATTCTCGAGCCACGAGCTACGCCTTCGTAAAGGTAGTTTATCAAGATTTATTAAAAAGTAAGCAATGCTACGCATGGGCGCCCTCGCATATGCGCTTTAATAATTAATTATTCGGCCTTTACGTTCAAAAACCCCGATATTACAATGAGTCACGTCATGTACCTCGTGAATAAGGGCTCGCTGAAAACGGCCATAAGTCCCTCTGGGCTGTTGTCAACATGCGTTATTCCCCCAAAATGCGGGGTCAAATCTGTGACGTCACCTTTTGTACTCCCGAGCAACAGCCCATAGAGGAAAGGATTCTCCTCTCCGCTGAAAAAAAAAAAGGTCTATAGTCGTAAGGTCCGCAAATATTAACCACTTGGGATTCTTCGACGTAAATCTAAGCCCACAGGTCTTGGTGTTTATGGAGGGGGGGGGGAGGGTGTCAGCGGAAGTATATACCTTTTCTGTGTTGTAATTAACGAGCTGCGCTCTTGTAGCGTTCATGGCTAATCAACTAGTACAAAAGTATATGTTCCGCACAGCGTCACTAAACGAAAAAAAAAAAGAATTGCACTAGATGAGCTGGTCAGCGAAACAATATAAAATCCTTCTGTTCCTCAAGCTGAATGTTTCATTGCTAAAGAGAAAGTGGCATTAGGTGGCCTCAATATGTACAAAAGAGAAAACACACTCAGCTGCGCGTTCTGTACACTAGATGGCGTCGAGGCGTTGGCGTAATTAAGACGCACGCATCGCTTGTGCATCTTTCACACGCACGCGTGCACGGATATCTGAGTGGGTCTTCGTGTTCTAATTAGACGCAGAATGCATATACGGACCTCCGTTCACCGAGAGGCAAAACAGATTCGTGTATAAAAGAGCAAGGCTAGCTATTTCATATTACCCACCCGTGTTTCGTTTCGCGTGGGCCTTGCTCAATAATACAGAGCCGTCTCTCTCGTTAGAAGCATGCAGTAGCTTGCAGCATGTACCACCAGGAAGCCACTGGATGTCGGCTGTGCCTACACAAAAATCTCGCTACGGAAGACGGGGCTCTTACCATCTGTTTCATTGATTGATTGATACGTGGGGAGATGTGCCGAAGTGTATATGCCCTGTTACTGGAATGTTATGAAGCCTTGGTGTTCTGTACATGCTGTAAATAAATTTTTTCTAAACGGTTTAACGTTCCAAAACCACCATATGATTATGAGAGCCGCCGTAGAGGTCTCCGCAAATTTCGACCACTTGGGGTTCTTTAACGTGCACCCGAATCTCAGCAGACGGGCCTACAACATTTCCGCCTGCATCGGAAATGCAACGATCGCAGCCGGGATTCGATCCCGTGACCTGCGGGTCAGCAGCCGAGTACCTTAGCCACTAGACCCCCACGGTAGTCCTTATCATCTGTAGACAAGGATCAAGTTTCATATTGTCTTTTTGTGGCCATTATCCATAGAGAGCTATCTGCGCGAAGATAATTCTGGCACGTTTGAATAATCTGTAGAAGCTCTGAAAACACTTCAAGACAGGCCTACCTTATACCTTGACGCAGTTGAGTACCATATATGCTTTGCAACAGTGTATGTCGAAAACATACAGAAAATTACAGAAAACGAAACCAATAGGAAAGCATAAGGGCTGCAATGATAATATTTTAAATGTAAAGGGGCGATTCCGATATCTGCGTAAAAAAACGTAAAGTGGATAAAAACATATCTTGTCGCTTGTGGGGACCAAATCAAGAACGTCTGGTTTGTTGGGCACGCGTTTAGTTTTATACGCACCAAATAAAACCAAACTCTTCATCGATTCTCCTTTCCACTGGTCGCAACAGTAAGTTTACGTGGAAAACTCTCGTGACAAAAGTGAATTCTTTATTGGCGGGTGGCTACAGGTGTCGTGGGAAAAGAGCGAGGTTCACTAGAAAAAAAGATAGTCGGAACTTTTTGTGTGTGGGTGTACATTGAAGGCTATATATGCATTTCGGTACATAATAAGAATGTGTGATGTTCAAAAGTTCTTGGCGCTTTTAGTGATGATGCCTGCCTACAGATTTTTGCGTTATATTTATTATAACGAAGACCTCATGTGGAAAGAATAGCTCTTAAAGTTGTTTTCAAAGACAAATGTCATTCCCAGTGCTTGAAACTTTGTGTCTTAAGTTCATACTGTATTGAATAAAATATTTCATTAATAGTTATTTATTTATATTTTTGATCAGTCGAATAGTTAGCATGAAAACAAAAAGGAAACTACAAAATGACAAGTTCCTCTTGTTGTTATTCTCACCGGGAGTAGATTACGTCAGTTTGGGCACCTCTGGCACCCGCAATGTTCAGAAAAACACGAGAGCTCGCACTAAAAAGAAGGCAATACCTGGGGGGAATATACAGAACTAACTCCGCTATATAAAAAGGAACATTTGTGAAAAAGGCGGGCCTAACTGCATCGGTCCCAGTGACACCTAAGCGTCCTCGACAAGTACAGCTCTGCATGTTTGACTGCTCACTGGCTTACACCGGCATGTGGCTTTCAGCAGCGCTGTCTTGTTTTCTTGGGCAACTGCTATGCAGCTATGCACCGCGAAAAGCGGGATAGTTGATACTAGCTACGGGCTAGCCATGTGCTGAGAGTCTACACAAGGTGTGACAGCTAATCTAGTTTCTTCGCCGCCAGGTTCTTCCCGTTGCTTTACTTATCTGGCATTCACACTCATGACGATGTGGACGTGGAGTTCCAGAGACGTGTCTTGACGAGAGAACTTTTCCGCTAACTCAGCGTCTTTCGCTCGAAGGTGTCCCGATGTTGGTAAACTGGTAGGCGTTATTGGCTTGTCAGTGAAGAAGCTGGCGCTCGCGGACAGCGGTGGAGCCGTTGCCCATGGTGGCTCGTATAGTCAGCTTCGCTCGAGAATGCACGCTGAACGCGGCAGGAACGCCATCTGCTCGTCGTATTCATATGTGCAAGAAAGCTGCTAGTCCGGAACGTTATTACACATGTAATGAGAAAAGTCGACACCGGATGCAAGAAGCAGAAGCGTCTGAGCCCGTTTACAGATAGAGGGAGTTATTGGTCCCGGAAACTCAATCACTACCGTTCTCTGCAGGAATTTCTATGGAGCTCGCCAAGCCAGCTACTGCTGTGAGATCAATAGGCGAGCCCTATTTGTCATTAATTGAGTTGCAACAAAGGACAGTAAATAACAATGTAAGACAATCTTTTTGACACCTACACAAGGTAATGCAAGATAGTATTCACCCACAACACTTCAAACAATCGCGGAAAATGAATAGGGGGGTGGGAAGAACAATCGCTGCCGTTCCGGTATTTTGTGTGTCACTAGAGAACTCCTGGTAGGGATGGACAGAAATGCCAGTTTTACGTCGGTGTTTTTTTTTCTCACAAATTTTGTAATGTACCTCATGTAAGGCTACACGATTCAAACGCATAGTATGCTTGAAAATTTTGTTGAAGCACACTAAAAAAACGAATGAATAGAAGAGGCTGACAAGGACAGCGAATTTTCAAGCATGAACGTAATTCAACTGGCCCTTGCCATCTTGCTGCATGGCATGCATCTCGTACTCATACTAGGACAAGGTATGCATCGTGGCACGTAAAACAAGAAAAAAAAAGACATTTGTATGATTTCCCTTGCCGTGATATAATTAGTACCGGGGGCCCAGGGTGTCCAGGTAATGCGAAAAGTTCAGCCCAGGAAAACTTATTTCAGAATTGGATGTGACAGACCACCTTCTGTGAATGGCCGATAAGCTTCAGAATTGAAGTAAGCTCAGCAAAGTTCTGCATTATTTATATTGGATCTCTTCTTTATTGCTGGCAGCATGGTACCATTGATCTTTGCCGTTTCTTCAGTTTATGTGACCCGACCTCTTCCTTTCTCTTTTCTTCTTACTCAACTAATTAGGGGATACCCAAGTTTTATATAAATCAGCTTAATATGCAACACTACTGCAGGTGGTGTGCCCTTCTCAGCGGAAACAGCTAGGCTGGCTGCTCGTAAGTCGTGTGCTTTCTTTCGTATCGTGCATGTTTCTTTTTAATGATAAATATGATTAGCATAAACAAACATCAACGTATTATATTGGTGATACAAGTGGATTTTTCTGCGTTCGTGTAGTTGAATCGACTAAAAAAAATGAGATTACAAGCTTGAATATGCTGCCTCATTGGTTGTACACCTTGACAGTTGTTTTAGTGATCACGCGTTTAATATAGAACAGATATTATATTGTCAAGTTTGCTATAATAATTTAATACTATCAACAGTGTCCTGTGCGTGAAAACGGAAGGAAACTTGCACTCCCCAGATAAGCTGCGACGCTACCGATTCGGGATTCCATAGATAAAGTGGATTCACTCAAGCTGATTTCCGTACGTATCTGCGCTTATATTTACGAAGTTCTCGCTTTCTGTGAAAATTGTCGCTGCACTATGCCAAGCTCGCTTCCTTGGCTTTTTTGTGCAGGCTTTCTAGTTTCACTTTAAATTTCTCAGTCAATACAGTTCCTACACCTTCATGAAACTGCTTATATAGCTCATCTGTATTTCTATCAGATATTCGATTCCAGGATCTGCCCTCACGCAGTGTGCCTTTCTTTTTGCTCTATAGTTTGTTAGGTACCGTTCTATAGGTACAAATGACTAGTAAAGGGCACAGGATGACCTGGCAACAAAAAAAGATTCCTTGCATTCACGCTTAAACGAGGCGATAGAGGCGAGTAAAAACGAATTCAAGAGAATATGTACAAGTACGAATAAAAAACTTCATAAAAATACACCAAACCTGCCACTTTACAACGAATTCGTTGTACAAACGCGCAAATCAAATACACCGCGCACGCTACGGTAAGGAATTGGTCTTCTACATGACAATTTATAATATCTGCTTTACTTTGAATAGGTTCGGGGAGCGCGTAACTATAGAGGAAGGTCAAACTATCAGTTGAGTGGAAAAAAACGTCATTAAGATATTCATAATTCTTACTTTTTGTGACAAGTAAAATCAAATCAGTCTGTGTGCGTGCGTGTGTGTGTGTGCGTGCGTGTGTGTGTGTGCGCGCGTGTGTGTGTGTGCGTGTGTGTGCGTGCGTGCGCGTGTGTGCACGTGTGTGTGTGTTTGTGCGTGTGTGTGTGCGTGCGTGTGTGCGTATGTGTGCGTGCGTGCGTGCGCGTGTGTGTGCGTTTGTGTGTGTGTGTGCGTGCGTGTGCATGTGTGTGTGCGTGTGCTTGCGTGCGTGTGCTTGCAGCGTCTCTCTGTGTGTGTGTGTGCATGCGTGCGTGCGTGTGTGTGTGCGCGTGCGTCTGTGTGTGTGTGTCTGTGTGTGGGGCACACATAGTGAAAAGCTTAGAAGAAAGAACTTGTGTGAAATGTCATACGCAATAGGTCATACGTAATAACTTACCATAGCTCGGAGGTTTCAAAACTGCAGGTGATCGACGAATCCGCATGATATGCGCGCCCGCTGATTAATATATATGCCTACCGCTAGCAATGGAACGACGCCGCTCGAGCGAGACGCATGCTTAGCACACACCTAAGTCAGGGTGTTCTGACGTGCTCCTTTACCATACGTGCGATTCGGAAGGCTCTGCAGCGCTAACGCGCGGCTACTCCGAACAAAATATATAGTGATGACACTACGCGGGTTATTTCAAATCTGTCCTCAGAATCAATTTCCTAATTGGAAAACTATAGGCTGATCGTCATGCTGGCCAAAGGTTTTGTGAGTGATTTTAAATGCGAGTGATTTTAAATGAAAAGAAAAGTGAGCCCCGTAACTGTCTCTCAGGGGGAGGGCACCTCAACAGTAGCTCACGAGGGGTGGAGGTAAGGGAGAGATTAAAAGGAAAGGATTAAAAGTTAAAAAGATAGAGAGGAAGGAGAGAGGCCATGGGTTTTCGCTGATTAGTTCGTGACCAAATGAGCGCGTTTGAATATCCCCTATCTGCCTCTTATAATTTATATTGTGTTACTCCGGTATCACTTCGGCGCAACTGCGATAACGTCCAATGCTTGACGATGAAGACACGATGATGATATGTGGGGTTTTAACGTCCCAAAACCACCATATGATTATGAGAGACGCCGTAGTGGAGGGCTCCGAAAATTTCGACCACCTGGGGTTTTTTAACGTGCACCCAAATCTGAGCACACGGGCCTACAACATTTCCGCCTCCATCGGAAATGCAGCCACCGCAGCCGGGATTCGAACCCGCGACCTGCGGGTCAGCAGCCGAGTACCTTAGCCCCTAGACCACCGCGGCGGGGCACGATGAAGACACACACACACAAAAATGCCACAGCTGTGCCGTAAAGGCGAAGAAATGAACGCGATTGCAACAAATTGGAAGGTCACGCGCAGAATGGTAAGCAGATCGAAACGGGCCCCGCATTTCTCACGCCCAAATGACGCACGAGACGTACTGACATGTACAAATTGAAGTGAATGGGCGTCTGAGTTGATACTTTGCTGTGTCAGTAAAGTACGCCATTTTCGCGAACGGAGGTTGTGCAACCATTTCAGTGACTTTTGCGCGCCCGGTAACTACAGCAGAGTCGTTCCCACAAAACACAAAGGCTAGCCAAGACGTATGATTCTCCCCAATGCAAGATAAGTGCGCGCGATCGAGCGTGCACCCCCTTAGTATTTTACGCGGGCCAAAGTACGCGTGAGAGCTGAGAGCCACCACGCGCTCACTGCGCCATCTTGCTTATAATGCTAAAAGCACGATAGTTACCTTCCGAGATGCCCGCCAACAGCGGTAAGTAATAGATATGAATAGCTTGCCGCCAGAATGTTGAAGGTGGTACCATTTGGTGGCTCTTCCAGGCCACGATGTGTTGAAGCGAGTGCGCAAAATGTACATTCAACCAAATTCAAGAACATTCTTTTATATACTCCACTCTGAAACGTGGGCGGTAAACACATGATTAAAAAGAAAGGGTATTTTCATTCCGTCTGTTAACTGCCGTCTACGTGATGTGCCGGAAACGATTGAACATTGCCTTGTTAGCTGCAAAGATGTCATATTGTTTTAGGATGTCCTTCGGCAAGCCCTAAAAAACGTTTCATCATTATACTCACACGATACGTTATCTTCTACCAGCAGCGTTTGATGAAGTAGCATATGACATGTTTTTCCTCATGGGTACTCACAGCTTGTGGAAGACACGAATGCAAGACCACAATGCAGAGCCCACCACCTCTTCAAGCACACACTTCAGTCAAATAGCTATCCACCTCAAAAACATTTATGACGACCTAGACTTTAGACCAGACTGGTACTCCATTTTAGAGAACTGTTAGACCTCACCCCTTTTTTGTTTGCATAACACGACGTGAAGAACTCTCCATGTGAGGAACTCATGCTGTGTTAGCCATTGAGTGTTTATGAGTAACACTTGGGCGCTTATTTTCGCGATGTCATTGTACTTTTGTTCACTTGATTTGTCTTTATTGCGCAAATATTTTATTAAATAACACGAAAAAAAAACCCTTCGGTGACTGAGTGGTTAACCCCTCGCATTCACGGCATGGAGGTCCCACGTTCAATTCCGCGTGCCAAAGTCTTGTTTCTGGATTTTTTTCTTTCTTTCGTTTATATATATATATATATATATATATATATATATATATATATATATATATATATATATATATATATATATATATATATATATATATATATATATATATATATATATATATATATATATATATATATACGTATACATATACGGTGCATGATATCGACGCCGACGCTGGCGCGGCGAAATCCAGCCGAGAATGTTCATATAACTGCTATCGCAATAAAATAAGGAAGACGGAAATATATTCCGCCACACATCAAATTAAAGGAAGAAAAAAGCAGGCAGTTGCGTGACAACGACGGCAAACGTATACGTATCCCAATACAGTTCTCGTTCGTCTCTGATCTGTACTTCACAGAAAAATACAAGGTTTACAATGAAAGGGCAACACCTACCCACGTATACTAATGGAATGTTCGCATTCACACGACGAATCGGTAAACCATGAAGAGGCAGTCTGGAACCTCAGGTTGCACTATAGGAGGCTTTGCTCAGCACCGCGCCCCACAGCGGTCGCCTAGTGGCTAGGGTATACTAATTGGTCTGCTGACCCGCAGGTCCCCGGCTGCGGCGGCTGCATTTTCGATGGAGGCGAGAATGCTGTAGGCCCGCGTGCTCAGATTCGGGTGCACGTTGAAGATCACCAGGTGGTTGATATTTCCAGAGCCCTCCACTACGGCGCCTCTCACAGTCATATGGTGGTTTTTGGGATGTTGAACCCCACATATCAATCAAGTGCTCAGCTCCACATCAGAACAATTGTGGGCCGTCCAGCGAGCCGATGAAGCCGCCCGAGGACAGGAGTTCGTGGCCGATGCCTAGACTGGGGCTGAGGCCCGCTTTCAATCAGCTTCGCTGGGCAATAATAATGAGGTTTAGTGGCTTCTTCAGTTGCTCGCTGGATTTCGTGCCGACCGGTTGTGCGCCCGCGCGCTCCGCGCGCTCGCGACCTTCGGCGTCATCGTAGCTCTGGCCGACTGGGCTCGCCCTACGTCATCTCCTGTCGCCAACGACCATCAACGACAGCGCAGCTCTGATTTACTGGACCTGCTCTACGCCATCTACAGACGCCGACAACATCTCTCGCAAATGCACCCCGTCCTCGGACTCCAGTGACCGTGCTTCCATCTTTCCTGTCTCTCCTATCCCCTCAGTTTGTTGTTGCTTCTTCTTCCTCTATCCTATACCTTTACTTCTACCCTTTTTATCCCTCCTCACCCCCATCCCTTGTGAGCTCTGTGGCGGTGTCGCTCACTGAAGCAGACAATAACGGGGCTCACTTTTCTCTTCCTTTCATTAAGAACCACTAATTTAGTTTCTTCTTCTTCCAGCCCCATTTAACCTTTGCGGTATGAGTACGCATTTTGTGCTGAGGCAGTGAAAGGGCATGTCAGCTGCTAAAGAGTGTCCATAGTGGAGCTTTCAAACATGCACCTCCAGATATCTGTTTTTTTATTTTAGTTTCTTTTTCTCTTCGTTTATTCTACCAGCCGTTTCACGCGATGTTCCGGACGTGGCGAGAGGATTAGGTAGAAAGGAGAAAAGTGAAACAGCGTATAGCATTCCGAGAACGTGAAGACAGAACAAGAGACACAAGCAAGAAACGGGAGCTCTCGGTCACGCACACCGACAAGGCGGTTGCGTCTTCGGGATATCCTGCCGATTTTTCCGATAAACATCGCGCAGCGCTTACGATCAGGACGACTCTCGCAGGAAGCACACGATGCAGGCGCCGCTCCTTCCGTCCGCGCCGTCTCATACTCGTCAGCGCTGCACGAAATTCCTCGTGAACAAAAAACTAACTCGCTCGGCTTACAATTTTAATGCCCCGTAGAGTTCGTTGCGGCAGCGGGGTTGGTCGCCGATTCTCCGCAATCACTTGTACAAACCCTCAAATGCAAGCGTGTACAAAACTGCTCTATAATCCCCACCACCGTTTCTAGAATTAAACAGAACACGGTCAACCATACATTCGAGAATGGACACAAGATTGAGCAATTGCGCGCTTCTTTCAACGACCCTTTTGTTTGGGGGGGGGGGGTCGTAAAGACAGGCAATAATATTTTTATTCACCATCAAGAGCCTTCGGTCACCATTACTTTCAAAAAGCATGACCAACCATAATCGAGTCAATTAAAAATGGCCTGAAAGGCTCGATCAAGTAAAAGTAGGGAGAAGAATTAACGTCCCTTTCAGACGATCAGGGGAAAAGTGACTATCCCCCCCCCCCCGTGCCACCTTTGTGCGTGTGCCTATACAAATACTTTCGGCATATAGGGAACAGTGAGAAGCGAAGTATTTAAACGTAGTCCAGAAGTGAGGCAACACATCACAAGAGTGCACTCTTCAACAGACGAAAAATGTCCAACTGCAACTGAAAACGCAGTTGACGTAACTCCCTAGACTGATGAAATCATTGGGAAAAAAATGCTTCAATGCAGCCAACACTATGCAGAGCACTTGTCACTCAGTAGTGAAACGTCTCGATAAACTACCATGGGTAGGAAAGAAGTGTATGTCAAGAAAGATTAAAACTGTAAAGAAATAAAGAAATATCAATGAAGACCATGCATCAATGTCGTCTCTGAATGGGGCCCTTGAACACAAAGAACCGTAAAACAGGGTGAAGAAGAGCTCCTTTCAGTGTTTTTCCGAAGGGTTAGCTCCACTTCTTTTCTTCTTTCTGCCCATTTAGCGGGAAACAAGGTAGTCGCTGCATTATTACGCGTAAAAAATGTTTTAACACTTTGCACACGATCAACGTCCGTAATTTCACCAAAGATTTCGAGACGTTTCTTGAAATAAAAAAAAATATATATACTTTGCTTTTCTTGCCCGCCGTGGTGGTGTAGTGGTCATGGTGGTCGGGTGCTGAGAGGAATGTCATGGGTTCGGCTTCGGTTGTGGCGGTCGTATTTCGATGGAAGCGAAGAGGCCAGTGTATACTATGCTATGCAGCACTGATGACGAGTGTACGCTCCTTCGCAATCCCCGATTAAAATGGCGAGATTTGAACGAGAAATTCTTCCACTAACAGCAAACGTCAGAGTGGTTTTCCGGCTTACACTTATACTGAACTCTCAAACGCACCACGTTTTTTTTCTTACGTGCTTTCAGTGACTTTTGAGAAAGCATTGTCTGTCTTGTGGTCATGCACTACAAGATTAACGATTCATTGGAAGTTCATTGGTAACTAGCGAGTACGCCCCGCCGCGGTGGTCTAGTGGCTAAGGTACTCGGCTGCTGAACCGCAGGTCGCGGGTTCGATTCCCGGCTGCGGCGGCTGCATTTCCGACGGAGGCGGAAATGTTGTAGGCCCGTGTGCTCAGATTTGGGCGCGCGTTAAAGAACCCCAGGTGGTCGAAATTTCCGGAGCCCTCCACTACGGCGTCTCTCGTAATCATATGGTGGTTTTGGAACGTTAAACCCCACAAATCAATCAACTAGCGAGTACGATGGAAGACACGGTTTCACAGACTGACGGAAAAGCCTAAATTGTCGAAACTTGTTGCTCCCGTTGTCAGCATTGTCTTTTTCGTGTTCGCGTGTATTTGAGAAGAGATGGTGGTAAAATGAAGCAACTCATCCTGCGCAGTGAAATATTTTTTTTCCGATATGTAAATTTCTCCCTGCAAGGCCAACACCACCAAAACTATATGAGGGTGTCGGTGAGAGAGTTTGAACGTAATTTAGATAATTTTCAATGGAGGCCAAGTTGCTTTTGACCCATTCATTCAGATTTAGGGTCAAGTTAAAAAACCCTGGGTGATCAAAATTTCTGGAGCCCCCCAGTACGGCGGCAATCATATTCGTATTGTCGTTTCAAGCGTTAATTAACCTCGTATATACAATTATGAATATTAATATTACCATTAGGGTCCACAGAAGAAAGAAAGCGGGGAGGGGGCTTCACCACTCAGTGCGGCATTTCCACCAAGGTTGGCGCTGATAGACGGAACTCTTCGGCAACGGTGTATATTTAAGTGCTTCAGCGGCACATGATAAGTGCTTGCGTCAATCAAAAATCATTAAATAGATAGATAGATAGACAGATAGATAGATAGATAGATAGATAGATAGATAGATAGATAGATAGATAGATAGATAGATAGACAGACAGACAGACAGACAGACAGACAGACAGACAGACAGATAGATAGATAGATAGATAGATAGATAGATAGATAGATAGATAGATAGATAGATAGACAGACAGACAGACAGACAGACAGACAGACAGACAGACAGACAAATAGATAGATAGATAGATAGATAGATAGATAGATAGATAGCTAGATAGATAGATAGATAGATAGATAGATAGATAGATAGATAGATAGATAGATAGACAGACAGACAGACAGACAGACAGATAGATAGATAGATAGATAGATAGATAGATAGATAGATAGATAGATAGATAGATAGATAGATAGATAGATAGATAGATAGATAGATCTTCGCGTGCTGCTGCACACCACCATTCATTTTTAAGACGACCTGTGCCAGAATGTCTTGAATGTGTAGCGGACGCCACTGAAGAATTAATGACCTTACCCACCACGGTCGGTAGTTTAGTGGTTATGGAGTCGGTTGCTGGCCTCATAAGCGTGCGTACTGGAGGGGGAAGGGTCAGGGGAGGGGGGTGTTCCTAGACACGTAATAAGGGGGAGACGCAAAAGGCTGCCCCGTACTTAGACTAATTAAAGAGTGAGGGCGCTGCGATTAGCCTCCCCCCTCCCCCTCCAACCCGCCCGACGGGAAACCACGCGCACGCCTGCTGGTCGACCTGAAGGTCGCGGGATCAAATCCGTTGGCCGCATATCGACGAAGGCTCAATACTCGAGTTCCACGAACTTAGATTTAGGTACAGGTTCAAGAACCTCAGGATGGTCGAAACTTCGGCTGCATCCTCCTCTAGGGCATACCTCATAACCACATCGTGGTTTCGAGACGTAAGAACGCAACAATTATAATAAACTGTTGTTCTTGCCTGTTCTCCTCCTCGTTGTTAAGTTGGCCCACTGCGTCTCAGCTGTGCAGTGCACGCAACTCCGCGATGTACCCTCTCCCTCCACCGCTCGCTCGTACATGAAACCCACCGGACGAGTGCACGCTAGCAGGATTTCATGTCTGACGGTTGTTTCATCCGCGATGTCCTCTCTTCGGTGACCGCACGCCGCTTCGGGCTCCGGCCACGAACTTCTCAAACCGTCTATCAATTTTTTACTTTCCTCTCAATTTTTACTTATCTCTCTACCTGTTCTAATCCCTCCTTATTGCTTCCCTTGTGAACTACTGCTGAGGTGCCGCACTCTGATGCAGAAAGCTGCGGGGCTCACTTTTCTTTTCAGTTTTTCGATTGGAGAATCACTAGCCGCTAAAACCTCCCCTCACCAGTCCTTTCCCGGCACAACCCTTTCCCGGCAGAACGATGTCGGATGGGTATTACAGCGGCCTTTCACTTTTTCTTTCTTTTACCTTCGGCCGCGCTTCCGCCGCATTGCATAAGAGAGAGAGAGAAAGAAAGAAAGCGCTCGGCATGGGATAAAAGTTTGAAACATACACCGGCTCGGTATATTAGGCACCGTGCCAACATTGCAAGCGGCAGCGATGAAGACCTTCTGGTGGTAAGCACTTTCACTCCTCTAGCGACACGAGTGATTATTCGGTTAGGCTAGTGCAATGCATTCAGCTGTATCTATTTAGTCAACACTTTAAGAAGTAATTGATCATTTGTGGCCGTATCAGCAGTAAATGACGCTTGATCTTATATAAATATTAGAAAAGGCCACTCCTGGTCATTGAAAATGAAACTAATTTTGTTGTGCCATTGACATTATGACGGATGACCTTAAAGAAATTGTGCTGGTCCACGCCCATGTGAGTAGAGATTGTAAGGGTGAAACTTGATATATATATATATATATATATATATATATATATATATATATATATATATATATATATATATATATATATATATATATATATATATATATATATATATATATATATTCTGCAAATTTATCAGCGCGAGAGTCGATAACTGGGCCAGTTGGTTGAATTCAATGATTTCTTAATTAAGGCGCACATCGACGAGGACGAAATGGAATGAAAAAAGTGGCCAAGCGCTTACTCAGTTAATGGAAACATTTATTGGACAAAGGAGCATACAAATACAACAAATAAATCACTGATGGATGTGTGTCAGTACGAAGGTCAAAAATGAACACAGTGAGGTAAAATAAACTATCGATAGTTTACATTGCAATTACTTCTAATACCGTCGCCTATGCCATCCTTGGCATAATTGTCGGTAAGATCACATTATAACTGTGTTTAACGAAGTAAACAAGCCCTTAAATGTGCACATTCTAACTTTTTATTTTGTTGCTTGAAATTGTTTCCCTGAAAGCAATTTTTTCGTAGTTTCTCGCTTTAGTTATCTCGCAGTTTTCATGTTTCGCCTTTTGTCTCGACCCGCAGGCATCGGTCAGTTGCTTGTTGAATATACATGTTTCCTTGCTCAGTAAATTCATTCAGTCGCGACTAAGCGCTTGTCCTGTTTTACAGCGAAAGCAGTTATGAGATCCCAACAAGGGCATATTGTGGCGCCGTAGTTGTCCGCCGCCGCCATTGCCACCGGTATATCCGTAATCACTATCACACGAAACAACAACAACAACAACAACAACAACAACAACAACAACAACAACAACAACAACAACAACAACAAACATCAACAAATAATACCGAGGACAGAATGGGACTCGAGTCTGAGTCCCCTACGTGGCACCCCAGTAAATTACCCCAGAGCTACGCCAATACTTCGTATACCGATGCTTGAAACTCGGTTGCAAACTGAACCTGTGCAGACGTCATGTCGGGTAAAGGAACCACGTTACCATTTGTCATAGAGCGCTTTAGAACAGCAAACAAACAGCCAGACGTCACAGAATACTAATAGCGTGAAGATTCAGCCATTGAATGCTCCAACTCCTTAGAAAAGCCTTAGGCATAGTCCATCGTCGTCAGCCACAGCATCGACAAGCTGCATATATAACGCCCTGCGAGTGTGTAGTGAGCACCATGCTCCGAAGAATGACGAATGATGACATTGTTGAGTCTTCCCGCCTATATACAGAAAAATTTTGATAATTTATGGCGGAGTGGGTACAATGCGCGTGTGCTTGCGGTAGTTGCTCCAAGAGTTTAAAAAAAAAAAGCCTCCAGAAAGACCACTCTTCAGGCCTTTGCTGCGATTGGGCTGCGCGTTTCGGGCAGGCCCGATGTATGTCTTTTTTTTCTTCATTTTTGTTTTCGTCGTGTTATCAGCGTGCCGTAGTTCGTCCCCTAACTTGTATTTCTACTCGCGTGCAGTTTATTCCTCCTTGCAACGTTTGACATTGCCGCCGCCCGGACGGTCTCGTGGGGCGCCAAGGAAGTGGAAGCCGCCTTGGAGAAAGCTCGGAAATTCTTGGAAACCAGGAATGACGTCGAAGGCCACTCGGCACGGGTTCACGGACGCACGGCGGGTAAGCTCAATATCTCATTGCGTTTTTCGAGGAATAGCGTGAGAACTGGCGTTCTTTCGGCCAGTGATTCATTAATCTGCGCTAGTTTCGACCGTGGTTAGCCGAGAAAAAGCAGCTCAATGCATGAACACAGCTGGACGAGCGTCAAACTTACGTTTTTAATGAAACATATAAGGTGGACGAGAGCCTTAAAATAGTAAAATATTGTAAAAAAATTGTGAGCCTTCGCAAATCACAACATGAGGTATTTGTAGACTACATTATGCTTTGGAAAGAGGATATGTTATCGGAAACGCGCAGTGCTCTATATATGTCTCTCATTGTCTGGTTTTTCGTTTTTGACGTTGTTACTTCCACAATGTTGTGAGAAAATTTGCTTTATTTTTTTAAGGCTTAGTGGTTGCAATAGCAAATATTTTTGAAAAGTTGAAGAATGATTTTCTTGGCTTTGTTAGCCTTACGGAAGTTTCGATGAATTCTCTGTGAACATATTTCAGAAAACTGAGCATCATTCTTTTCCAGAGCACTCGAAATACAGATTGAAGTTGTTTTTTCTTGACCTAGCTGTAATTGTATTTATTTGATAAATAAGAAATTATTACTGAAACCTCATTTCCACCTTCCAAGTTTGACCATTCTTTCAGATCAAAGAAACGGCTGTTTTTACATCTAGTTTGCTTTATCCTGTGGGACGGACATTTTGAAGCAACCACATGCTTTTGAAAACTAAATTTTTGTATTGTAAGTTACTGTAACGACCCGCTAGAAATTACGATATTGCACTGTGAAAATTTGTAATTTATTTCTATCTAAAGGAAATGTTCGAAATCTCTTTGCATATTATGAATATGCATTCAACGATGCCCATGCATGCTAATATTTATTTGATAATATAACAGATAAAAACTGTTTACGACCTTCATCCCCCTTAAAATAAAAGACTGCGCAAGCATCTTAATTCGTAGAAAACGTTGAACGGGGCAAATATAAACCGTCTTTGCCGTACCTGTAGATGCGTTCTGGCATTACTCTACGTTAAAATTCTTGGTATAACGGGGGGGGGGGATGGAGCCAAGGTAGAAGGCGGAATGCTTCAATCATATCATTTCGACATAACACCGTGATTAATGTACCATAATTTCGTCCATTTCATTAACGCAGAAGAAATGTGAGTTCCACTAAAACGGAGAAGAACAGTAAACGCCGTGTGAGACTTCTGAACAGATGCAACCTACACTCTTAATCAGGTCCGAGTGAAATGATGACTGTAACAAAACAGCCAAAAAATGCCCGGTTTCCTAGCTACATATATACCGTTCAGTGGGACGTGATTAAGAATGCATAATCACTTGAATCAGGAGTGCATAATTGCTTAATATGATCCATCGAGATTAATCTAATTACATAAACACCAGGGTCGCAGGTGTAAGCTTGGTTTGGGCGGCACTTTTGTTTCTATGAGTGCACAACAGCGCACCGCATTTCCATAGAAATCGACCACATCGGAAATTATATTGTCTCTCAAATTGTGCCTGTATATTCATCAAGAACGTGTGGTGACACCCTACAAGGACATTTTGACTCTGTAGGTACGAAGAGATACGAAGAGATACGAAGAGATACGAAAAGAGATATGAAGATGCCCTAACAACAATCATTAAAGATACCAACAAGTGAATGGAGAAACAACACCGCGATATTTACGAGATTCGAACTGAATCGGTTTAATAATAGTAAAACATTTCAATCATTTCCATCATTTATTTTCCACTTCAGGAAGTAGAGGGCATAGGAAGAAAAAGCTGTTGTGAGCTTGACTAGGCTTCCCAGCCAATTACAGTTCAGCATGCAGCGATGGTATACAGAAAGTGGTGTACATAAGTATAAACAGACAGAAAGCATACATTATTCTAAATTCAATAAAAAACATCAAAGATGAATGCAAAGGTGACATTTTAGACATCAGCTCACTAAAAAAGCATAAAGTGCAGACTTGCAACAATAAATGTCAAAATCATTTTGCGATAACAGGTTTAACACAGAGGGCAAGGTTGTTCTTAGCATCTGCGCCCCGTAATTTGTGCGCAGTGTTCTTGTTTCGTACTTCCTCATGAGCCGTAAAGGATACGAAGAAGAATATTCAGCTTGGATAGCAGATCACACTAGTACGAAAAATGGCATGCCCCGCCGCGGTGGTCTAGTGGCTAAGGTACTCGGCTGCTGACCCGCAGGGCGCGGGTTCGAATCCCGGCTGCGGCGGCTGCATTTCCGATGGAGGCGGAAATGTTGTAGGCCCGTGTGCTCAGATTTGGGTGCACGTTAAAGAACCCCAGGTGGTCTAAATTTCCGGAGCCCTCCACTACGGCGTCTCTCATAATCATATAGTGGTTTTGGGACGTTAAACCCCACATATCAATCAAGAATATTCAGCTAATTCTGCCAAATCTGCAAGCATTGGAATATTGTTGTTTATTTCATATTTATAGCTAAGAACAAGACGTAAGATATAGGTGTTCAAAAACCGTAGGGATATCAGCAGCTTGGAACAGCTGTGCAGAAGAGTGATCTCTGGTTAAGTTATAAATGATGCGTAAAGCTTTTTTTTTTGTGTGTGGGACGTAGAGCTTCTTTAAAGATGTGCGCGTGCCAGTGCCCCATAGAAGTTGGCAATAATTCACTTGAGACATAAACAATGACTTGAAAAGCAACAATTTGATATTTGATATAGTTATTGTGGTATAAGAGGCCAACAAAACCCGAGACAGCTAAACATACGTGGTTGACATGCGCATCCCACAGCAACTTTCCGTAAACCGAACACGAAGGGTTTTAAATGCTGCTACAATTTCTATGTTTGAAACAGTAGTCTAATTAATCACTCTAGCAAATGTCTTTCACTGACCAGCAGGGGCCAGTTGTCCAGGGGGCTGCCTGTTGGCCTCATTTCGCCACCAGCAAAGCCGGCGAGTGACCAAAAAGGCAATGGAGATCGCCCATGCGGCACAGATCTTCGAGGAGGTCATCAATGAGCTGCGCAGGAGGTATTTATCTCGGTGTCACCCTCTCTATTTAACAACATATATACGTTTTTCATGTTAGTATGCAGCGTTAGGAGCCGTCGACATACTGAGGTGCTTGTAGCGGCCTCACGGTACGTATAGTCTCCTCCCGGCGCGTATAGGGAAGTGGGCGTTTGCAGGTGGCCTGTGTTTCAGACGTTTTTCCTCTGCAGAGAAGACGACCACGAAGTGTTCGGGTATCTAAGCGCTTCTCTCCGTGCTCTCCAATATTTCGGTGAAACTCTTCAGTTTTTTCTAGTGCCTCGGCTCCGCGTCTTGCGACCATGGACGCGGGGCCTTCCGGAGGACCGCCTGGCCAGCAGTCATCTGGGCTGACCACCGCGAGGAAGAGAGGAACTTCACTCAGTGACAGCGAGGACACAGAGCTTTACTCAGCCGCATCGGAAGACGACTCATCCGACGATGATTTCATTCCTGCCCGGAGCAAGAGGGCGAAGAGAAAGATTGTCAACGCAACCTCGCCCACCTCTGCGAGTACAGCGACAGTGAAGTTTCATTGATATGTGGGCTTTAACGTCCCAAAACCGCCATATGATTATGAGAGACGCCGTAGTGGAGGGCTTCAGAAATTTAGACCACCTGGGGTTCTTTGATGTGCACCCAAATCTGAGCACACGGGCCTAGAACATTTCCACCTCCATCGAAAATACAGCTACCACAGCCGGGATTCGATCCCGCGACCTGTGGGTCAGCAGCCGAGTATCTTAGCCACTTGACCACCGCGGCGGGGCAGCGACTATGAAGTCAATGAACGCTGGCCACACGTCATCATCTTCGTGCTAGAAGAATCCTCAGAAAACCTGCGACAGGTGAATGCCCTTAGTCACGTGAATTTCACGTGAATGCGCTTAGTCCACTCAAACAAGTGACTGAGCTAGGCGGCATCAAAATGCACCCCTTTACACCGATTTACAACGCATTCATAGCTAGTGTGATATACGACATAGTTCCCCGACGCTTACTTGCCTACCCACATCAAACCGGCAAATGAGGGTACTGTCATCACTCAGGTACACCGCCTTGGGAAGCCACGCTGCGTGAAACTGGTCTTCAAGGGCGACTGCACACAATCCCACGTCAAAGTCGGACATTTTCGACATCCTGTTCGACCTTTTGTGTAAAAGCCACTTCAGTGTCATCTTTGCTTTAAACTAGGTCATGCGTGTGCCTGAACTCGCTACCAGCCCAAAGCTCGCCACCATCTCTATGACCACGTGACAACTGGCGCAGCAGCTGTAAGTGGCCTTCGAGCACAGCGCTAAGTTGCGCCCAGCCTGAAGCTTACGCGAGGCTACCCCGACGCGAATGTGCTCGGAGGCAGCTGTGCCAGTTGTCACGTGATCACAGAGGATGGTGGCGATCTTTGGGCTGGTCAGAGCATACGCGCCGTGAGGTCGTTACAAGAACCTCAGCGTGTCGACGGTGCTGTTTACAAACATGCAACGCTCCTATACGCTCCCTGACTTCTAAAGAGGAAAAAAAAAAAACGTCCGAAACACTGGCCACCTACAAGTGGCCGCTCACAAACGTGACGGATTGTGACGACGTGCGCCGAGCTTTTATGGGTGTATCTGATCGAGTTGCAGAAGCGGAAGCGTGAAGGAAGTCGGTTACAAGAGGTGTCTGCCTTGCTGAGCATGGTTTCAAGATAGCAGCTGAAGGCTCATCGCAGCACCCCCTCCACCCCTCATTAGGTCAATGTTTGGGGCAGAACACTGGTGTGAGAGAATATGATCACTACAGGGAGAGATGCCCTGTTTTTTTTTTTTTTTTTGCACAGCCTCTTCGCATTGAGAGCGCAGCACGTAGACGAGCCGTTCGCTGAAGCCTGCCGAGACCGTGTGGACGCCAGTGATTGCGACCCTACCCTTACAGTCCACGTTCACATCTACTGCTAAAGCGAAGTACACCCCCTTCCCCCGCTTCGCTCCGTGCTCGTTCGAGGTGGGCTTGCCGTTACCTCTGGGTTTGAGCATATTGCGGCAGGTCTGAAACGCGTGAAGGATGTTATCCCATGCGCCCTCCGAGTTTCGTTGAAGATAGACAGGCTCGTTTGATCGTTGCGTCAGCCTAGATTGATTCACATGTGGGGTTCAACGTCCCCAAAGCCACCATATGATTATGAGAGACGCCGTAGTGGAAGGCTCCGGAAATTTAGACCACCTGGGGTGCGTCAGCCTAGAGTGCATTGACGTGCGCTTCGTGCATCCCTGCACACATCGTGGCACGGTATACTTCAGCCAGGTTTGTCGCCCTCGTTTACCCGCGGGTAGACACGTGAGATGACGTTATCAACAGTATTTTATGGAGAACATGACGCCGACGGCGAAAACCCGTTGAGAGTGTCCATGCGATTGCTATCGAACAATAAAGTTACCCTTAATGACCAGCGGTGATCCTGTCTACGCGCTACATGCCCGGCCCATGTCCATTTCCTCTTCTTGATTTCAACTATGATATCCTTAACCCCCGTTTGTCCCCTAATCCACTCTGCTCTCTTCTTGTCTCTTAAGGTAACACCTACCATTTTTCTTTCCGTTGCTCGCTGCTTCGTCCTCAATTTAACCTGAATCCTCTTTATAAGTCTCCAGGTTTCTGCTCCGCAGCTAAGTACCGGCATAATACAATTTTTATATATCTTCTTCTTGAGCGATAGTGGCAATCTACCTGTCATAATTTGAAAGTGCTTGCCAAATGTGCTCCGCCCCATTCTTATTCTTCTAGTCACTTCAATCTCATGGTTCGACTCCATGGTTATTGCCTGCCCTAAGTAGACATAGTCTTTTACAACTTGAAGTGCACTATTACCTATCTCGAAGCGCTGCTCTTTTCCTAGGTTGTTGTACATTCCTTTCGTTTTCTGTAGATTAATTTTAAGACCCACCTTTCTGCTCTCTTTGTCTAACTCCGTAATCATGAGTTGCAATTCGTCCCCTGAGTTACTAAGCAATGCAATGTCATCAGCGAAGCGCAGGTTACTAAGGTACTCTCCATTAACTCTTATGCCTATACTGTTCCCTTTCTAGGCCTCTGAAAACCTCCTGTAAACACGCGGTAAATAGCATCGGGGAGGTTGTATCACCGTGCCTTACACCCTTCTTGATTGGTATTCTGTCGCTTTCTTTATGGAGAACTATGGTAGCAGTTCGTCCCCTGCAGATTTCTTCGAGGATGTTTATATATACTTCATCGACGCCCTGATTCCGCAGTGTCTGCATGACGGCTGATATTTCTACTGAATCAAACACCTTCTCGTAATCTATGAAGGCTATGTACAGTGGTTGGTTATATTCTGAGCATCTCTTTATTACCTGATTGATAGTATGAATGTGGTCGACTGGATTCCCACTAACTAACTGGATTCCCAGAGAAGGCAAGCGGGTTAGAGGGAGACAGAAGATTAGGTGGGCAGATGATATTAAGAAGTTTGCGGGTATAAATTGGCAGCAGCAAGCACAGGACCGGGTTAACTGGCGGAAAATGGGAGAGGCCTTTGTCCTGCAGTGGACGTAGTCAGGCTGGTGCTGCTAATGATGATGATAAAAAAGAAAGGCCTCGCACTGCATGTAACCACAGAATTCCCGACGCAGCTCCGGTGACTCCTGGACAGACGACGCGTTCAAGTGGCTGGAAGCGATGGACCTCAAGCCGACGGGGCTGTACCGCTACTGCCCGCTTGCAAATTTCACGTGCGACCCGACGAGGGAATACCGTGAAGCGGACGGGAGGTGCAACAACCTTCAAAACCCGGGATGGGGCGCAGCGAATTCTTGCATGAATCGCTTGCTTCCGCCAGCCTATCAGGACGGTGAGATTATTTTATCTACTGCCAAACGATTACGATGGATTAGAACGTAACCAGAAATCAGCGTTGTACAAAAACGCAGATGTTCTCTTGTTGTAATAATATATACGCATTTCTCCATATGCATGGTCACGCGCTGGCAGATTACATACGTTGCATGCAGAGGTTAGCTCTACAGCATGCGTCACCATAAAGAAGAGAATATTTAGCACTGCATTCAGCGGATTTCGTAACAATAGCCACCGTGGCATGCTGTGGTTAAAGCAATGTTCATTCACATCCTGAATTTCAATTTTTTTCCCCTCTTAGAAGAAGGGGGAGGCGGGAGCTACTTGGACAGGAACAGGACAGCAGTTCGGCAATCCTGCCAGCGTCGTGGCATAGAGGATAGTTATTACACCATATGAGTAGATATACAGTG